>NW_024884142.1:41267100-41582423 GCF_019232065.1 Centrocercus urophasianus
AAATAAAGGAAAGGAAGAGAACACAATAAAGAAGATGCTGGACATTCCCTGAAGGATTCCAGTGAAGCCTGAAGATAAATGCAGTGTATTTTCAGCACAATTATATTGTTATAAGGAAACTTCATATGTTGCCTTTGTTTACCATCTTGTGTTGTAAGAACTCAGTGAATGCAAAGATAATGGAAACAGAACCATTAAAAAGGATAGCAAAATGCACATCATAGTGTTTCAAATAGAAGAGGAGCTGGTTTTCTATCCTGGGAGGCAACTCCTGGCACTGGAAGATTTGCATCAGTGACAGCCCCAGGCAATAATGTTATTGTGAATCACAGAGTATGGAAGTGAGTTGACAAAACCATATAAACAATTCTGACCAAAGGAAACCTGAAGAGGAGAAGTATCTGGAACTTCTCCTCTTCTTTCCCTCCCCTGCTGAGTTACTTTTGCAGCAGACAGTCACACGAGGTTGTCACAGTGTTGGACACACAGACACAGGCAGGACAAGCAGGCACTGCAAAGGCATGCAATGGGCTAAGCCCCTTGAGGAGCCCTGTCAGCACTGCCCGTCAGTGGTTTGCAGTGAGGCTGGTGATCTTCTAAGCATAATGAGATGGATTATACTAGAAGTTGGCATTTGATATGTTAGGTTGCTAAAGACAGCATTAATCTCTGTCAGTGAAATAACTATTCCCAGGTAGTAGTGTTGTGTCACTAAATCTAATCTGTAATTAACAGACTGCACATCCTTTGCTTTTGATGACATTTGCAATCCGGATTCTAATGGCTTATGAAATACAGGTGTGCTTTTTCCTTTTGTAGGAAAGGATATTTCCAGTTTTTCATTCTAACTCAGACTCTTAGAAGTTGTGGGAATTCTAAGTAAAGATGAGCTTCCTGTAGGAAAGCCCCTATCTTACTTTCTTTTCTTAATACATGCTAACATTTTCTTTCATTTAATTGTGATAGCTCATTCCCTCTGTGTTACATTAATGCCAAAAGGAGCATGGGGGACTGCTGAATAGCATTGGAAATCCAGTTGTCCCATGGGGCGTCAGATGCTTTTAACTGTGAAGAATGCAGGAACTGTCAAGAATCCGAGCTTCCTGAAGCACAGGATATATGCCAAGACACGTAGCTAACTTATATTGATGGGCGAATATAATAAATCCTCCAGAGAATGCTGGTGTAATAAAATGCGCTTTCATTCGCAACCAGCAATAGCACTTTTCCTCACTCCTAGCAGATAGAAAAGACATCACACCATGGCTGCATAGACCAGCAGGTCTTGTTGACCTGCTTCTCTGGGATTTGGCATAGTGCTTACCATGTTGCCTTGGCTCACGCTACAGCAGGAACAATGTGACCTTCCTGTTCTTCAAAGAGGCACTGGGCTGAGGCTGAGTTCTGTTCTTATCTGTGTGCAGATCTGAAATGTGCTGTCTCTCTGCAGCTGTTTCTCACTATGTTTATCTACTGCATAATGCATCCTTCTCCTTTCGTACTTCATAGCAGCACTGAAAGCATTTGCTTCTATGGAAATACGGTGAGAAACACAAGCCTGCAGGCTTCTTGGTTTTTCCCTATCCTTTGATACGGAGAGTTTTGTGTGTCTGTTACAAATATTTTGCTCAAGATCAAGACTAGGGGAGCAAGTGGAGTGTTTGAGCAGAGGGAAGTCATGCTGTTTCACGTACATAAGACATCTGCACAAGGCTGAGAGCCAAACACATGTACCTTGGGCCAGCAGCTGCAGACCAGTGTGACATTCTCCAGCCTCTCATGCTGCTTTGCCTGGCTATGGTCAAGTCAGCTGAGTCACACTTCATAATGAGGATTAGAAAAGATAGGATTTTGCAAAGATAGAAGCAAAGTTCTAAGATTTTACTCATAATTTCTCTATATGTTTTTCCACATTTCACCTCACTATTCAGAGTAGTCCCTCTGGGAATCCCCAGCCTCAGTGTCACTAGGGAGAACTGAGTAATCAAAGACAAACTGAACATCTATTTTGTGTTTGATAAATTGTTTTTGAAGACAAAAAATTAACTTAGGTAGGGAGAATGAAGGACTAAAGTGATACACCAGATGTCAGTTTCCCTTTTATCATTAATATTAGTAGAAATTTGTAGTTACCTGTTTGCATATCTGCATATATCTGTTGTGTGTGTATGTATATATATCTGTTCCACTATAAAGACTTTTGAAGCATATTTTTATTAGTAACTTTTAAAAAGATAATTTATTTGTTCTCTTTGTTGATCTTTAATTGCTGACCATGAAATACAGTAGTGGTACTCTTAGAAGGGATTTATTTTCTGATGTCAGCATTTCATTTTTTTCTTTAGAAAAAAAAAAAAATAATAATAAAAAAAAAATCTATAGCTATCACAGAGGCTCAAATCAGCCAGGAGAAGGATCTATTATTTGGAGAAATAAAAGAGTCAGAAGGAAATGAAAATAATGAAAGGAAGAGAGCCGGGAAGAGAAAATTAGAGGTGCAGTTTAGACAATATGTTTAAAAAAACACTGTTTTCTTGAGGTATCACTTTAACTCATCTTTAGTTAATCAATTAATAATCTATTATTTATAGTTTTAGCAAATGAAATGCAGAAGGGTCTGGAGGACTGGCTTCAGCTTTTCTGTTCGTAATGTGTGCAGCCACTTTTTTTTTTTTTTTTAAAGATAGAAATGTCAGCATTTCTATACTTGGGAAAAATTAATATTAATGTGCTGACTTGTCACAAGTTCAGTCATCATTATGAATATGATGTTTTTATTCTGCAACCTTTCTTCGATTTTTGTGAGTTGATTGCAAAATGGACACAAAGAGATACAAATAATTCATGTGAAGGTAACTCCAGCCTTCCCAGGTTTGTCCCTGTCATACTGTTATCCAGGAAGTGATGTATTACACATTGTTTCATAGCACTCCTGCTCCACAGGCTGCAGTCCTCACCAACAGGTACTTTTCCACAGGGTCTGAGAGCGGTGGGCTGAGCTGGGGGCTGTAACAGGTCTGTCAGCAGCCCTCAATACAGGTAGTGATGAAGCAGGGCCAGGTTTCATCTAGGAAACAGCAGCTGAAGGAGAAGGGGCGTGAGACAGGACCAGAGACTACAATGTATGATCAAGGGGTACCAGTGTGCAACCAGGCCACAGCATACAAATGATGAGTCTCGGCGTACAACCAGATCTGCAGAAGAAAAGCTGATGGCTTTGGGCTTAGCTGAAATGGAGTCCTTGGCCTAAGAGGCCCTAACAGAGGGCGGACAGAGCCAAAGCCCATGGGTATCCTCAGAACCCTGACATCTGTGTAGCTGATTCTTTATGAAGCAGGAGAAAGCATGAAAGCTGCTTAGTAGTTGCTCAAAGTACTGCATGGCTTCAGGCACAACCAGTGAAGACAACAACAACAAAAAAAGTTGGGTTTTTTTCCTCTCACAGTTTTCTAGCAGATGAAAAATGCAGGAACCTATTTTTGGAGGCAGCCAGATAATGAGAGTGGGGAACTCATGTACTGCATTGTGCTCACTGCATGGGAAACAAGGAGACTAGAAAACACCCTTACCTTGCCACCTAGCTGACTGTGAACACCCATACTTGCTCATATTTTATGTTTCAACTCATAAAACTGAAATATCAAATGAGTTTCCTAGATACATTCCTTATGGTTGAGAATTATTGCAAGGAAATGCAAAGAACAAAAAAAAAACCAAACCAAAACAAACAAAACAACAACAACAAAAACACCACCAAAGACAACAAATTAATCACGTTTCCAATAATGTAATTCCCTTAGCATGACTGAGGTGTCAGGCAGCTTTCAGAGATGCCTACCATGGACCAGAACAGAGGAAAACATGCAGGCTGTATGTTGCACCCTACCAAAAAAATCCCAAGACTGCTCAGCAACGAGACAGCTACAGTACTATATGTGCTTGTGACTAGCAGCATTAAATGTTGCAAATCAAGCTGCAGTCCTACCACAGAAACAAGCTGACTGCTGCAGAGTAACACACTGTGAAGCTCCTTGCTCTGTGTCTTGTGGCAGTGCAGCCCATGCCTCTGCCTGCTCTGTGTAACAGCCCCAAGCTGCTCTGCAAAGGGAAGGAAGCACTCCTGTCTGAGCTGGACTCTAAAAGGCAGGCTCTACCCAGCAGCCTGCTTCTGGTGGTGTGCTAAATCTACTCCAAAGCACAGCTGCTTTTCACATGAAGCATTCTCACACCTAAAAAGGGAAGAGAAAACAACAAATATGGACCACCAGGACTCCCCTGAACCTCATCCTTCCCTTCCAGATTTTAAGTATGTTGCCTACAGTTCAAGGTAGATGCAGGAGCAGCTGATGGTCTCTGCAGCTGCTAAAATCTCACCCTGAGGAGCTGTCAACCTTTTCCTCCTTCTTTCCCACTCTTCTCCATCTCTATGGTGCAACACGCATCTGAGGTCTAGCTCTAGAAAAATAAGCCTGCTGGCTCAGCCAGTGAGCAGGTAGGTACTTGTCAATGAACTGAGATCCTTACTGTATCCCTAGGTCAGAACCATGTCCTAGCTGCATGCTATAGCTTAGGACACACCACAAACCTCATCTCCTCCAACTATTCCAATCTGCCACACAGCAGTCACTAATTATCTGTTTGTTAATTAAAATAAACAGAAACCAGGTGGTGCCAGATTGTTTGTTACAGGCTCTAGGCAATGATACTTGTTTTCAATATCACATGAAAGTCTATGGTAACAAAGTGGGACAAACTAAAAAATGCCAATATGACCCTTTTATTAATACTAAAGAGCTTCTTTTGCCCTGGTGCCACACTTTATGTTGCTGCTCACTTGAATTTATAGAGTTAACTAAAAGCAAGCAATAAAAAGCTTGTTACAGATCTGAGCCAGGAGAAGTAAAATAATGACAGGGTTAAGCCAGCCCCAGGTATGCAGCTTCAGAGGAGTAAGGATAACAATGCCTAGCCAGGCTGGGAGACTCCTCAGTAGCTGAGCTTGCTTTCAAAGGAGCTCCTAGCACCTCAGAGATGCTAGAAAAGGGCAGGGGATTATTGGAGCCAGGAGCAGCTGATAGACTAAAGGTACGTTAAAAAATAAATCAGGGGAAGTAGTCTGCAAAGGGGATGGATAGCTTCCAGTTCTCTTTATCAAGGAAAAATGCCAGGTCTGCCTAAGCTCCAGCCAAGAAAGTTAAGCATGAAAACAAAACAGATATATATGGCACCACTCTTTTAAACTCATTTTACAAAGCACTGTGCAGATTAAAAAAAGAAAAAAAAAAAAAAAGTATTTTTATTTTGGTTAAGGTGCTATTGGAAACTGCTTGAAGGAGACCTTCCTATGCTAGCAGCCCTGTACCCCAAATTCTGAGGTGAAGTTGGATAGCCTAAACCAGGGGGCATCCCCTGGCATCTTGGGAACAGATGAAGGGAAAGGACATGGTCATTGAGACGTGGAGCAGGGATAGAAGAACAGCAAATTGAATGGAGTGACGTTGCAGGTGTCCTGCTTGGGTTCTTCCTGCACAGTGTAAGACTTTTCCCTACAGCCCTGGATTGTTGACCAAGTGACAATTTTTTCTTTATAAACTAGCCATTAATTCCTCAAAAATCCACCCTGCTGTCTCACAGAGATTGCATTGACTTCACATTCTTCAATCCCTTTGGCAACCCAGAAAATGCTGTAGTAAGCTGATCATGCTTCAATAGCTCTTTCATAAATGGGCTAGTCAATAATTTAATTAATATATTTTCTGACAATGAAGAAAATATTTTCAGCAGAACTGTGAGCTATTGATACTCTGCTTTCAGCATATTTTGAGACCACTATAAGCTCTGAAATCTGCACAGAAAAAAAAAACAAAAGCAGCTGAATTTCATTAATTTGATCTAGCCTGAATAATTCATGTAGTTCCTGTCTGTAGTCTGTTTTATCTGGAGACACAAAGGCTCTTTAGAAAGTTGGGCAGTGTAGTTATTTTTTTTGCAGGTGAGGAAGCAGAAATGCCCTAAGTGCAATAGCATCAGACAGCAGACAGGGTTTTCCTCAAGTAGACGCAAAGTCCCTTTTTGCAGTAGTTCTGTAAGAAGACAAATCTGAATTAATGAATTATGAAAATAATTCCAGAAATTTGGCTATTGATTCTGAATGTAACACCAGTATAAGTTACACTTTTGTAAAGTATGCTCCTTAATCTGTCTTAATGTAGCAGGAATACTAAGTAATGGCCTGAAACAGTGATTGAGCACCTGCTGGGAAGGCAGGGCCAACCCAGAGAAGCTCAGGTGTATGCAATGCACCTGAGCAACTGGAGGGGGTGAATCCTGGCTCCACCCCTTCCCAGACTTCATTTAAGAGTTGGCAGTAGAAGCAAGTGTGTTTTGCTGAAATCTCTGTGTGCCTAAGGTCTTCTGAAGGTGAGTTGTCTTTTTTCCTTTGCTTTTTGTGCCCAAAGCTGTTGTGTTTGAGCAAGCCCTCTCTTGTTGCAGTTTGGTACCTTGTTACTCTGCTGTTATTGCTGTGCTTTCCTTTATGTTACACTTAATCTTGAAGTATTCAATGTAGTGCTCCTCTGTGTTGATCAGACAAGCCAAAGTCTGAAGAAGACAAGTGATTACAGTAGCCTTTACGTGCATGCTTGGTATGTGGTGACACCCAGGCTTTACCTTAGCTGAGCTTTTATGAGATGAAGTCTCTTGTAGTAGTGCTGTTGGCAGTACTAAGAGGCTACTCTTCACGCTGGTTTAGTTCCCCTCACTTAAGATTACTACCAAATAAAGCCACAGAGTTGGCATCCCAATTTAACAATCCTTTTTTCTTAAAAAATGACCTGCACAATGGAATTCATATTAGTTGTGCAGGAGGCACAGATGCGGGGTTGAACTTGTTAATTCAGACTTTTGGAGTCCAGCTAGACCAACGTGTGCTGCTGCTGTATTTTCTTGGTTATTGTCAGGAGGGCCCTAATATTTTGACCACTTACAGCTTTCCAAACTGGAGAAAGAGATAGCACTTTCTAAATTCAAAGCCATTATTCCCTACGCTCTTGGCTGTGAAGGAATGGATTCAGCTCTCAGTAACCTTGTTGTAGAGAGGAATGCTGATCTATGTACTCAGGAGTTAGCATGCTGTCAGCTTTGAAGACCTAACTTCTTGATAGACCACAGTGTCTGGCCAGCAAATTAGTGTAAGTGAGTTTCAGATATGTTTGAAGATTATTTCTTCGTAGTAGAAAATGCTCAGTGGGCAACTTCCCCTTTTTTCTACTTATCAGGGTAGAAGCTTGGTAAAGCATTATATGTATACCGCAGAAGACTAAAGCTAGTGGCATTTATATGTAATTTTGCTATGACAGACAAAACCATTTTATCTTAAACTGCATATTGCCAAGAAGGATAAGAAAGGTAAATAGGACACAAAGAAAATGCTTACTGGAAGAGGATGGGAAAGAGTATCACGCTATTATTGCAGTTGTAGTGGCCCATAATTCAGGAACACTGAATTTAGGAAACACTGTGATAGTTAGCTCTGTGACTGGTAGACAGAATTATCAAGTATGGTAGGAGAGAAAGGGATACAAGTGCAACACTGAAAATTTCCTAGTCTGTTTTTTCTTTATACTTTTAAGTTTGTTTTACCCAACATCTTGCATTATTTTTTTTCAAAATCCTATCTTGCTTCTTTTGCTGTTACTCATAAGGTTGGTCTAACAATTCACTGGGTAAGACAGGAGCTATTTGCTGTGGTTTGCTCCTTAGATGTCAGGCAGGCCAGAGGAAAAAGTCAGGAAGCAGACAGGAGTAAGTGGACCAAATAATATTAGATCCCTTGAGTTTCAGAGATCAGAAGAATAGAAGTAGTTGTTTCAGAACATTTGTGTGCTGAAGTGAAGTCTTACACAATCACATACAGAGGAAAAAAAAAAAAATTAAATTTTTCTAGGGATTGTTGTTATTACTGTGTTTGGAATAGATGTTTGTTGTTTGTCTTTGCTTTGTTTTGTATTGTTTTCCTGGGAAATAAGAACCTGGAGAAAGTTAATGCTCATTCTGAATGAGAAACTGCATATAATCTTCAATAGTTTGCTTTAAAAGAAACAACAGTTGTTAAGGCATCTAAGATACCCTCCGTTGTCTTGGAGTGGAGAAGGGAGAGAAGATGCACATACAGGTAAAGTTTTATTTTGCTCACAAAAATTCTATTTACTCTGAAAATGGACTGTACTTTAGAGAAAAAAATGCCTTTTTTGGGAATGACGTACCAAATGTATTTTCAATCTTATGTGATCTGTGCATAAAATCCCTAGTATTTCCATAAGGAGTTATTGTAACTTTAACCTGAGCCATAGGATGATCACTGTGTGTGCATGTGGATGCCAGCAAGAATGCTGTGACAATAAGTGGTTTTCATGATACAGTTGTAATGATAAGATTTGAAAACTGTTTCCTTGGTGGTCCCCTCTGTATTAGAAAGAGAGAATCATGAAGAGTTCTTACATAAAGTCAATCTTTGACATTGTAGCTGATGAGATCTACAAACTGGATTTGGTAAAAATGGCACTGCTCCCAGTCATAAACAAAATGTTTTCTTTGGAAAGGGCTCAACAGCCTACTATTTTTTTTTTTTCCATGTGCATTTCAGCAAGAGACTGTTCTGATTATAGCTGTGAACAGTATGTTCCCAAATATAAGAAATGTGTGAATAATTGTCTACTTGGACTTGGTCAGAGTAGTCATACTTGCCTGATAGACACCACTGAACTGTAAGGAATAATACTTAATTCTGAATAATTTTCTACTTTTAAGATCACCTCAAATCTTCATATGGCTCCTTCTCCATGACACCACCAGCCACTTGCCTTGAACCAGCCACTCTTTTTTTAGTTTAATCCTGTCAAATTGAGCACAATGTGAGGCTTTTTCTCTACTGAAAAAAAGTAAGCCAGTTTAATTAAATTGATTTAAACTTATGTAAATTACTATGATAGATGTACTGAAGCTGTTTTAAAACTCATGTTCATATTGATTTTTCTTGCCTCAGTTCTGCTCCTTCCATGAATGCCAATCACAATTATTTTTTAACTAGTGCACTTATCTAGAACTATCAAAGTCACAATGTAAGTGAAGAATGTCGAAGTATGACTTTTCATCCTTTGAGCGAAATGGAACTTGTCTGATGTCTTATTGCGTGCTGGAAGGAATATAGGAAACTATGGAACAAGGCACAGAGGTAATAGAAATGGGCAAAATGCACATTCATAAAAGGCTTGGGGAGTGGGAAAAATTGAGAGTAATCATAATAGTTAGAATCTCTCATTTTCCAACTTATTATCACTGCCTATTTCAATGTCAGTTCTCATTGTTAGTTATTACTGTATATGGACAATTCCCCCTGCTGTGGGATCCTTTTCATCTGCTGCAGGATCAACCAAAAACACCATGAGAGAGTCCAAGAGAGCTCCCTGTGTCAGAAACATCAGCAGTGATGACCTGCAGGCACGTGGTAGGACTTGTAAAACAGTGTGGTTGGGCTTCCAGAGTATACTCCAGAGTCTCTAGTTTTCATGCTGAAAGCCTTCGGACTTGGCATACTGACACTTTCTGGATACATTCTGTTGCTTTAATGTAAGTCTCTTAAACCCTCAAGATCTTTCAAAAAGCTGCAGCAGCTGCTTATGCTCAAGTGTGGCATAGCCTTACAGCTGGGAAGGTTTTTGTCATGTTCTGTGCACAGATTACTGCTGCGTTATCATTGAACATGTCCAGCTACTCAGTGTAAACATTTTCTCTGAGTATGGGAGCTTTTATGTACATAGCAAGGAGACAGTTTTTAAAGTCCAGTATCTTGGGAAGAACTGGCACATAGTTGTTATTTATACAGCATTGTTGGAGTTTAAGTAACATGAGTGGAGCATATAATCTCTTGTAGTGAGCCCTTCATACAAGGATGAACGTCATCCACAAGGAGTCCCAGTTCAGCAAATGGAAATGCCATAATGAATTCTGATAGTATTCCTCAAATTGCTTTAGTTCACTACATCTTTTGTATGCTATTTGTCATCAGCTCAGTGTTAACGCACTTGTTGCTGTCTTGTCATGAGGAATAGCTTGGCCATTCAGCTTTCTGCAGCACAGAAGCAGCTCATCTGGCATAAAGAAATACTTCATCAGGAGCCATTGCACTGAAGATTTCAAGCATTTTGGGTAACAGAAAAATCAGTGCTCTTTTTTATGTGTAGAGTGCCAAAGACTTCCACTATCTGACTGGCAGGTGTCATACTGCCAAGGCCTTATGTTTTGTTTTTTCCTAGGCCACAACACTGTGGATGCTCTATCACCTCTCCTTTCTTGTAATTTCATGGAATCATACAGTCTTGTAGTATCCCAAATTGGAAGGGACTCACAAGGATCACGGCTCCTGGCTCCACATGGGACCAACTAATAATCAAACCCCATGTCTGAGAGTGTTCTCCAGATGCTCATTGACTTCCAGCAGACTGGGGCTGTAACCAGTGCCCTGGAGAGCTTTTGCCAGTGCCTTACCACACTCTGGTGAATAATTTTCTCTTAATATTTACCCTGACCTTCCCCTGAAGCAACTCCATGCCATTCTCTTGGGCCCTGTCAACTCACCAGAGAGTAGAGCTCTGCCCCTTTGCTGCCTCTCTGATCTTGTTATGAGGAGCTGAAGGCTTCATAACTCTCATCAGATCTCTGATAGTTTTATGTTCTTATACTGTGGACCCCAAACCTGTACCTATTGCTTGAGGTGGGGCTGCATCAGCACAACAGTTCAATTGGTCAGGAGTACAACAGCTTATGAACCATTTCAGAAGGTCTCAAGCACAGGATAGTTTCTGGTTTTGTATCACAGATATTACCTACTAGAATTCTTTGATGTAAAATTTGAGATGTCTTGGTATGTCTCAGACTTTGAAAGGACACTTACCCTTCAGTAATGGTAGTTTTGCTGCCCATTTTTCTTTCTGGAACATTCTTTGGACAGGTTGAGGTGGAGAGAGCAGAGTCTGAGTCTGCTAATGCAATCTGTGCTTATCCAAACAAAGGGAGAACTAGCTCAGGGAGCAGAAGGATCTGCAGTACCTGGTAGGCTTTCTAGAGGACAGCAGGTGACAGCTCACAGAATTAGCTATCAGACATCTCAGTGGGTATGAGTCAACCCTCAAATCCAGCTGTGAAGTGTTTAGCATGTCTAGCACCCCTTGGTGCTTTGTCCTCAGTACTTCTGTGCTGGATTACTGAGTCAGGGAAACCTGCAAAGTAGTACTAGCCTTCTTGACTGAATTTAAGCTATACTACTCAGGACCTGCTTTCTTGAGAAGGATTTCACAGTATGTGCAGGAAGGAGTACGTTATGGTGGTATTCATTTGCTTGTACTTCAACACAGACATTATATCTGTCTGTTAACTAGTTCTTATTGCTTAGTGCAGCTTTGGCTTTAGTTGGCATGGCAGTTAAATGTTCTGCAGAATATGATAGGCATGTTAATTTATCCCAGTGTAGTAAGGAGTAAATCCTGGTGATGCATATATCAGGACAAGCACATTCTTCACACTTCCTCTGTTCTTCATCCCAGGAGCAGAGGAGGAGAGGACTCTGGCTCTACAGCTAGATACACATGTGCACAGAAATAAGGAAAAGATAAATGCTTGCCAGAGTAGTTCATGCTTCTGCAGCAAAAGAGATACAGCCAGAATAAAAAAAAAAAAAGTCTAAATCCTGTGTTTGCTTGTCAGGTTAACTAGGAGTTACTTGAAATTGTCCTGAGAATGAGTTAAGAGGAGCAAGTCAAAAGGAGCTATCATTCTAGTCAGTGAGAATAGGATAGATGAATTTAATTCAGTGGTTTTTCCCACAGACCCTGGTTTCCATACTTTTTTTTTTTTTTTTTAAGTTCTATATTCATTCAGAGAATCCTTTATAATCCATTATTATACACTTTGACTGTGAAACTTACTGTAGAGGGTACTGTGGGGCATAGCTTCTCTGGTCATCTGTCTAACCTCTGGAATCAAGCAGGATTAAACACTGAAATAATTCTACTTTCCATTTATCCATCTTTATCTTGAACACCGCTAATGATAGTGACATAACGACCTCATTGAGTGCTATCTTCCTAAGCATGATTCATCCTAATAATCATGTCTGCTGCTGATACTTCAGTACTTCAGAACTAAAATAATAACAATTCAGCAAAGACTTACACTTGATAACTTTCACTGGTAACAAAAATTGAGTTACTTGCAAACTGTGTTTAAAACAATGTGTTCTGTCTTTTAATTCCTTCAGACTTTTAAATTTAGCTCAACAAGCACTGTTCCCACTCCCTTGCAGAATTACAGTTTTATCTTGCCAATGAGGCCTGCAAAATAGAGTGACAAATGAAGAAAAGATAACATCAAAAAAGCACTTCACACTTTGATGAGATCTTGCCAATATCTGGAGATCAGATTTTGTTTTTTAAAGATAAAGATATTTTTTAGAAATACTAGAGAATCACTGGGAAAATATAGTAAGTATTCCTAAACTGTTGAAGGGATCATTCTGATTTTCTTTTCCCCTGTGGTTATTTGCAGTTACCTCTTGATGATGGCTATTCATCATACGCATTATGGATCTCGACTAAGCCAATGATCCCAGGAATTGTTCATCTTTGCAGTTGAGCAAGAAAAATGGCAAAGGAGCTGAATCTTAACTATTTTTAATCTATCTATAAATTAGACTAATTGATAATTAGTGTTGGTCGAGCACTTTGTTTTATATACATTCATTTTATTTTCACTTTTGTATAATGTCATGTGGGAATAAGTCATTTTATAGATCTCATCCTTTCATGCTTTAGAATAAAGTTACAAAAAAAAAAAAAAGCGCAAAAAAAAAAAACAAATGAGCAAAAACACAAATAGAAACAGTGGAAAGGTTATTTTTTTCCAGTTCTTTTTCCTTCTGGACTTTTCTGATTCCCACTCAGCATAGTTATGCATGCAGGTACACCACAACTACAATGATTGTAGGACTGTAGGATGACTCTCTTAGGAAAGGAGCTCAGCAAGTCTCATGGCAGGGGAAGGTTGCTTGAGGTATTTTTTCAGTCGGGCCTTGAGAATATTTGTGGAGAGCCAACATCTGTCCTGGGTAGCCTGTTTGACTGAATTAATGAAACTTTTAGCAGTGATTGTAGTAATCTGCACTCCAAGAATGCTGTGATTTTTGTGTCTTCCTAGTATCAAGTTACTAGGAAAAACTGGGTAAACTCCAGTATGCTCCAAGCTTCAATGCAGCTTCAAGGTCTAGTCAAGAGTAGTCTGGCAGTCCCAGGCAGCCTAACTAAAGAAGTAAGAAATGACAGAAAGCCATTTTTGCTTCCTGTAGTTTGTGTTCAATAAAGTCAATCATACCACCGTACCAGGGGAAAAAAAAAAAAAGCAGAAGAGCTCTGCAAAGGTCAGTCATCTTCCTCCCTTATAGAACTAATTAAAATGGGGCTGTATTGTCACAGATATATGGATCAGCTCTGAGAAGGCAGCTCTATGCAGCAGGAGCCAAGGCACGTGGTACTCCATGTACACAAGGCCAGAGAGTAAAGACATGACATGTTTGAATTAAGCACGAAGGGCAGGCAGTGCTGACACAGACACAGTCACAGCAGTATGATTTTAAATGTCTCTAACAGGCAGATAAAAAGAAGAGAGAAAAGCTAAACATACCAGCACCATCTTGACTACTGCTTGGAACTGTGACCCCTTCTGCTCTTGCCTCATGCACCATCTCTTCATCCTCATGCCCCTTATCACAACCTGGAGAGGAGGCCAGGAGGACAGTGCCATCCTCACGTTTTGTATGGGCTGAGGCTGCAGTCCAATGGGTCTTGCTTGCTCTGCAGGCTTGACTTGTCACTTGGCTTGGCTTTGTCACTTTCTTTCCTGTGGAAGCTATGACAGCAGTAATTAGGAACCAAGAAACCCCTGTCAGACAAGTTATATTAACTAGGACAAAAGTTTGTCAGTGAAATAAAATAAGATTAAGGCATGTGATAGGTATGGCTGTTTTTTTTTCTGGAGGTTAGAACATTTCTTTTTAAGAAACTCCTTTGATTTCTCCACAGTCTGCCTAATGACATTTCTCCCTGAAAAAAACACTCTTGTTCTTCTCTTGATGTGAATTGTTTCAGATATTGAAATCTTTTTTGTTTTGTTTTTAATTCTTATCCAGCAAAACCAGTATGTTACGTTGGCCTGGAATCTAAAAGGATGTCTTTGCTCACCTGAAGTGTTTCCTTGGCTGCTGTTTACTTGGAGAGTGGATGACCAGGAGGACCTTAAGATCACTTGTACAACCTCTTACACATTACAGATCGTTAGGTTTCACTGAGTTATCTCTTTATTGAAAGAGTATAATGAAGGAGAAATAGTAAAACAGCTCTTAGTCTAAGGACAAAACCTTGCTCTTGTAAGGCCTTTTCTTGTGCTTCTGAAGATGTTGATTACCTGGCTTGCAAATGGAGTAATAAACATCCTCTGCTGTGAAGCACATCTCCCTTCTCGCTTTAGGGAGTCAGGTTAGCACTTCTTATTCACACAAAAGGGACTGGGCACGTGGATAGCTCTGAGTGGAAACAGCATTGGCAAGGATCCTTTCCTAAGGCAGGAAAGCAGGCGGATGCTTCTAGACAAGTAGTATGGCTGTGTTATTTTGTAGTCCCCAAAATATTTTCTAAGTCATGGGTCCTAGTGTGCCTCCTATCTGTCCCTGAGACTGCCTTGCCCCATGTAGAGCAAAGATCTCCTTTGTTGTGACTGCCAGGACATCTGCTGCAGGAGGATGCTTCTTGTACACAACAGAGTTTCTTGCATCAGCTGGAGGGATGACAGCAAAAATGAACAGTCTGTGAGATGGAGTTGTCTGTGTTTGTGTGCACAACTTAAAGGTGAGTGAGGAGATAAAGTAGTATTGCATTGTCGCACTCCTGCTGAAAAGGACTTCTCAATACCTGCTTCTTCAATCTCAAGAGGAATTTTTGATTTTTCTCTTATTTGTATGGCAGATTCCTGATTGAGCAGTAACAGATTGAGAAGGGTTATTTTTTCATAGAAAACCAGGATTATTTAAAGAATTTGCTAGCTCTGGACAAGTAGAGACACTTAAATCAGGGAGTGTGTTAGGCTGACATCTAATTACGTAATGAGGAAGGAGAGGAAGCGTACAAAAAAAAACCAAACAAAAATAATTGTAATGTGGTTTATTGAATAGAACAAGTAGATTGAATATGCTATTGAGCTACACAAAAATAGCATCACATGATTATTAAGAGTTCATTTCTTTTTTTACTCGCAGATTAGGGACTTTCTCCTTGTTGCTTTTCCAGTACTGAATATCAACAAGGGAAATAACTGTCTGCCTCCCTGCAGCTTTCTGAGGATGCGCTGTTATTGCTTTCTTTTGAGATTCAGCTTGTTTTGCAGCCTGAGATTTTGAGTCTGTGGGTGACCTATTCTATGAGTAAAGCAGGGAAGTTAATAGAATTCTTAATTAACCTCTGAAGGATTAATTCATTTTGTCACCAAATTAGGTAAAGGGCAAGTAGGTAAATGTCTACAACTGTCCAGAAGCTACTGGTGACTGCATGGCTACTATGTACTCTGCTGAAATTACAGCTGCAGCAGTGAAGCAAGTGAAATCTTGAAGCAGAAGCAATCAGATGTGAGATGGGATCTCTACCTGCCCTTCTCAAGAGAAATGGAGCTATCCCAGATGCTTTATTTTTGAACTGGCCATGAACCTTGTCCAATTGTAAGCTGAGGTATTCACAGATTATTTATTGTATTTTTGATTGTGTCTTTGTTGCTCACCCGAGGTGATGGAACCTGATAAATTCAATTTAATTTTACCTTTTCTGTATTGTATAATCTGTCTTTTTTATATGGACTCAGCTGCTTGGTTTCAGACACCAGTGATATTGCAATGTAATTCTATGTATGCGTGTAAATATTCCCCTACAAGAGCCAAAAATATTGCTGTCGGTTTGGTATATTCCCCTCTGCAACTAATGAGAAAAATAAAGTATTTCTGTGGTGGATGTGAAAAATAGACATTGTCACCCAGAGCCTCCCACATCTGTGTGTGATCTGGGTGCTGTGTCTCTCCCTGCCTATGCCACAGGGCAGTGAGGAGGGGAGGGAGAAGCAGCTCAGTGTGCACACCTCCATGTTTTTCTTCCTCTTGCTTTGTCAGTTATCTGTATCTTACTGAAGTGTTGGGGATGGCTGGAGAGGCTGGGTTTTTTTGCAATAAAAATTTTCCTGATAAGAGGCTTGAAGGATTTCAAATAGAGAACTCTTGTGTACACCAGTACCTGGCCTCTCTGCCATTGCCTGTCCCCTAGCAGCACAACAGTCTGTTACCACTGTTACACAGTGCTGTGTACAGAGACACTGGGGCTAGGCTTGAGAAAGCCAGGCAGAAGCTCTACAGACTCAGAATAGCACTCACTCCAAATCACCACCAGTATGAAGACCTTCTCAGAATGTCTCACAAGGGCAAGGAAGATGAATCTCAGCTCTATGCTAGGGTTGGTCCAGGTGATGCTGCTGTAAAGTACCCCAAGCAAGGGTTGACTTGCACCCTCCAGCTGTGACTATTTCAATTTGGGTACAAAATCAAATGCAAATGTAACACTTGATTAATAATAATCAAAGAATCTTTGTATCAAATAAAATGTTTAATATAAATCATTATATAAATACAAATATTACATTTTAATGACTCCAAGTATAATTTTACCATAAACCAAAGTACAGAGTAATCACTGACGCAAATGAAAGAGAATGAGTTTTTCCCTTGGTGCTTACTTCAGAAGAGGTGGCCTGTATCCAATGCTGGCTAGAGATGCTTCAGTACCTCAGTTTTCCCATTCCTGAAGAAATGTAATGCAATAGACCCATTGCCTGCCTGAAAGCCAGGACAGTGTTTGTAGCCAATGGAATTTGGGTTTCTTTACTTGCATGGTGTTCACTAGCTGGGAACAAGGGATGCTGGGAGTATTATAGATGAGCAGTTTCAGCAATTCCAGGAGATTCAGCTGAAATTGGAAGGGCTGAGTTTGAAGTTTGGCAAAAATTTGCCTCAACTGAGAGCCCGATTCCCCACACCAAGGGAGAGTATCCAACCTACCTGGAGATGGCCATTTGTGTCTTAATAGTATTTCTGTTGTTACCACCGTAACTTATAAGTTTTTTTTCTGGTTGCCAGTTGTCCCTCTAATTATTGGTCAGTCTTTGGTCCTGCTGCAAGGCTTTCCAGATCCTGACCAGGTCTCAAGCAGCATACCTACAGGTCAGACTCCTGTGCACTTATGGACAGAAATTATAGAATCATAGAATGGCTCTGGTTGGAGGAGATCTTAAAGTCCGTCTGGTTCAATGCCCTGCCATTGACAGGGCTGCCAGCTACCAGATCAGGGTGCCCAGAGCCCTATCTAATCTGGCTTTTTAAAGTCATTCCTCCTTGATTTATGACTATCTGACTGTGTAAAAAAGAGGTCAGTCCTTCTCCTGCTTATATGCTCCCTTCAAGTACTAGAAGGCCACAATATCTTGTCAGAAACTTCTTTTCTCCAAGCTGAACAAACCCAACTCCCTCAATCTTTCTTCATAGAAGAGGTGCTCCAGCCCTCCACTCATCTTTATGGCCCTCCTCTGGACCCACTCCAACAGCTGCACATCATTCTCGATCTGGGGGCCCCAGGCCTGGATGCAGCTCTCCAAACTGGGCCTTGCAAGGGTCACTTCCCTGCTGTCCACCTCTCTTCTGATGCAGCTCAGGATGCAGTTGGCAAACTCATAAGTAAAAAGGGCTTTAGTTCTCTGTGAGCTCAGGTGGTGAGGGAAAGGTACTTTTATTCATGGAAGACTTTGATGACCAGAAAGATGGAGTAAGCTCAGTGCATTTGAGAACTTGGATTTCAACTTGTGATCATTTTGGAAAGCCAGGACTGAAAAATGGGCTTGATGTTTGAAGGGCAAATACTTCTTCAGCACAAGCCACAAAGAAAAGTAATAAGACCTACACCTAGCCTGTTTGATTGTTAGTCAGTGGGTTTAAATGCTTAACAAAGTATATTTTCATAATTATACAGAATCTATTCTTATCTTTCATTAAAATTAATTTCAGTATTATATTAATGAAGATGCAAAACGTTCCATAGTTGAATGTCATCAAGCTGAGAAACAGCTCTAATGGGAGCTGAACACGCATAACACTGTCTTTGAAATCAGGCCAAGAGTGCTCAGACTGCAAGGGATATTTAGCCACGCGAACAACTTCTTGAATAATTATTAAAACATTAAAACACACTGCTCTCAGCCACTACTGACTGCAATGCTGATACCACCAGACAGTGGGCCTGGGGTTTCCCTCTGCCTTGGGAAACAGAGGGCTGCCAAGCAAGGTGACTGCCCCAAAGATAACAGCCTCCTACCAACACCCCGCATACTGCAGCGCCCAAGTTGATGCAGGTAGGCATGCCTGTGGCTTAATCAGCAGGAATGAGGCTACACAAACACTATTGTTCTGCTCCACTCAGCTGCTGGATGAGTCTGAAGAGGCCACCGAGCACAAAGAGCAAGCGTATTCCTTATCTAAACAATGTCGCACAGGCAGAGAGTATTTCCAGAATATCTGGTGGTGTCACCCAGACGCGGATTTGGGTACTGCTATAGCTGAATGTGGGGCACTACAACGTGAATGGGAATGTGCTAGGTGTGGGAGCTGGGGAGTTGCAGCCTAACCCAAAGGGCTGCTGGGCTCTGTTCCTCCCAGAAGGCTTAGAGGAGAGCAGACCTTATCTTTCCAATGCTGGTGGAAGTGTGCGGTTGCCAGAGGGGGAAAGGAGAGAGGAGGATTTTTTAGCAGCATAATCCGATTCAACCGGGGTTTGGTTTGTGCTGAAAACAGCTGGCTTTCTGCCCAGAACTGAGAATGAACTTTAGAGGATTTCCAGTGAGTGATCCACATCTTCAAAAGCATTCCTCTGGCACAGCAGCTTGCTTCAGTGGGCCTCGTCTGCAGACCTGTTAGATGTAAGCTGCTGAGGTGCTCAGAGTGAGCTGAAGTATTAAAAATTAATATTGGCGAAAGGAATAGTTCCCATAAACAGACATTACCAACCTGAAATCTAGTCATTAAGAAGGAAAAAAAAAAGCAAAAGTAATTTCAAGTATTGAGTCTAACTGATTTCCTTGGGGAACACTCCACAGTTTTATCGCCGCATTTCCCCGCTTTCCGCAGATGCTCCTCTCACCTCAATGGCTTCGTGCAGGTTTCACATAAATAGGAAAGTAATGAAAGGAACTCGACAAAAATAAATAGGGAGGAACAACCGGATGGAAAAGATGAAATTTCAAACATATTTAAATTACAGGAATTAAAATTTATTTGTGAAATTATAAGGTGACATATCACAGAATCACAGAATCTCAGAACCACAGAATGGCCAGGGTTGGAAGGGACCTCAAGGATCATGACTCTCCAACTCCCCTGCCACAGGCAGGGCCACCAACCTCCCCATTTAATACTAGACTAGGCTGCCCAGGGCTCCATCCAACCTGGCCTTGAACACCTCTAGGGATGGGGCATCCACAACCTCTCTGGGCAGCCTGTTCCAGCACCTCACCACTCTCTCTGTAAAGAACTTCCCCCTGACATCCAACCTAAACCTTCCCTCCCTCGACTTAAAGCCATTTCCCCTTGTCCTGCTGTTGTCTACCCTTTCAAAGAATTGACACTTCAGATATATGATTGATTTAACAAGTATGTATACACGTAAGCTTATCTGACAGTCTAATTAGAAGTTTTAAATGAAATAGTTTAGAATAGAGAGTTTAAAACCTCCTCCTATTTATTTTCAGAGATATTTCTAGTACTTAAGAGATGTACTCACAGGTCTCAGTCACTTCTAGGTCACTAGAGTGCTTTTGCTCTAGTTCCGTGAAGGGCCACAGAGCTGAACTTTCCAGAGTCGATAATCCCACCTGGATGCCAGCTCCAAACCTGGCAGCTGTGCGAGAGCCAGAGAGCTTTCTAGAAGCGTGTTTTATCTACACTTTCCTAATAGACTGGAGACGCCACGCTGTGTTTTGAGGGGAAAGCATGTGATAATTCCTAAGAACTCAGCATCGCAGGAGCAAATGAACACAATACCGTGTTGCCTAGCTGTAGGCAAAAGGAAATTTACGAGAAGAAGAGGAGGCAGCGGAGCAAAGCCCGAGCCCATACGACCCTGCCCCAAGCCCTCGTGCCCCATGCTGCCTCGGGCCGACGGCGCCCTGAGGGCGGCGTGAGAGCCGCGAGCCGAGTGCTGCGGCGCCCCCTCGCGGCCAGGCTGCTGCAGCGCTCCCGGGGGCGGGCGCCGCCGCACGCGGCCGCGGGTCTGCACAGGAGCGCCGGGGCGCGCGGGGCGGCGGCGGGCTGGAACAAAGGGGTCGGGCCGGCGCGGCAGCCGGGAAGGAGCGGTTGCGCGGAGGGGGTGTGGGCGCCGGCGGCGGCGGCGGGAGGAGTGTCGCCAAACTGCCGCCGCTCCGTAGAGCGTGAGCGGCACTCGCTGGCGGCGGCAGCCCGCCCCTCGCTGCATGGCAGCTCGGTGAGGGAGGAGCGGGCGAGGGTCCGGCTCTGCCCGGAAGCCGCGGCAGCAGCAGCAGCGCCCGCCGCACCGGCCGGGATGCTCTCCGCTCGCCGCTAAGGCGCAGCCCCGCCGCGATGCTCTCCCCGGAGCGCCACCGCCACCCCCGGCACCCGCCGCCGCCGCAGCCGCCGCCGCCGCCGCACCTCCCGCCGCAGCCCAACCATGTCGTGGCCACCATCGAGAACCTGCCGGCCGAGGGCGGTGGCGCCAGGAGCGGCATCTCCGCGCCCTCCAACGGCGTGCGCCAGCGGATCAGGAAAGTGCTGAACAGGTGAGGCTAGGGCCGGGGCCGGGCGCGGCGTGTCCCGGGGCAGAGCGGCCGTGCCCGAGGGAGCTGCGGGGGAGCGGGCGGAGGGAGCGCGGAACTGCCGCCGCCGGCGCGCGGCGTTAGCGCGCAGCCGGGGAGAAGCGCGTGCGGACCGCCGGAGCCGGGCGGTCGGTGCGTGCTGTTGGGCATCGCAACCGTAAGGGTACCGAAACCGCAGGATGCCACGCAGGGACCGTCGTCGCACCGCTGCTCTGGCTGCTCTCCTCTTTGCGGATTGTTCCTTCTGCGCTGCGCTTGGTCAGGTGTGAATTGTTACTGCCGAGCGGTGTTCATCCGAGCCCAACCGGTTGCGCTTCTCCAGAAGGAGCCCTCGAGCTTCTGTCTGAAGGGCCGCCCGGAGCCATCGCTGCTGCCCGGCGAGCCCTCCTCTCGGGGCGCGCGCACCGTGCGATGTCTTTGTGACCTCTCTAGTTTTGGGTACGGGTGAGCTACTCGGCAAACCTCAGCTCTTCTTCCCTGATGTACTGAGTTTGGAGATGGAGCTCCCTGATTCTTCCAGGCTTTAAACATTAAGAGTTTATCTTATCTTATCTAGGAGTCTTTGTTACAAATACCTGGGGCAGTTTGTCTCATTGCTTGCAGATCAGTGCAATTATATGCAATTAATTACCTGTTACCTTTCTAGGCGGACCTCAGAAGCATCGGTGAGGGATGAAATATTTACCCTTTGTTAAAAAAATAGTTGAAACAAGAACTCGGACAAACTCAAACATTTTCTCATTCGTGCACATTTGCAACTCCCCATGCAGTACAACCCGCTCTGTTCCTCTGTCCCATGACTGCCACCCCACCAGTGCTTTGCACTGGCAGAACGTTGCAGTCCTTCCACAGGGCTGCCCCGAGTCACCTGCTAGCTTTAGGACGTGGTGCTGGGATGGAAAGTTCTTGGGGCAACAGAAGGTGGGTGAAGGTGTGGAGAGGGTCTTGGTACAGCAATAGTGGTGATCTCGTAGAGCCACCTCACTGCATGGCTGGGGGTTCTGGGTTGACACAAAGAATTGAAGGACTTCCCGTGCTCGTGTGTATTAGATATGACTCTCAGCTGTATATTGTGAGTCCGGTTGGTGTTTGTTGGCGTATATATGTTATTGAAAATATGACGTCTAGATTTTTTGAAAGGAGAGAAGGATAAAAATTGGCTCTGATGGTGAAAGCTTGTTCTGATCGATTTACAGCCCAGACCTCCCACTGTCCCAAGAAGCACTCCCATGGGCAGCAACCCCATCACTTCTTGGCAATCATGTGCTTTTCCCATCTGTAATGAAGCAAATTTTCCCAAATGCATGGGAGAAAACTTGTTCTTGTGGAGTGCTAAGGCAGCCTTTTCTTTGTTTAAGAAAATCCTTAGCCCATCCCGAAACCTGTGCGAAAGGAAATTTTGCCTGAGTGAGGGTTCCTTCAAGAAGGAGAAATTAAGGAGCTAAGGATTGTGCACTGTGTAATGTCATGGCTTTTCTACTGTATTTCTGTCAGTACAGTGAAATGAAACCTGACACACTGTTTATGCTTTCATCTTCTATGAACACAATAGCATGCAAACGTGTAAGGAGAAAGGAAGAAATATTGTGTTGCACATACAAAGAGGGTTATTAGGGCCTGTAGCGATAGCAGGATGGATAATTGTTTTTAACTGAAAGAGGAAATACTTAGGCATGGTGTTAGGAAGAAATTCTTTACTTGGAGAGCAGTGAGGCACTGGCACAGCTGCCCACAGAAGCTGTGGTGCCCCATCCCTGGAGGCACTCAAGGCCAATTTGGATGGGGCCCTGGGCAGCCTGAGCTGGGGGGGTTCAAGCCCTGCCCATAGCAGGGGGCTGGGACTGGGTGGGCTTAGAGGTCCCTTCCCGCTCAAACGATTCTGATTCCAGGTAGAAGCCCAGCTCAAACCAAGTTTTGGATTCTGCAGTTAGTGTTGTTCTACTGGTAGCACTTTGTCCATGCTGCCTGTACTTTGTGAGTACTGTTTGCTTGAGAACTGTTTGTGGAAGGCTACTGACTGACTCCTCCAGTTGAGAATGTGCTCCTTCCTGTTTTCTGCTAATGGGGATGTTCCTAAGACTAACAGACAACATAACAGGTTGAGGACAGCTGGGGTCGCCAGCAACCTATTTGCAATTGTTATGGTCAGAGGGGAAGAAGTGGGAGAATGGGGCAGGCACTGACAGAAACTGAGGGCTGTTCCTGTCTTGCTGTGTAGCAGAAGTTTAGTTACCTGGGTTCTGGGTGCCTTCCAAGGCTTCTCTTAAAATTACTTTTCAAGTTATGGAAATGTTTAGCTTCACCTTCCAGTCCCTGCTCCCTGTTCGCTCAGTGGTCCCAAGGTAACAGAGAAACCCTGGAAGAACCCCTTAGGAGTGCCTGAGAAGGAGGTAATTCATGGAGGGAAGCATTGGCCGACTTCAAAAGTGCAATTCAGTAATCAGAGCAAATGCTGGCCAGAACTGAAGACCAAAGTGAAACAAAACTGAAGGGCCAGAATCAAGGAGAGCTGGAGATGCCAGGTAGGATTTACTGGAGTAGTTTGGAAGTCAATTCTGAGCTGGTGGTAATGGTAAGAAGGACCTACTACATTCTGTTACATTCGAACAAGCTGTTACCCTTGAAGCCTGAGAGGATGGCTGAATGGACATTTCAGTAAGGGGGAACTGTAGTGATTACATATCAGAAATACATCCCTGGACCTATGACTCACATCTGTGGTCTATGAATCCCTGCTGCCCTATGCCTTTCTTGTGATATTTGCTCAGCAGCTGTCCTTGACCAGCTCTGTCCTGATATGTTGAAGGGGAGGGAAGAAATTATTCTGGCTGTCTACTTGCTTCCTTCCGCACCGCCTCTGTGAAGCCAGAATTGGACTCTACCAACCTGTCTGCTTGCGGAAGTCACCTAATGAGTGGTGACTCACCTGCCCCATGTTGCCTCCCACCTCCAACAGGAAGCAAGAAAAAAGGGAAAAATTGCTGAATCACAGGGGAACAGGTTGCTAAATGGTCTCTTGGGGGGATTCTTGCAAATTATTTATTTGAATGAGTGTCTAAAATCAGGTAACTGTTTATAGGTGAACATTACCTCTGTAGTCCTACACACAAGGACAAGGAATGAAAAAGTTCTTGCAAGAAAAATGAATGTATGTCTTTAGATACTATGTCAAAGTTATTTAACCTAAGTAAAAAGGATAATTCAAGGATACAAAAAAAAAAAAACAACAAAACAAAAAAAGAGAAGAAGCAAACTCCACAAAGAAAAAACAACCACTGCCTAAACTAGAGCCACACCAATGAACTGAGGGTGATATCCATGTCTCCACTATTGAATTACTTTTTCCTACCAAGGACATTCCTAGCAAGCTGGTTGGCATGGGCATAATTCTGGGCTTGCCTGCTTCTGCCTTTCAGTACATTCATGAGGAATAGTTGCCATAAAGTTTAACTGTGGCTTATCTCATTGTTTCAAGGATATCTTTGCATGCTTGTTCTTGCTATTTGTAAATGGTGCTTTGCAGTTTTCAAAAGTTTCCTCAAATCATACCAGAGTACTAGAGACTGATCAGTTTGCTGCCTGATAATAGCAGGAGCACAATCTCAGACCCATGTCACCTTTTCAGTGGCTTTGTGGGTATGTTCTCTGCTCTCAGGAATGCTGAGAGCTTTCTTTGGGACAGTGCAAGTCCTTTTACTTCTCTGCCCATTTATTCACTTTCTCAGATAAATTTTGGCCCTGGGCATAAACCAGTGTAGGTCTGATTACCACTATCTTTCATAAAAGACAGAAGAAAAAATATTGCTGCTAATAAATATAATTCATTAAGCTAGGCAGTGATTTATTTTATTATCAAAATGAACAAAATGTAGCAAATAAAAGCAGTTTAGATACAAATTGATTCTTCTCATCAGAAAGCCCAGGTGTTTACATACAGTCTGAGTAGAACTTCTGCCGTTTTAGTATGTTGCAGGACCAGTTCATCCTTTGTAATGGAGCTCAGGAAGGACTTGGCCTAGTAGCTGACTAACTTTTAGCTTGAACTGTTTGTACGGCTACTAACTCCTAAGAGATGAGAGCTGTTTAAATTACACTGCAAGTTGTAAAAGCTATAACCCAGTGATTTTTTTCTTCTTATAGTATATATGCACATAGTAAACCTGATAGAGTTTATGTAGTAAAAAAATGAAATCGAGGCAATATATTTCATTGCCCTAAAGTAGTACCATCTTTCAGTTGACTGATCAGGGTAGCGAACAAACCAAATAATTCATGGCGTTTTTTCCTTAATGAAAAGCAGGTCAAAGATCAGATATATTATTTCTGGAATTTCAGAAAGAGTGAGTATTCATAACCTTCAATTGCTTCACTTTCTTCTTCAATCCAAAAAGGGCTGGCTTCCTTGGGGAATTTTGTTCTTAAAAAGTACAAATATCTCTCAGTGTCTGCCCAGAATAACAGTAGCTATAGAAGAAAATCTGAGCCCAATTCAGGCAGCTGTAGCTCTCATTTTAGGTAAAAATTTTATACCATTTTGAAATGAGTCAAAGAAAATGAGTTCAGAGCACAGGCAAAGCAACTAGGTTGGCTTTCTTGTACCTGTCATTTTTATTCTTTTTGGTGGGGGGTGGGGTGGGAGGTCATGTCTGTCCTTGGAAAGCATCCTTTAAAAGCAGAACACTGTAAAATCCAACCAGTAAAATGTTGTCCAGTGTTTCTGTTTCTCATTAGTCCATTTGTAATAACCACTTTGAAAGCAAGAGGCCTCTGTGCATTAGCTATTTTCCCAATAATTTGGGTGCATAAGGGAAATACCTGTGAAATCAGAGGAAATGATGCTTTTCACCTTCCCCAAACAACTTATTTCAGTGAATGCATGCTTATTGGCATGCCACAGCTCACTTTTAAGACGCTTTGATTTACGAGTGAAGACAAGATAAAGCTTTAGTATTGCTGCTGTAGCAGGTGCTAGAAGTCTGTCCAAGTACAAGACCAAGTGTGTGAGCATGGTTTCACAGTTAATGTCCCCCAGCTCTGTTCCCTTTGCTTTTCTTTTGTTCCTGGAAATTTGTGCCTAACGAGATACAAGCCTTGTCAATCCAGACCTGAAATGGGAATTGTTTGAAGCATGGGGGTTGAATGCAACAAGCACTCTTTCAAATGAAATCAGAAGCCCCCGTGATGATTGGGAAGAGACTTTTCTTAGGAGAGGCGATTTGGCAAAGTGAAATACATGAGTTTCATCCATCTACGTCCGGCGTTCGGAAGGTCTGTTCTTACTGGATGCCTGTTGGTGAGTGAGAATTTTTGATACTGGCTGTGCTGCAGGCTTTGGGAAGGGGTTACTGCCTCTTGAACTAGAGGGGTTTCAAAAGAGCGGTGCTGTAAATGGCTCCATAGAGAGAGCTGGAGGAATGGACAGAGTGGCTCTTATGGGATGGACAGAGCAGCTTTAATGTGCTAATGAGGGGAAGGCCAGATGCCAGCAATGATCAGTAGGGTTCTTTGTGGCTCCCTCTCCTTTGGGATGGCTGGAGTCTCTGTCCTTATCGCTACTGTTTCTGCTGGCAGAGGGGAACACTGGGGCTATTACTGAGGTGTTCTCTTCCTTTAAGTCAGCAGATAGCCTTCCAAATCAGCACTTGAATACTGATTAGGGCTAATTACCAAGAAAGCAGAGGAAAATGAACTTGCTGAAGAACGCTGAGTTTTAAAAAACCGCAAAAAATCATCCCCTCAAACCCAACAATGAGAAAACCCATGCTCGAAGTCTTGGGAGCTGAGCTTGAGCTCAGCTGGAATCACTTCTTGAAGAAAAGTTGCATAGGGACTCATAAATCGTTATGACTGTAATGTGTGTAAGTGTAGGGGATTGTGAAATTCATGTAGTGAACCACCTGATCTACCTGTCTGTGCTTATTTATGTCTGTCATCTGTCCCTTCAGGACTTTTGTTTGTTTGTTTGTTTTGAAGCTTGTCTTTCAGCTTTTTCTGACTTAGTTTCTCTCATGCTTTAAGAAAGCATTGTTTCAATACATATTCTTTTCCATCATTTTTTCTCAGAGGCACCAAAAGATTTCCAGCACTGGGAGCATGATGCTGGGGTTCACTATAATGACCCATTCTCAAATGACACAATTCCACTGTAAAATACAGTGGCACTTATTAAGCCAGCCTTCTGTTTGTGGTAGGGGCAGTCATCTCAGCCTTTAAATTCAGTTTCTTGCTAGTGTGAGAGTTGGTTTCTTAGTCTGGCTTTTCCTGTAGAGATGTGGGAGGCCATGTTCCATTTTTGGATAGGTCTGAGCAGAGGCAGTGCATGGTGATGCACAGGAGCTTAAGGTCTGGATGGAGAGTCCTCTCTTTAGCTGTAATTTTTATGCAATGTAAATGAGTTAAAACCTGGGAAAGAAGGATGATATTTTCTCATGACTGCATGTGCACAGAAGTTTCTTTTGTCCAGACTAGATTATTTGGACAAAGGGCAAGCAAGACTTCATGGCAGTCTGGTGATGGGAATCCTTACGTGAGATACCAGGTTTAACTCCATTTTTCCTCATCCCTGAGGGTTGCTGTGGACACCTGAATGGTGAAGCTCACTTTGGATGAAGGGTCTTTTCCTAACACAAAATGGGAAAAGTTTTAATGTTTAAAAGTTTGGAACCAATAGGGGCTTTTTGCCTGGCTCATCTCCCTAGGCATTTCAGGCTTCAAGGTGTTCATTTACAAAGCACTCTATGCTTGAAACAGATTGCTGCATCTTTAATACAGATAAATGAGGTAATTTTTTTTGTCCAATAGCAAGACAATAATTGTTACCTCCAGAGCCCTAATATTAACTGCAACCTGTAAGCCAGTATTAGCTGATGACAGAACAAAAACAAAATCTGAAGTATTTATAGTGATGGTCTTTAGTTTACTTAGCCCTCTCTGGCCCTCTTTTGTCAAAGAAAATGTTGCTGCGTGTCCAGAAGCCTGCTTTACAACGTTTTATGAGGCTGCATGCATTTTAAAATAGTGCTGTCTCTGTGCCACATTCATTCTCATGACTTTGTCTCATCTTGCACATGGTTGGTGTGCAGCTGCCAGTGGTGAGGGCAGGTACCTGGGTTGTGCTCCCTGCTTGGGTGCCTCTTCATTCAGCTCATTTCAGGGGAAGGATTTCAGCAGTGAGCTCTGCTGCTCCACTGCTGTCTCTCTCCTGCCTAACAATTAAATTCCAATCCTTTATGTGCTACTGGACTCAGAACTGCCAGCTCAAGTTCTTTAAGCCAGAAGGAGAGTTTGTGGGCTGAAGGAGTTTGTGGCTACAAGATGAAAGTGGGGCAGATATCTCTGCCTGTATGTGATTAAAGGAGGTAGCAGTCTTACTCAAAGAGTAGCTTCAGGGATGTGAATCACAGACTGGAGGCATGAGGTTAATCTTGGACTGGCCATGGCCCAATGCTCCAGGAGGGATAAGGAGTAAGCCGTACACAGCTGTATGCTTTCTGTTCTTTACCCAGATTTGGATCCATGTAGATTACCCACCTAGGTGCTACTGCTGCTGTCTTAGGATGCAGTGGCTCTATGCTGTCCCTAACCTTGGGATGATAAGTGCTGGAAAATACTTGATAAAATTAAATGAATTATGCTGTGATTATTCTAAGCCCAGATATTTTGGGGAATTTAAGCATCTCTGTGTTTACCATGGCTTCTGTAGCCTGATTTGGGCCATTTACCACCTGAAATCTCTTCTTACTAGAAGCTGAGAGTCATAATGAAACAGACCAAGTGTTGCTTCTCCTTTTCTCTCTCTGCTACAGGCACAATATGCTTTAGGTTATGCTTTTTAACTCCCCACTGCCAGTGTGTTCAGATCTGTATGGAGTGTCCTGGGTAGACTCAAAGTGAGCAAGGACAGCAAATACCAGGTAGGCTGTGAAAAGCTGAGCACGGAGCTGGAAAATATTTTAACGGTTATGGGATTTGATACTTGAAGGAAATAAAATTTTAATATTGTAGATACAATTTTCAGCAGTCTAGGAATGAGGTTTAAGTACTGTCAGGCAGAAAAAGCTGACAGTCTTCATCTAACTTGATAGGGAAATCTAGCATCTGCAAAGCAGTTTTTCTGTACAGCCTTGTGATGTGATAATGCTTTCAGGTGGACCTCTCTTCTGTGTTTTCAGGTTGGCTGCTTGTTAGCTTATCCTTCTACAAGAAGTTTCAGTCTCTCTGTCTTCAGGGAATTACCTCGTCGGTAATGGCAAATAGAAGAGGTCAGATTGGAGTGCATCCTTTTCCTGCTTGATCTACCTGAGCCTTGCAGGAAACTTCCTGACACATACATACTGCTGGGGATGCTTTGTGGAAAAAACAGGGTGTTTTTCAGGAATTTCAATTTGCAGAAGTCCAGTTCTTCCAGTAGTGGACAAAATCTGTGTGTGGCCCTGGAGACCTTGCTCTTTTGACTCCTTTTGAGGTTCTTCTACCAAAACTGACTTGCTTCCAGTTAGCACTCAACAGCATTTTTATTTCTCTTGGACAGTATAGTTAAGTGTTTTTTGAGTCCAACATGCCAAATCTTTGAAGAGATACGGTGGAATGCAGATGTAGACTCTTAGGGGTCTAGAAGTAGAAAGTCATGGTGGTGTGATAGTTGTAAAAAGTGTGTGAAAGTACCATTCCCTGGTATTGAAAAGGAAAATTCAGATTTTCTGTTATTTAAACAAAAAGGTGAACAGCCTACCAAAACAACAGACAAGTGGTAGGATGGCCAGTCTGCCCAATCACTTGAATGCAAAGTGAGTGTGGTCATGGGAAGGTTGATAGAACTGGAAGAATTATGTTGCATTTCCAAGAAAAGTCTCTGGGATTCAGTTTCTTCTGCTCTAAAGAGATTGCCCATGTTAAAGACATTAAGTAATTCCCTAATAATTGGAAAAAGGGCTGCATGACTGTGTGGGAAAGCAAGTGAGATCTTTTAAGATGAATTACAAAAGGTAACTGATTTAACATCCTGTTACAAATAATAATAGAATAAATTCTAGCACATTCTAGCTCACAGAATGGTTTCTGTTAAATTTGATGTCTGAAAGTGTTTGTTCTTATTGATTTGGTAACTATTACCATGCTAATAGAACTTATTATTACTCAGCTAGATTAATATATTAGATTTATTCCCATACTTTTACAACCTATAGATGTATTGAGACATGTGCCCACAGAATCAATACCAGTTTCTTTTCACATTTGTGAATGGTCTTTCTACATCCAGAATACTGTTACACTTGAGAGTATTTAGCAGCAGTTTATTCTGAAGTATACACCCTATCTGACAGTTTCAAATTTGTCTTTTTTTCTTAATCCAATGATTTATTATTTTTCTTCACATGTTTGTGGGCTCTGTTTTAGCAAAATACCATGCATCAAGCACTAGCAAACTCATGACTGTATTCTGCTCAGTGGGGACTATTTGGGAACTTGCGTTTGAAAGATCTGGGTTCTGAGGCCAGACCTAATCTCTGAGATGCCTTTTGGCTGCCTTTCTGCACAGCAGGTCCAAAGTGAGATAGGAAACAAAGCTACAAGTTTAACTTCCAACATAGTTGCCTGTCAAATATCCTATATTTACATGTTTTCCTTTGAGGAGCAGCCCTGTGTGCATTCGTCTTTCAGGACCAGTGGTGTTTGTATGAGAAGCAGCAGCGTACAGTTTTGCAGAGGCTGGCCCAAATAAATAACTCATACAAGGCAAGAAGGGAAAGAATATTGTTTGTTTTCTTTTTTGGTTGTTTCCGCAGTTCCAATCTCAGATGGGAAACAGAGAGGGGAAAAATACCCTAAATATGTATGATGCAGGTGGAAGTATGATGGTGTTGGAATTAGAAAGCTTGGGTGATGCCTTATGCCCGCAGATACTGTGGAAGTTGGGACTGAAGGTAGAGCGTAATGATTTGCATCATGTTGACTGCATTTGACCAAAAGGTTGTGGAGAGCTGGTAGCAAAAAGCAGCTTAGCCAGCTGTTTGCATGGATGGGCAGGAAGAGGTGGGCTTTTGTCTTTTCTACTTCCAGGAAATGTTGCATCAGGTCCTGAAGGGAAATCCTGCCTTCGGAGAGACTCAGTGAGAAGCTACATCAGCAGCTGCTGATTTACCATCCAGAATTAGGCACCAATTATTTTTTTTTTTTGCCTTGGTCAAATCTTTCAACCTCTCTGGGTCTGCTTCAGCATCTGTAAAATGAGGATACTTAAACTTAACTACCTGGAAGAGTTTTTGATTAGTTAATGCTTCTAAAATATTGTAGAGTGCTATAAAATACAGAATAGGTGTTCCAGAGCATTCAGAACCAGCTAAGCTGCAGTTCCCATTGTGCATCTCTGACATTTTATAGGCAAACTTTGGCTAGGAAACAAAATGACCCATGCATGTGGCCTGTGGAGGCTTTGGGAGGTAAAGAGGTGGCTTCTCAGAGGCAGCCAGTGCTCCTGAGCAGTCTCCTGACAGAGAACAAAGTTAGGGCGTGCAAAGAAGCCCAGCCTGGCACATACTAGCCAGCACTAGCTGGGGCTGTCACAGTGTGTCATGCTCCCTGCTCCTCTTCCAGCTGCACACTCTGAGTCTCTTGCCTCTCTTGCCCTGCCTCTTCCCAACCATTTGATAAGAAGTTGGTCCCAGCAGAAGCTTGCCATGCAGTGCATTGTGCTGCTTGCAGACCTCTGCTGGCTGGGAAGGAGTCACAAGATGGAGCTGAACCTGCGGTCCTTCCTGAGAGTGGCACCTTTCCGCTGTTGTGTGCAGTACCTGCAGTGCAAGTATATGGCTTTATATGAGCATTGTACATGTATTGATTTGATTTCACAGGAGACTGTAGAAAGTTAGGATGGCAAAAAGACACCACTTGATTTCTTGATGGCCTACTCCCAAGCAAGCAGTCAGAATTTGTTGGGAGAGGTCGTAAGTTACCAGTTGGGAAGATTCCTGCCAACCTGTCATGGTGAGGGATGAGCTTGCTCATAAGTGACAGTCTCTTGAACTGCCACGGGGAGGTCTCACCTCTGTGTATTTACTGCTACTCTGACTACTTCCACTAAGCCTTGAATCTTGAATGTCCATAGGGACTGAGCATCTACCACTTCTCTGGGCAACCTCTTCTAGTGCTTCACTGTTTTTACTGTTTTTCTTATATTTAGTCTAAATCTCCCCTCTAGTAGTTCGAAATAATTTCCCCTTGACCTAACACAATAGACCTCGTTAAAGATTCTCTCCCCTTCTTTTTTATACCTCCCCCCACCCCTTTAAATACTGAAAGGCCTCTAGCAGATCTCCCCAGAACTTTCTCTTCTTCCAGGTTGAACAATCCCAGCTTTCTCAACCATAGAGATGTTCCATCCCTTAAATCAGGGGTTGGAGGAAAGAGCAACTGGAGAGGAGGAAGCCAAGTGTTTTTACAGAAATAGAAGAAATAGAGCAAGGCTCGACATGTATAGAATGAACCTGGATGGGGCTGAGAGAACAAGATGTGCTGATGGCTGTGAACAGCACTACACAGAGATATCTGTTCAGCCATCCTTGTTACATCTTTTATTTTTGCAGTCAGGAATGATATCAGTGAGGATGTGAACTTATGCAGAAGTTAATGTAAATGTACTAAACATTTTCCTATTGCCAGAGGATGGAAAGGGAGTCTTATCCCTGATATTATTTTTCATGCTAAAAGAAATGCAGATGTGTGGGGAACACTAGAGCCCACAAATAAGGGATAGTCTGGGGAATAGAGGATTTCTCCTTGGCCAAGGAGGGATCTGGTTAGAAATCATCTGAGCATACTTGATGCACACAGATCCATGGTCTCCATATGATGGGAAGCACCTACTAGCGCTGAGGGAGCTAGCAGAGGTGAAAGCAGTGAACCTTGTCTCTATCCTTGGGAAGATGATGGAACAGTGTATTCTGGATGTTATCTCCAAGCAAGTGGAAGAAAAGAAGGTTATTAGGAGTAGTCAACATGGATTCACCAGAGGGAAATCATGCTCAACCAGCCTGATAGCCTTCTGTGATGTCATGATCAGCTGGGTAGATGAAGGGAGAGCAGTGGAAGTTCTGTATCTTGACTTCAGCAAGGCATTTGACACTGCCTCCCATTAACATTTTTGTAGGTAAGCTTAGGAAGTGTGAGATAGACAAGTGGACATTGAGGTGGATTGAGAATTGGTTGACTGGCAGAGCTCAGAGGGTTGTGATCAGTGGTACAGAGTCTAGCTGGAGGCCTGTAGCTAGTGGTATTCTCTAGGGGTTGGTACTGATTTTTTTTACAGTTTTATTCAATTTCCTCATCAGTGGCCTGGATGAAGGGATAGAATGCACTCTCAGCAAGTTTGCTGATGATACAAAGCTGGGAGGAGTGGCTGCGACACCAGAAGGCTGTGCTGTCATTCATTGGGACCTGGATAGAGTGGAGACTTGGATGAACAGAGGAACTTCGAGTTGCAACAAGGGCAAGTGTAGAGTCCTACACCTGGAGAGCAATACAGGCAAAGGGCTGGAAAGGAGCTCTGTGGAGAAGGACTTGGGTGTCTTGGTGGACAATAAACTGGCCATGAGCCAGCAGTGTGCCTTTGTGGCCAAGAAGGCAATGGTATTCTAGGGTGCATTAAAAAAAGCATAGCCAGTAGATTGAGGGAGGTGATCTTCCTCCTGTACGCTGCCCTTTGAAGCCACATGTGGAGTACTGTGTCCAGTTCTGAAATCTCTAGTTCAAAAAAGACAGATCTTCCAGAGAGAGCCTAGCAGAGGGCTAGAGAGATAATGAGAGGCTTAGAGCATCTCCATTTTGAGGAAAGGCTGAGAGGCCTAGGGCTATTCAGCCTGGAGAAGACTGAGAGGGGATCTTTTAACTGTTTATAAATAGCTAAGGGGTAAGAGTCAAATGGTTTGGCCAGGATTTTTTCAAAAATGCACAGTGACAGAACAAAGGGCAATGGACACAATCTGGAACATAGGAAGCCGCCATAAAAATGAGAAAAAAGCTTTTAACTTTGGAGGTGTCAGAGCCTTGAAACAAACTTCTTTGGAGTCTCCTTCTCTGGAGAGATTAAAAACTCACCTAGACACTTTCCTGTGTGACCTACTGTAGAGAACCTGCTTTACCAGGGGTTTGGACTAGATGATCTCCAGAGGTCCCTTTCAGCCCCCATTCTGTGATTCTGTAATTTATGACTCACTTTCATCTCTCTGGAAATGTATGCAGTAATTTCTCTCCTGCTGATGATTAGAAAAAATAACAAGTGATCAGTGGCTGCAGAACTGGTTTATCCCATTTGCTGTAATGGCATGCACTGTATTATAGCATTCTTCTAGCTCTGTGAATAGCTATTTGTGTTTAGCTGATGTGACTTAGGGGGCCTGTTGTTGCTCTCTGGCCTCTGTTTCTCTTCTGTTGCTCCCCAGAGCCAACAACCATGTGCTTTCTTTCCCAAAACCTTTCCTCTGACAGAATGATCTTATCAGGAGTCCCATGGCTTAAGTTACAGAAATAATTTTTTAAGAACAGAACATCCACCAATTTGCTTACCTTTGGGAGCAGTCACAGCAGCACTTCTTCTGGGAATACAGATCACACCAATTCTGAAGACAACTTGCTGCAAGTGTTTCTTTATTACTCCCCTTTCCTGAATCCATCCTGTATCCTAGTATGCTGTTATAATTTCACTTGTCAGTATTGCTGTGGAAAGTATTGCTGCACCATTCCTCTCTATCTCTGCACAGGTAAAGCTGTTGTGTTTGGAGCACCAAACACACAGGCAAGCACAGGCAAGAAGAGCTAAGGATGAAAACTGATCTTGTCAAAGATAATAGGTATAAAACTGTAGGCTTGTATGCTGTTCCTGAAGAGAAGTAAAGGATTAACATGTCCAAGTAAGAAACATATGCATTACTCAGTTCTTTGTTCTGACCCTACTGAAAAAAATGAAGGTAAGGATAGCAATTACTGATCAAGCCTTAAGGCCTCTTCAGTTGTGACTTCTTCTTAAAAATTGGAACATTGCAATCTATCAATTTTTATGAGGTTGTGCTTGAGTTTCTTAGTAAGTTATATTTGTTCCTGGTGGTGGATGGCCATTTTTTGATCCCTGGAGTGGAATTTCAGTAGGTCTCATTCGTATGACTTGGGATAAGAGTTTCATTTCAGTTCCTGTGAAGAACTGCTTGTGTCATTTCTTACAGAGCTAATTGTATTAACAATTAACAACAATATTTTTTTTTTTGTAATGGTACTGAAAACGTAGCAGTAATGTTTTCCTTTCTGCTTTGGCCTGTGTTCTAACACAGGAATTTTTCAAGTTAGAATCATAGAATAGAATGGCTTAGGTAGGAGCGGACCTTTAAGATCATCTATTTCCAACCTGATTTTATTCTGTGTTCCCTCTTTGTCTTTTGGGTTATTGTCCAGCAGGAACTCAGACTTTTGCTGGGACTGGTTCTGTTTTGGGGAAGCCCAAAAGTAGTAGTATTAGTATTGCTCTTAGTTAAAAATTTAACAGCTTGTAATTAAATACAGTCCAGTCCAGGTTGGTATCTGATTGATAGGGAGGGCAAAAAAATTGTATGTCCCAGAGGCAATTTGAATTATCATGCATGGACTGAGAAGATCTCTCTGTTAGTGAGACTATGGGCCCAGTTGATTTAAAAACTAACAATAAATAAACAAAAAAACCCCAAAGGCACACACACACACAAAAAGCAGTTTGTGGTTTGATGGGAAAATGAGGGAGCAAGAAGCTGGAGAGGTATCTGGTCAGTTCTGCTGGTGTGTGAATCCCAGTTTTGGGAGCAGAGGGATGAAACATAGCAAAAATCTTTCTCGTTTTGTCTCTTTGTATCTAAGTATGCTTCTGTGACATAGAAATAAGCTGTTTCTTGCTTTTGGCTAATGGCTGTGGCTCTGCTCTGGTTTCAGGCAGGCAGAGGTTGCCAGGTGCCTTAAAGTGGACTAGCTTGCAGGAGTGGATATAGCAGAAACATGAGGTGTTTTTGCAAATGCTGTGATGATGTACTGAGAGATGAGGCATCTGGTTCATATGAAGGACCCATTAAATGAGTGAAGGAAATACAATAGCAGTAAAGGTGGAAGATTAATTCATAGATTATTACAATGAACTCCTACTTGGATCCCAGTGTGTATGTTCCCACGGTTTTGTATCCTGCATATCCAACATTTCCTGCTTCCTTCTCCCACTACATACAGCTGCACTCCAAAACACGGAAGAAACGTAGTTGCAATATTTCCTGCTAAAGGAAGGAGAAAGGTGGACAGAGTCCCCTATCCCAAATGAAGAGGGTCTATTATGAAGGATTAATTGCGGCCAAACAATGCGGACCCTTGAGGAGTTTGTCACCCTGTTGAGATGCGTGTTTGGGTGAGCGGGCACACTGCAGGCACTGTATTACGGAGCGAGTGCGCCTCATGTGATGCTTCGGTTGCCATAGCAATTAATCGCCTCTTTTAAGGACCAGCGCTGAATACAAACCCTGTAAATTGCCCAGAACACTAGTTAAAGTTGCCCCTCAGGCACCTTTGTGTTTAATTTTAACCCAAAAGATTGGAAGGAGTTGGTTTTTTTTCTTTTTTCTTTTTTTCCTCCTTATTTTTCTACTTGTGAAAAAAGCCAGAACGGACTTGGTACGCGCAGCCGGACCAGCTTCTCCCTGCCGCGGCTTTCCCCTCGAGGTGCAGTGCGGGTTAGCCAGCCTCTGCACCGAGACAAAAGGAACTTTTGTGAACAACTGCGAAATATACAGGGATGTGGTGGGTGCCATGTTTGTGCGGGTAATCTTCAGGCGGCCGGGAGCGCTGCGTGCCTGGGGAATGGAACAAGCGCAGTCTCCGAGGGGTTTGCATGGATGTTTTTGTTATGGGAAAGCTTACAGCAAACAGTCAATGCCGATGAGGGTTGCGTTTCTTTGCGCCTTAGAAAGAACGAGTGGGAATTACTGTGCTGTTAGTGTCTATTAATGTAACGGCAGTGGAAATTAAAACCAGCTACAGTAGGACCATACTGTGTCTGTTTGAGTAGGTAACAGTACAGAACTGGGGGGCGTTTACTACGTAATGACGACTCCAGAAATCTGCAAGTGTGAGCAAAACTTCTTTTTAAAAGTCTCTCTGTAGGTTGAAGAACTGTTATTTTGAAAGGGAGCCTTCATTTCTACCGTGCATTAATAAAATAGTTGCAAAATCTGTCTAGATGTATGAGAAGTTTTTTCTTGATGGTATTAAAGTCTCTCCGACCTTTAATTTTACTTCACAGGAGGAAAAAAGCAAAAAACAAAGCCAACCAAACAAGCAAAAATACAAAGAGAAATATGTTTAAAGGGATAAATTAGCAAACGAACAATACTCTCTTGGCCTTAAATAATGGGATTGGCACAATTCAGACCAGTGTTATTTAATGAATGTTATGTTGCTACATATGTATTTGTGCACACAGATGCATGCTGTATATTCTATTTTGGGTGATCACTTTATTCCCACTTCTCAGACACAGGAATAGTTTTTTGTGGATGCTGCTGCTTATCGTAACTAGAAAGAGTTTAAAACTGAAAATGGGCAAAATGACTGAGAAGAGCAGGTGGAGATCTTTATTCAGTTCATATCTCTGCAAGATCAACTGTCCTGTATGGAAGAACAAGAGCCAGTCAACTAAAAAGCATTCTCCTTTTCATCTTTCCTCCTTCCCACTTTACTATTCAAGGGTTCTGTGCAAGTACTTTTCCAGATTTAGATTGTTATTGGTCAGTGGTGGTGCTTGAAAGACCCTGAAGCAAATGCAATTTTGACACAATCTCTTCTCCTTGTTAATAGTCATAGAATGCTTCAGGTTGGAAGGGGCATTAAAGACCATTTGGTTTCAACCCTTGCCATGGTTGGGGACACTTCTTGATAGATCAGGCTGCCCAGGGTCCCATGGGGCATCCACAGCTTTTTTGGGCAACCTGTTCTAGTATCCAGAACCCTTGTAGTGAAGAACTTCTTCCTTATATCTGCAACTTTCAGAGTGTGGCCATTCAGCCAATTCCTTATCTGCCAAGTGGTCTATCTGTCATATCCACACCTCTCTGATTTAGGGGCAAGGATGTCATGTGAAATGGTGTTAAGCACTTTGCACAAGTCCCTGTAAATAACATCCCCTATCCATCAGTGCTGTAACCTCCTCATGGAAGGCCACCAAATTTGACGTGCAAGACTTGCCCTTAATGAAGCCATGCTGACTGTCACCTATCACCTCTTTGTTTTCCAAATACCTTAGCAAAGTTTCCAGGAGGATATGCTCCATGATCTTGCTAGGCACAGAAGTGAGATTGATCAGCCTGCAGTTTCTTGGGTCTTCCTTTATTCCCTTTTTAAAAATGGGAGTCAAGTTTCCCCTTTTCCTGTCAGTGGGAGTTTTCAGTGGACTGCCCCAGCTTCTCTGGTGTGACAAGTTGTGGGTTAGAAACTTCATCTACCAGTTCCCTCAGGCTTCTTGGATGCATCTCATCAGGTTCCAGGGAAGGTACCCAGAGAAGTGGAGGTATTCACAAAAGATAACATCTTCTGGAGTTGTGCCTTTCATAGATAGGCCTCTGTCTTTGTTTGAGAGATGTGAAAAGGGATAAGAGACAGTTCAGGTTCAAGTTTCTGCCAGGCTTACAGCAGTTTTTTATTCAGGGTGCTTCTGAACCCAGACGTGGCTATCCACGATGCTGTCAGAGTTATCAGACCATATTCTCTTGCCCTGTTCTTCCCAAGAAACTTGATACTAATCTTTTCTTTTCAATACAATGCTGTGTGGTTGTTTATTTAATGGAATGAAATACTAAGATGCACTTTGCTTCACTGAAAATATTCCAGTCAGTTGTGGGTACCTGGGCACTTGCCTTGAATATGTGTGTTACATGGGTTCTGGTGTTTTGTGTAACATGTCATAATTATCAGTCATCCTTTATATTACAGAAATCCAGAAAACTTTAATTTTTTTCCACCTGTGGCATTGCCAGTACTTCTCTGTGTAGAAGTCATGGAGCAGATTCTTGGGGATTTGCTTAGGTGAAACTCTTCTAGGTCCCAGAAGCACTGCTGACAGTGACTGGTAGGGGCCTGGAGCAGAGACCTTGCTGTCTGGGTGCTGATAATCAATTTTATCTTATTTTTCTCCTTTCGGTGGTCGGTTTTGGTGAAGTAGCAGACAGTTGTCCTTTTTCTTCACTCTCCAGTGTGGTTGCCTTTTCCTTCGTCCCCTCACAGCATTCCCTGATTTCTTTCCCCAGCTTGGCCATCTCTTCTTGTTCTTTCTGGAGAGAAAATATTCTTAAGTGAGGGTCAAATGTTCAGGTCTCTTGGAGGAAGGAGCTCAGGGTTTTGAGACAAAAATAACAGCTGCTTTTGGTGCCTGCTGGGAGGAATTGCTAGCCTGCATGCCCTGCCATGACTTTTGCGTGTTCTTGTGGAGGTATCTGTTCTTGTGGAGTGTGGAGTGTCCGCACACTCGAAGAAGCTTCAAGGAGCAGCAATGAGAAGCAGTAGCTTTAATGTAACTGATTAGCATGCCCCACAGTAGCAGCATGCCTGATTTGAATAAATAAAAATTCACATTAAAATTTGACTTGATTTCTTCAGTGGAGATTATTCAGTGTGACAATATGCTTTAACTTCTAGTCAGCTCTGAAGTGATCAGGGCACTTGTACCTCCCTTTGACCAACTTCACGTATATCCTCATTAGGTTATTTTTAGCTGCCAACACTAGTGCTGAAGTGGTGGGATAATTACAAAATAGTGATATGAATGTAGAACAAAGCCTCTTTAGTTTTCACCTGTGATCTGATGTTCAACCTCTGCTTCTTGAACAAGGCATTTACCTGATTTGCTTCTAATTTCCCCCTGTGGATAAAAACTTTGTCCTTACATCAGGAGCACTGGGTATTTAATGAAAAAAAACCAGGAAAGATCTTTGTAAATGCTTCTAATTTTTACTGTACTTCTAGGCTGACAAGGTAAAGTAGTAGCTATAGTGAAGGAGAAGAAGAGGCTTTGCAGGCTGTCAGGGGTGTGGAAGAGTCTTCCATCTCTCACTGCAGCTCAAGAAAACATAAAACTCTGATGTACTTGGGAAGTTGTTGAATTATTTATAATACTGGCTTTGTTAGTTTCATTTTAATAATATTTTCTTTCTTGCCAGCAAAATAATCTCTGTAAGTAAGCTGCTTCCTCATTTACTTGTGAGGCTTGATTGTATACAATTATCCGTTGGCTGTTACAACTCTTTAAATTAACACTGAGTTCGGCTGTGTAGGTATTCCAGCATTACATCTAAAATACTTACTGCTGTAACTTACCACAGAAGTGCACGTGCCTCAAAAAAGAAGAATACATAGACATATATATATATATAAAGGAAAAGCAGTTCAGTTGACATCTCTGTTGTCTTTTTTTCAATTTCCTTGAAATTGCTTGCCATGGTAAGAGTGGCCTTCTACATACCTCTAAAAAAAATTGCACCTATTTGATAGAGGCAAAATTGAGAGATGATATACTATATGATGAACACAGTACTTCTGAAAGCTTTTTTATCTTAAAGGTGACCTGGAATCAGTAATAACAATACTGGACAGAAGCCTTCTGTCCAGCCTCAAATCCAAACTTGGCTGTAAGTCCATTTCTCTGCATATTTTGCAGCTCATGTCCTTCCAGCATGTCCACATCCTTCTTAATTTAGCAAAATCTCTTTCTAGTATCTTACTTCTATGTTTCTGGGGCATTGGTATCTTTATGGCTTAAGCAAGGGAACACAGATTTTCCCCCTATCAGAGGCAGAATAGCCCAAATGCAATGGCCTGGCTTTGATATGAAACCCTAACAGACGTGCAAAAAAGATCAAGATTTAGATTTCAGGGTACTAAATAGCCAACAGTGTTAATTATACAAAGACTAAACTGTTAACAACATAGTGTTAACTGCAGTTAATGAACCTGAAATTTCAGTATTAAATATTCAAAAGAGGTTGACTTCAGCATACAGAAAATGAAGATCACCGTAGTGTCTGATAAAAAAGCAAGTGTGTACTTGTAAAAAATATGGAATTTGGCCCTATAGAAATTTTAAAAAAATCAATAGTAACATGCTGTGAAGTTTCTGAATGAAATAAAGAAATTCAGAAAGAATATAATTCTTAAATATTTTAGTAACAATGCGAGGTGATACGGCATTTTTTGAAGATATACCAACTCCAACACGAAACCTGCCCGTTCATCCTGGGTTGTAGTAGTAAAGCTACAAGATTTACTAACTTCCAAAGTAAAACATCTCTTCTCCATGTGGTAAGTTGAATTTTGCTGTCTGTTTTAGAATAAAAATTAGCCCCAAAATGAATTGAAAGCAATGTGCACTCTCCTGAGATTATTTAGGCCTGAAAAGCTCACTAACATTTTTTTAAGTCACATTTTCTTTTGCTAAGTTTACTGTAAGTTTTTGTGATACTGTCTTTTACTGCCCTATCTCTGTCACCTTGCAATATGCTCTTAGAAAAGAAGTTGTCTTCATTTTAGAGTAGAAAAGCTGAAGGATGTGAAAGAACATGTACTAGCTAAGCTAACTGCACCCCTCATTTTTATTTTTAAGAGACAAGATGTGAATGTTATGCTTATTTTCTGTGCTGTAGCAGAAGATGTTTGGGACATCTCAAAAAATACTTAATTAGGACCAGTGGGACAGATACAAAAGCTGGGTAACAGAAAGCAGGACCTGATGGAGATGCCTGTAAGGAAGGTAGACCAATCTTTCATGGAAGAAGAGAGATCTTTTGAAGTATATCTCAGAAAGCCCTTCAGAGACTACATGGAGAAACTCGCTCGGTGCTGGTGGGAGGAAGACGAGGACTATCTGAGATCCTCTGTCTCTTGATCTCAGTGACACTGAACTCTTTATCAAAGCTGTGAGTTTAGAGTTATTAATGGTGATAATGAATGATATGCACACAGATCTGAAGTTTGTTATATCATTATGGGATGCTACTGTCTAGCTGTTTGGGGGAGAGCAGCACTGTGCTTTGTGGGCAAGGGAAGGTACAAGAGAGCAGCATGCCTGCATCTCTGCCCACCCGGATGCTGTGAGTTTTGTGGGGCAGTCTTCTTTCCCCTCTTTTGTGGCACGTAAACTGTAAGCAGATCCTCAATGAGTGCCTCTCTGCTAGGCAACAGGCAAGCAGTGCCTGGAATCTGGCCTGCTCATTGATAAAAGCCTGGCTTGAAGGGGCGTCGATGCCTTTGTGCGAGGGCATCCCAACCTTCCCAACAGGCTGCCGCCATACCCGGCTGTCTGAGTCCACTGTCACTTCATCCCAGCCGCCAAGAATCTGGCTCCTAGAGCCCGTGCCGGGGGTTTAAATCCCTTGTGTTAAAATAATGTGTCAGCACAAAGCGTTGCTTTAGTGGCATGAACTCTGGGTCCTCGATGGTTTACCACTGAGCTCTGAGCTTTTGGAAGCAGAAACCCGCTGCCTGAGGAGGCCTTTCCCTCTGAGGAGGGTGAAACAGCATTCTGTAGACTGCTTTGAAAGAGAAAACAACAATAGCCACAGAATCTCACCCTGAGTTTTTATATTTAAATAAAAATGTGGAGCAATGGCTATCTCCTGGTACAAACTAACATGTGAGATATGCATTTCTCTGCCTGCTGGCCCGAGAGCAAATACAGGATCTGGAATAAAAAGAGTGAAATTCCATCAAGTTAGTGGAGTTGCAGCTCTCTCCCTGCTCTAATTATCATTTCTGGTGGGAGCTCCAGTCACAGTTCTGAGTCTGTGAATGAGTGGAATTTTTCTGCTAAAGCAGATAATCCAGCTGCATGGCTGTGAATGGAGAATGGCATGTCTTTCAAATTACCACACAAACTCGGAACACATAGCGCTTTTCTGAGATATATGAGTGAAGCTGCTAAATTAGTTGGTGATGGGAAATTAATTTCAAATTTTATTCCTTTGAGAACTCTCCGGCTATTGGCTTTCATGGGCTGTCTGAGCATAAAAATAATGCAGAGTTTGCACCTTCTTTTTCCCTTGCTTTTGCTTTCTTTGTTTTTCTGCTGTAGTGCCTGAAAACATCATGCTTTGGTTGACCTTCAGCCTCCTGTTACTGGTGGACAGAGACTTGAAGGGTTTGTTGTAGCCTTTTATTTGTTATTGTAGGTACTAGCTGTTGCTTAGAGTAGTCATCTTCATCATCAAGAAAAACTTCACTTCCCCATATGTCTGCCAAACTGAAAAATGGAGAGAAGAGAAAAAAGGAGATGATCTGCTTACTTTTTATCTCAAAGAGCCAGCCGTGATGCAGCCATCAGCTGGGTGCTCTTTCCTCTTCATACTGATGCTCTGTTTCACTGAAGGAGGCTCTGCTGCCTGAGCAAGCTCATCACAACCAGAAGCCTGAGTTAATTCTACAACCCAGAAATTACTGAAAAAAAAGTATCATTTTTACTAATAAATTGCTTGTGATTTTTTTTTTTTTTTAATTATTCTTTTAAACTCCAATTTTGGGTACATTTTTAATAAATATATGTGAGTTTCTAATCTGGGCTATTGTAGAAGTTGAATGTTCCACCTTTGGCAACCATTTTATTCTTCTGTGTGTAAGAGCTGAAGTAGCACTAGCCTTTCTGAAAAATGGCTTTTAAGTTCCTAAGTGATACTTCTGTAATTCTTTTTTTTTCTCATAAAATGCTGCCACATTTCATGGACATAAGATTAATGTTGATAGGGAACTTATGTGTAAAGAATGGACTATTAATCACCATGTAGATTTATTTTTCCTGACATTGATCACCTCTAGATTTAACTTTGGCAATGTGTGTTGTCTCTGTGCTTGGTGGAGGAAGATGGACCCTCTCAGAGAGGGTTCTTGTGTAGTCATATAATGGGTCCTGGTCTGTCTGAATGTGTCTTTCTCTGACCTTCATCAATAGGTGATTGCACGTGACTGGGCAGGTGAATTTTTGAGAGCTTACATTAGATGGGGTGGATTCTACTCCTGAATCAATACTGATATGTTGCTTTCTCCGGATTCTGGGGGGAATCAATATTCTTGCCAACTTTACCTGATCAAGACTCATTTTATGTCCTTCTCAATACATGCAAGGAAGTCTAAAGATAAATGAAGATGTACACATATCCAGGAGCATTTAAGCAGTGCTTAGCATGAGGTTTCCAAAGTCATGTTTTAATGGCTGGAATGTAGTCTCTTACAATCAGGGAAAAATATCTTGTTTGCTGTAGTAAGAGTCTGAAAGGGTGGAATGGTGCTAACAAGAGCATAATGAGGGAAAAGGTGGGTATTTTTTATAAAACCTTTTTAATTTATTTTAATGTGTTGCTTTTAATGGGGAGCATTTACAAGCCTGTTAGTAAATAATCTCAGTGCAGACATTTATTTGGAAAAGAGACATCTCCATGAGATATTGTTAAATGACAGTACTTCATGCTAGAGGTAAATCAACTAAATGGTGTTTTAAATATCCATCAATTTTCTTCTCTCAGCTCTTGTACTTCTGCTATATTTCATGCTGCCATGCTGCTGTGATAATACGTGGCTGTTTCACAGCTAATGTGTACAATCTTACCACTTTGAAGAGTTGCAAAAATAATGCCATGCTTTGTGTTGTATTTGGAGACAACATTGAAAAAGATCCTCATCTAGACAACACAAGAGCAGTTCTGCAGCGTAACTGATGAATGAATAACTGTGGATAGCTCTCAAATCTAATCCTTGCTGCAGATACTTAATGTGTTCCTTCAGCTTTAATTTCTTTCAATTTGGAATAATTTTAGGTGAGTGTCTGTGTTATAGAGAAGCAGCATTGAGTACTATACTTATATCATTTAATAATTCTTGTGACTTTAATGAAGGCTTCGCATCAGCAGAGCCCATTGTAGCTTTCAGCAAGTCTATAATGCTGAATTAGTGTGGAGGCAGAAGGGACATCATTTATTTGCTTTCCAAAAGCTCTAATTTATTGAATGCATACACTTCTAATAAATACAAATGAAGTATTGATGTCCTACATTACAGGAAAGCCTCTTCCTCCTCCTCTTGCTTCCATTTTTAATAGCAATTGAGATGAGGGAAGAGGTAGTTCTGAACAAGAAGGAGCATGGATAATCCCTTGTAATCCTTTGATACCATATCTCAGATTGTCTTAATCATCGCTGTGATATTAATGCATCATCCCCATTTGATGCTGGCAAATCGCTATCAATGCATTGTTTAATAGATGCAGTCTTCTTCCTAGAAAGTGTTTCATAACCTCAAACCCTATTTTGCTCAGGCAAAATATGAATCAGTTCTCAGGATCAGACTTTAAAATGATGGTTTGTGAGTGCAGCAGAAATGCTGAGTCACAGCTTGAGACATTGATTCAGCACCAGGTGGGAAGGCAGGGCCAACCCAGGGAAGTTCAGGTGCATGCAGTGCGCCTGAGTAACTGGAAGGGGTGAAGCCAGGATCCATCCCTTCCCAGACCTCGTTTAAGGGTTTTCATTGGAGGTAAGGGTATCTTGTTGGAGATCTGTGAGTGTCTGAGGCCTTCTGAAGGTAAGTAGCTTTTTTGTTTTTGTATCCATGACTTCTGCTTTTGAGTGTATCCTCAGTTGCAGCCTAGGACTTTGCTACTATGATATCATTGCTGCTCTTTCCATTGTGTTACACTGAGCGTTACCTGGAACTTCAGAAATGTGTCTCTTACCAGGAATTTCAGAGGACTGTGTATATGTCCCTGCCTGCAAGAACAAGACCTAAGTTTCACAAAGCTTACTTGGGTGTGTTGCCTTCACTGCCAGCTGGGTTACAAAGGGTAATTACAGTCAGATTCCCTACAAAAAAGAAAGAAGTGTGTTGTTTTTAAACTATGGAGATAATGCTACCATTCTCTACCCTGCTAATGTATAGCGTCCTGTTGAATAAAGCAGCAAAGTAGCATAAAGATAGTTGCTGTAATGAATTGATAGGTAAAATGTGTTCAGTTTCTAGAAAAATAAAGGCATGTATCGTTACCTCAGTGATTTCGCAGTAATTGCACTCAGCTACTGCCTGCTAAATCTTGGTTAGATCTTAATTGACGTGTTCAATTATAGAACTATAACTTTGGGAAAAGAAGGACTTCCCTTGTCTTTAGCTGCAATAACATAGCTAATTCTAATAAAGGCCTATTATCTCACCAAGTACACTTAGCAAAATTTTTTTCTAATAGTGTTCCTGCAAGAAAAAGATATAAGCATAATGTCTGAAGAATATAAAATATATTAATTCTGTTTATCAGTGGAAGGGAAGTGATGTTTCTCATTCTTTTGACAGTGTAGTAGCTACAAAGGTAGAAAAAAAAAAACAAAACACTGAAACTGTGCAAAATTTGAGTTGTGTTTTGGGGCTGCAAATAATTCTATTTCTAAATCTAGAGGGGTCCTCATCTCTGGGGATTCTGTTTATATCCAAATACAAGTTTCCCAATTTTACAAATGGGATGTTATTTGTTTAAACCTCGATTAAAAAGGAGACTGGGGGGGGGGGGGGCCCGGCGGGCAAGAAAAAAGAAAAACCAACACATACAAAAAAGCTACGCCTATCAAATTTAGCACACAAATGTAAAGCCTTGCTTAGGACTTTGCCAGTGGTCCTGTAAAACAGTTGTGGCTACTAGAATGTATGAAGCAGTGGCTCCTGTCTTTTCAGCAGCTGGAACACTTCCTTAGCTTGGCTGCTTTTCTAATGTAGCATCTTGTTGTGCGTCTTAAGGAAATAAGCTAAGAGATGAGCTATGTTCTATTGTCTGATATTTTTTCCTCAGTAGAAATTTCTGACTTAGGAGGAGGTCTACAACTCAGCCCACTTATTGGCTCTGGACCACTGCACATGGATCATATATTGTAAAATTTACTGAAAAGAAAGTTGTTAGATTAGAAAGAGAATGGCTAAAGAACTGTAGCCCCCCAGATGTACTCAATAAATGAGTAAATGTCTTTGTGTGCCAGCATACAAATTTTGTGTACTGAAAAGGTTAAAAAACAAGTCTAAGTAATCTGGAGTATTGTTCTAGGGATCAGCGTGCTCCAGAAGTTTTACAAGACAGAACTGGTCGCTCCTTCTAACTGTACTCCACTTGCGTGTACTTTGCAGTGCCTCCTCTAGGTTAGTTTGGGCAAGTGGCAAGCAGGTGTGGCTTTGAGCATCCTCCTCCGCTCTTCATGTCTGTTGTTTTTGGTACTTGTGACTCAACAGGCCTGTCAGAATTAGACTGCCATGCACTATCAGGCTTCAGTGGTGCTGTATGAGGTCAAATTCCTGCAAATAACGTAAAATAATATTTCTAGTACCAATCAGGAGCGCCATCAGGGCTTGGTGCCTGTAGTGGCAAACAGGGATTTGAAGCTGTGATGTGAGCTAGCATACACTGGATCAAAGAGTGGTGGGTGAGCACCTGTAAAACTGCATCCTAGATAAAAGCAGGAACACAACTGAGTTCCAGAGACTCTGCCTCTGATTTTAAGACACAGTCTATTGGTTACTGGACTCTGAACCCCTGATTTGTACATACTTATAATTTAATGTAACTCAGCTACAGCTGCTTTGTGGATTTAAAAAAAAATTGTTCTTTTTTTTTTGGTTGTTTCTTCTTTCTTTCTTTTTTTTTTTTTTTCCTCTCCATATTTCAGTGTCAATGGGTGACTCAGGAGAACAGAGGTTCTTTCTGCAGAAGCTGGCATCACCCATTTTTTACTGCTTTCTACGTGATTTTCCACAACAAGCAGAGCAGTAGATTCCAGCTGCATTTCACATGAACTGGGCAGGAGGAGGAAGAAACCCACTCTCTGGCATTTATAGCTGATTTCTTGGCATGAGAAAATAAGAGAGCATGCAGGCCACAAACACAGGAAGTGTTTCTTGAGATGTGTTTGAACAGCAGTAGCATCTGATGCAGTGGAAAAATGAGCTTTTCTGTTCCAAAGGTTTCATATTTTGTGTTGCAAGTCAGGAAGTGTTCTCTTACCATCTGAAAGGAAATTGGAGGAAGGCTGATGAAGCGATGTGCGTGCTGACAGAGGAATAAAGTACAAATAATATTTCAAATGAGTATTACAAAGCCTAAAGTATATCTGTATGGGATTCTTTGTGGTGCTGTTAAAATGCAGTAGATGACCACATAAAAGCCAGTTGTCTGAAAGGCCAATCACTTCTTCCTTATTTTCTTTTTTCTATCTTTGTTTTTGTGTTCTGTACAAGGGGAGATACCCCAAAAAATCTCAAATGAGATTTTGGGCTTCTTTCAGCAGGGTTATGCATGCACGAAGGGTTTGCCATATTGCAGGAGCTACCAGTAATAAATACAGTATTACTTGAAATCTTTATGAAATGGATGTTTCTTTGCCTATAGAGTATCTTCCCCTACCCCTTTGTCCTGATATTTTTCTGAAGGCAATGTCAAAAAACTACTGTGTGCCTTTACATAGTGTTGAAGTTCCTAGCTGTGAAGGCTGCTTGGTCAGTAGGAATGCAGATCTTCGTGCCACTATAGAACTTGAGGCATCAGGATAATCAGCCTGCACAATCAGGGAATGGTATCAACCAGAACAGGTCACGAAGAGTAGTTTTACGAAGAGTAGTTTTTTCATTATAAATAAAAACAATCTGTTTGCTTAGGCATATGTCAGCATTTGCTCACTGGGTTTGTAGCTAATTATAAAATACCCTGCAGTTCAGTTTCAAAGCAAGATGAATTTAAAAGGACTTCTAACAGCGGGAGAGTTTTAAACTTTCACGTATAGAAGTGCTTGAAGAAGTGAAATGTTGCTGGCAGGGCTGTCGCTGTGCCCCAGCCATGAGCCCTGGGTACCTCTGAAGGGACAGGGATGAGCCAGGACATCACTCCCAGCCCCGGCATCCCCATGGTCCTGGCCCTGAGCTCCAGCAGCCAAAACTTGAGGTCAGGAATGCTCTAAGGCAGTCAGGGGGGAAGAGCCCCTTGGATGCCCTGGTCAAAGACAAGGTTACAGCCTCACGGAGGAATCATCTGTACTAATAAAAGAGGCTGGGCCTGTTGCCTCACTTTGTCAGATAGGGAGCAGTGTAGCTTCTCCATGAGGAAGAATCTCAGACAAAACTTAGTAGGGAAGATCTCTTTTGTGCTTCCTCTTGCCTAGGCTGTAAAGCTGAAGCAATGTGGGGCGTTGTGTTCAGTGTTTGCTTTCCATTCCAGTGCTGTACCACGTGTCTCTCATGTGAGCTCCTGGTCTTGACCTGCTCCCCTGCTCTTTTCCTACCTCTGTGCCTAGCTTCCCACCACTCCCTAGTTTCTCTGTTCCCTTCTCGTATGTTTCTTGATTATCTCCTATTGTCCTGCTTGCTTTCATATTTCTCTCCTTCCAATTCATGAATTTCTGACAATACTTTCACTCTCATACCCCTATATGTCAGTGGCTGTTTCCCCTTTACTGAATCCAAGCTGTTTTAAGAATAATCCTTTCTAAACAAAAACAGTAAATGTCATGTCTTTTTTTCGGAATCCTTCATGATGCAGATTTCACTCAACTGTAGTGCATTTAAAATGCCTGCAGAGGTATTCTAAATGACATGTCCTGCACTTGAAGCATGTACCTTATGTCACTGCAGGTGAAAAGAATTAATTTTATTTTATATTGATAAGTAAGTGTCTGGGAGCTATCCATGCCACCACTAGTACATGAGTGCCTCACAGTCTGTGCTTGTCTGACATCATATTTAAGGAAACTGATTATACTTTTGATCATTGATATAAAGTGGGATTTATCAAGATTTTATTATTTGTAACTTACAGATTTGCCAGAAAGGTTTCTGGAGGAATGTCTTTCTGTATGCATGCAGAACTTCAGTTAAGTTTTCTTCTGAGAGTACTGAGATGCACACAATTTGCACCAATTTCTCTGTAACTATAAGTAAGAAAATGTAAGCAAGTGAGCATTGCTGAATGCAACTTAAGGGCAATGAGATGCTTCTCACAGTAATTATTGAAACTGGATTTTGGCTAGAACACCAACTCAAGAGACTACTTATGCCAAAAATTTCTGTTGTTTCTTTAACAATCATAAGTAATCAGGATAATTTTTTTTTCCTGCAGTTTTTCTAAAAGGCAGGTGTTGGAAATAGGTATAGCAAGCTGCCAAGCAATCCAACTTACAGCAGTGTTTATATGTACATGCAGCCTGAGATTTCTCAGGTATATTAAAAACAAACAAACACAAAAAGCAACTTTAAGTAGAATATGAAAAGGCCTCAGTTTACTTAAACTCAGAACTGTCTTAAACTGGACGTTAGGGGGATATCTGTTATTTAAAAAAAAAATAAAATAAAAAAATTCCTCTCTGTGCACTAAAGAATTGCAGAAACCACAGTGCAAAACTGATGTATGTTGGTAGAAGTTGCTCATGAACATCTCATATTATTTTAAGCTAGAGATAAATGATAAATTAGATATGTGTTCCTGGTGTGTTTCCTTTGGTTTGACCTTTGCTACAAAAATATTTAATCAATTCGTATTTCAGATGCTTTTCAGCTTTCTGTCAATGGCTATGGTGAGAAGGAGAAGTATAGATTTTGCAGGAATGACTATATACCTTACATCTTGCAGTTCTGGGAATGTAATATATATCCTATTTTATTTTTCTTCTTATCGTCTTATTTGGATTAAAAACAAAAACAAAAAAAGCCTGGAGAAATGCAGTGTGTATGTGAAAAGAAAATGAACGTCAATATTCAGAGATCAGATTTTAGCTCCTTTTCATTGTAGTGGAGTTGTCTTTTTAAAGTGGAAAGAAAGGTCTGTAAAACCTTGTGCTTACTGTTTTTTAACTCATCCTACATCAGATCAAGCTCCAGGTTTTTTAGATAAACTTCCAAGTCCCTTGTTATATGTGGGAATGTCATCAATTGTAAGCCTGCTTACTGACACCCTTATTACAGAATCACAGAATGGCCAGGGATGGAAGGGACTTCAAGGATCATGAATCTCCAACCCCCTTGCCACGTGCAGGGCCACGGACCTCCCCGTTTAATACTAGATCAGGCATTTGAGGAAAAAAGCAGAAATAATCACATGTAAAGTGATGTATCATGCTCTCTGTAGGCATTGTGACACTGAGTCTGGTGGGCTCAATCCTGTGAGGTGCTGATACTTAGGTCTTACCTCACCACTTTACTTTGTGCCAGAGTAATTATGCTTAAAAAACAACACATCCTGCCATGCTTTGCAAGAGGGTGGCCAGCACGCTCAGCATCTGGCTGTATGAAGCCCAATGAAGGTGTTGTGTATTATAGGGAAAGAACAACACTGCACTCTAGAAATACTGCCCCTCTTAGGTCCTACTTTGTCTACTCCTTTCAGCCCCCTCTGGTTGCTGATATTATGCAGCTGTGGTAGATAAAGAGGATGGTGCTTTTATAGACAGATATTCTGTGATTTCACATTGCTTAAAGCTTTTTCCCTTCACTGCACTTATTTGGGCCTTGGAAGGGGGAGAATCTAAATGTACAAGGGCAGAAATAATTTCCCTTTTATTTAACAATTGCACCCATGATGTCAGCTGCCGCAAGTAATGTAGAGTGATAAATTGACATTGAACTTGAACAGAATTCATGGTGTGCTGAAGACAATAAGAACCTCTGAGGAAATAATTATTTTGCTGCCAGGAGCTCATGCATCTCAAATTGGTTGGTGCAAGGACTTTAGAGTAGTCTGTCTGCCTATTGAATGAAGTTCAGAGCTGGCACTGCCGGCTCCGTGTTAGTGCAGGAACTTAGTCATTGTGATTTTCTCATAGGATGTCAGAGGAAAGAAAAGAGAACCACAGAGGCCTAATGTTGACCACTTCTGCTTGCTTACAGGGAGAGAGAGTGGGCACTGAAAACCAAGTGAAGTAATATGCTCCTGTGGACATTAGGTGTTGGTACTCTTGCAGGGCAAACTGCTGTAGTACTCAGTGGAGTCACTTGAGCGTAGCGGTCATTGTGGAGTGGGATGTCCCCTGCATGCTACAGCAGCAAGAATTTAATTTACTGTTGGTGTGCTTGAATGATTTGGGAAGGTCAGAATTCCTCTGGTCAGATAACCATTGTTACTGATTGGGGTCACAATCATTAATTTTCCCATGGAAGTAATTAGTTTGCGTTGTATGCAACACTTCTCTCTTGCTCTTCAGTTTTTTCACTTGGAATTGGTAGTTATAACTTAAAAATGTAATCAAGCTATTCTCCCCCACACCTTTGTTGAATTCAGTCTGAAGACTGAGGGTTCTCTGTGGAGACCTGTAATTAAACTCTTACTTTTCATTAGAATAAACCAGAAATGGCTATCTGGTTCCCATTGACTTTCATTGAGGGTCGGGCACCTTGGTGCCTCTTCTGCTTTTAGAAAGTTCACTCTGAATTCAAAAGACATGTTCTTGAAGGGAAGTTGTGCTTCGACATGTATTTTTCCTTTCCCAAAATTATTCATGCCTGTGAGGGAAAAGGAGAAAAGATAACCTTCTAAATTTGTCAATTTTTAATGCTTCTAATGTTTAAACTGAGTTTTTGCATGGTAAGTCGAGGTATATTCATAAAGTTTTTGGGAGATTGTATATTAGTGTATTTCATCCCAATTTGAATAACAAAACTAATCACATGAGTTTGTGTTTTACTCTGATCTTCTCTTACACCTTGTATTAATGAGCATGGATACTTAATCTTTTTCTCTGTAACTGTACTGCCCAGCTCTCAGTAATTGTTTCGGAGTTGGCTTTGTCTAACAAACCTTGAAAATTTGGGCCATGCAAAATTCGTTCTTTAAAATAAACATATTGTGATATTGTGCTTTCAGTAATGATGGCTTTTAATAACACTAGTTTTACTGTTCTGTATTTTTAATGCATATGATTTTCAGTGTTGACATTGTCCATTATCAAATGTAGTGCAAAACATAGTGGACAATAAAATTATTGTTACTCTTTGAAATGATGTTGAAAGCTATATCAGAACTGCCAATGGAAGGATTTTCTCCTCTTACATGGTATCTTTTTCTGCATTGTTTATGGTTTATTGATGATACGCCTCTGGCTATGTATTGTTTATTTGAGCTGAATGAATTGTGGTGTTACACTGTAGAAGACTAATTTTCTGTTATGTAAGCATGACATCATATAAAGTGAGAAGCAGTCAGTGTGTTCTGGTGGTAATGTTCTTGTGAGAGTTGACAGAAGTCTCTGAAGTGTTGATTGTAACTAAGTTTCTCATAATACTTGCACTAAGAGAGCGTGGTATTTTTTGTCTCTGATTCCTTTGAGAGGAGGGAGTTCTTCCTTTGTTTGGTGCTTTCTTGCTTTCCTGCATTGCACTGAGAGTTCAAAATACACAGCGGATGTTTCCAACTGTTACCTGCAAGATTGTGAAATTGTAACAGCTGTTGTATAGTAGGTGAATATTTTGTTCCATTTATATGTGGTAAGGAGCTATAGTTGCTACGTCAGATGGAATATGAGTAAACTAAATTCAGAAAACCAGTCTGTAGAAGGACATCCAAATGTTAGAGCTGCCAGTTAAAGGAACTGAAGCTGATGGTTGTCTACCCTTTGTTTTTTTTTGCCCTTGCTTATGTGAACTTTGAAGCAAAATAACTACACTTCAGCAGCCGTTCACCAAATCTAAGCTTTTGAAAATCAGTACACACTGAATATATATTGTACTTATTTGGAGAAAGGTAAAAAGGGTGGCAGGTTATTCAATTTCTGGAAGATTGAGGTTATGTCAGTTGTTAAGACACCCATTCAGCACAAGGAGGCTACACACAGAGTTCATCTGTGGTATTTCTAACAACACTGGTCACCCAAATCTCAGTGGGAATCTGTTGTCCAGAATGACTTCAGTTACTTGTTTCAATTTAGATTAGTATTTTAAAAAAATTCTCCAGTAGCTGATGTGTATAAATGGCTCTTTTCGAGTTGCAAGTGAGACAAATAAAGGTAGCTCATGCGGACTGATATAACATAGGCTCTGATGTTGAGAATTTGAGGAGTGAATTAAAACTTTATCAACTGAGATATTTTCACTCATTAGAAGTAGCCTTTAGGAGGCTCTCATGAGATTTCTTGGGAAGATTTTGAAACCATATGTGCTGCAGAGTAGCGCTTCTGTGTTTAAAAAGTTTCAGTGTCCTGTTTGTCCTGTCCTACTCAGTTGAAGCTACAGGTCACTTAAAAATCTTAATTGTTTAAAAAATAGATGTATTCTTCCAAGGATTACTTTTTGTGTTCTGATGACTGTCATAGCAAAAGAATTTGTCTTCAATTGGAAACTTACTGAAATAGCTATTCCAGAATAAGTTTTCTGTCATAATAATTCCTTTATAGAGTCTTTCTTTATGCTGTGATGAAAGTACTGTTAGAGTTTTGGATATTAATTAAAAACAGGGGGATTGATTTCAGAAAAATGATAGCATTCCGAAATAATTGCTCCGTATCAGATATTATTCTACAGTGCCAAGCAAATTGCCATGTACCAAAGCTTTCTACTGTTGTGCCAGGCAGAACAATTCTTAGTATTGTTTGAAAGTCTATGCGGTATGTAGTGGCATGATTTTTCTGTTTAAAAAAAAATAATAAAAAAAAATCTGAGCAAATACCCTGGTGTGAATTCAGATTAAGAGAGTTTTAGTCACAACAGGATAGTAAGCAAAGAGGAAATACAGATTTAAGTATTATGTATGCAACTTGGGTTGTTCAAGTAAGCAGTAGCTTATAGCTGTTTCTCTTTTTCTTTTAATGTGTTCTATATAACACTAAAGCCAGAGAACGTTCTACTAAATGTAGAAGTGAAATCACAGCATCCTTATCTTATGTAATTACTAGACCTTAGCTCCTGTTTGTGTACTCCTACTGTAGGAATGCTTCACCTCTGGTTCTTACTTATATTCCTTAATGAATCACTGGCATTTATCCTGGAAACAATATTTAAAAAAAAAAAAAAAAAAAAAAAAAGAGAGAGAGAGAGAATACTACCCTTTAAATCTTTTCTTCTATTTTCATTAGATTAGTGCTATTCATAAAAGTAAAAAATTTCAATCTGATAGTGTTTTCTTTTCTGCCTTTCAGTAAATGTCTGGGATATGTTACAGCCTCGATGCTGATAGGAAATTGTTTGTTAGTTGACTGTCTCTGATTCTCTGTTCTTTAGACTGCCTGAGATTAAATTTCTCTAGAGTCTCACTGGTGACAGCAATATAAAAAGCTTTGCACACTTCATTGTACTGACCTGTAATTGCATGCCATGGCTGCTGAGTGCCTGAGAGAATGGTAGACGGCTGGTGGCACTGAGTGCAGGTTTGTTCTCATTTTGGTGGAAGTCTCAGTATGTGCTAGTATTCAGTTTCTTTTTCTGCACCAGTAAACAAATATTAATGACATGAAAATCAAATAAATAAATGTAAATGTGCCAGTAGCTTGTCCACAGGATTTGGGTATCAGATAGATAACCTGACTGCTTTCATATTATTTCCATCCAACTGCAAATCAATAACAATTAAAATAAATAAATAAATAAAATAGAGAGAAGAATCCGAGCCCTATGATCATTACATGAGTCACTGAGAGTCTGAGAGACACCTCTTTTAGCTTCTCCAAATTCCTCCTCCATTATCCACGGCAGCTTTACCTTGTCCCTTCCCTGACAGGAGTCAGCCTGTTCTACCTGCATTCACTCCTGTCTAACAGGGACAGTTTTTGAGCAGCTACTGGCAGAAATGGTCTGTAGAAATCAGCTTCTGCTCTGAGAATCTATTCATGAGTAGCAGTTCTCAGTCTGCTCTGGGTTTTAATTTCTTTAGACCTATCTATCAAGTGATGCCTTCTTTGAATGTCTGCAGTGTCAGGAATTGCTCAAGATGATGCATTTGTGTTCAGGCTCTGATATGTACAGCCAACAAACACAAGGAGCACAATATTTTAAAAATAAAGAATCTCTAATTTTAACAAGATTTGACATTGCTTTATGAGTTTATAGCTTTTTTTTTTTTTTTTTTTTTATGAATGAGTGTTTTATGATGCAAAAAAGCAGCCTTCGCTCTAATTCAATTTCAGTGGTTTCTTGTAGAGGATACAGATGAAATTTAACATTAAATTTGCTCAAACATCCCAGTTAGGGATTTTGAAGCCCCCATCATGAAAATGCCAACCCTTTGGGCAGAAATTTCAGTCTGAGTATTCAGCAGTGATAGCCTGAGACACACCAGCTGAGTTCTCTAAAGCTAATCGTCTGATGTTGAGCCTTGGAGTCATGACTTTCTGTGTCAAGACCTTCATCAGATCCAGAAAAACAGCAACAGAAGGTAGGAGTAAGAAAAAAAGATGGCTACTAAACTAAAATTCATGGGAATGATCTTAGAAAATAATTTACCTAGCCAACTGTGTGTCACAGATGCTGTGGACTATTTTCACCCCTGGAGCTGTGGGCCTCCAATTATATTATGGCTAACAGGCATTAATTATTGTTCTCTTTTGCAGAAGTTTTGTTATCCCAGACATATTCCTGTTGATAAAATTCTGTTCCAATTACCACTTCAAGGAATAAAAGTGCAACATTTGGTTTTCATTAGGGAGTATGTTACGGTAGCTGAAGTTATATATGTTTCTTGATAAAATGAAGTGATGGAAAGACTTTTTGGGTAGGTGTCTGTGATTTCCAGCATCAAAAAAATAAATGGCACATGCTGCAAACTCAGAAGGTCCTACAGAGTGTTGTGCTACCAGGACCTCAGGGGCTGGAACATGATTTTAGACTTTTGCCTGTTGCTGCTCCATATATATTTGCCAACGTTATTAAAACTTGTGAGGGATGCAGCAGTTCATGCTATTGCTGACCTTGACTCTGTGTCTGTTTTAAGATGCAAAAGTTTTAAATTGAGAACGCTTTAGCATCTGGTCTTTGCTCCTAATTTCCTATTCTCTATTGGTATTTTTTCTTACAATCTTTTTTCCTTCTGCTGTAGCATCAAGTGGTACAAATTTGCTATTGTGCATTATTGTTTCACAGAAATTACAAACATGGTAAGTTTTTATATACATTGATGTTGGGAGTTCTAATTACTTCTTCTTAAGTATAATATAACTCAAATCTAAATAATGTGAAGCTATCAGACAGCACAGATGAGCATCACTTTGGGGTCACCATACTGGGGATGATGGCGGTTTTACCTTTATGTAAGACAGAGCAGATCAGCAGGTGGTATATTCGCATCCGCTGCTTCACTGATGTGTCAGCAGTTAACAACTGTTCTTTGTAGCTCAGACAGCAGATCGCCTGTAGAATATCAAATGTTGTAGTTAGTGCTGACAGTAAGAGCTAAATGGACAGATGTTTATATTATTAACTTGTCGTTTCTTTAAAGCCACTTATTATAACATACCTTAAACAAACGAGGTAGCTAATTTCTATCTAGAAATATGTAAGAGATTGTTTGAATCCCTTTATGCTGTTTTGAATGTAATATCCTATGCTTTGTATTTTGGTCGGTGTGCAAGGAATGCATTTTTGGATTTTGTGTGAGGGAGGGTAAGTGATGCACATGCAGGCAGTTTGCTGCATGCCAGTAACTTATGTCTCTAGTTTCACTACAGCTCATATTTCCTCTCAGGCAAGTATGTCTCTTGCACACAGGGTAGTTTCCCACATTTGTGTTTGTCTCCAGTGGTATCGTTGACATATTTCTTTGTGAGTTTTCCCTACTCTGGTTTTTTTTTTTTTTTTTTTTTTTTTTTTTTTGCACTGGAGCTTCAGGCTCCTCAGAGCTTCTGCAGTCAATCCTGAGTTATATTTTTACTTTATGTTATACAGATACATTTTTAGTAGAGACCTGTTAATTGATTTTGGATATCACACTAGCACATGCACTTGTATACAGTCACACACAGAATTTCTGTTAACATATGCTCCTGTAGACCGTGACATTTATTTAATTAGTCATCACAAACTGCAAAAATATGGTTAGATTGTTATGGCTACATGCTGTTTAAGAACTAGCATATCTTTATAATTTTCCACCTTTCAGGTCACGTAATCTAGTTAAAAATTCATCTGAGAATATGTAACTGTAAAATATCAATTAAAAAAAAAGGATGCCTGTTTATGTTGATTCATTTATGTTTATATATTCAAAGGTTATAAACATTTCTATGTTCATACTATCTGCATTTCCTTTACAAGATCAACTTTTTCAAGTGCATACCTGAGCATCAGGTTGCTAAAGACGAGAGAAACCTATGAACTGCTTGGTAATCCAGAGCTAGAGTCATATGCCAAAATCATGCTATTGTTGGCATCCCTGTTTTAAGTGAAAATATGCCATTCTGCTATGCAGGTTCATTGCTTTTTTCCCCAGGTTTTTCTCTCGTGGTCATTCTCCTCTGCCCCTTCCATTTTTCAGCACAATTTGATTGCTCATGAGGCTGTGGTATCCCAGCAATACAGTGTGGTACAATGGAATGGGATGTGGACTGTCTTATCTTTTCCTTTCAGTGAAATGGCAATACTGAAGGTAAAAGCTGTTTCTCAACCTACTGATTAATTGTCAGTTTTTATTCCCCTTATGTAGCGCCAACTGGCAGGTGTTTAGACACCTCAACACTGTTAAACTTACAGTGCAAGTGTTTGACTAGCTCAGGTGAGACTTGAGCAAACTGAATATAAAAACCTCAGACAGTTACTGACCATACGTGAAGAACCAAGTCCAAGTCTTTTGCTCATTTTTCCTTTACTCCATTCTTACATTGGAAATCTGCCCATGGTTGAGAACTGGCTTTGTCCAGAGGTTGTCCAGAGGGGTTGTGGAGTCGCCCTCCTTGGAGATCTTCAAATGCTGCCTGGGTGTGATCCTGGGCAACCTGCTCTCTGGGTGGCCATCGTTGAGCAAGGTGGACCAAATGACTACCAGAGGTCCCTTCCAACCTTAACCCCTCTGTTATTTTGTTGTGGCAGGTGGTTTTTTTTTTTATATATATAAACATGGGATGATTGAAAACTTAGCAATGTCTTCAGGATAAGGCAAGTCTTGATCCAGAAATCCTCATTCTCCTACCCTGTTTCATGTTGCCTGTAATGGTGAGCTGTTGTATCTTTTGTTGATGTTGAAATTGTCAGTGGCTTTTATTTTTCTTGTAATGCAGAATGTTGTAGATTGACGCTTGTCAGACCAAGCCCAAAACAAGGGACAAAATCCTAGGATTTGAGGGCTTTAGCAGGCAATATCTCCAAGATCCTGAACTGTGCCTGTTTTATTAGCTCTGTGGATAACATTTATGTAACGTCTCCTTTTGAAGGGATAGCGATGTAACTCCAACAGCACTGACTTAGAAGTTTGCCAACTTGCTGAGGAGAGACGTATGAAGTTCTGAAATTGCATCATAATTGAACAGGCAGTTTAAGGGCCAACCTAGTTAAATTACATAAATTTGCTCAAATTAATGCAGCTGTAATTAATACAGCTGCACTAGTGCTGTAATTAGTAGATGTTTCAGCTATGGCTTCTGCTCTGAAAGCAAAATACTGTGTAGTAGAGCTCTGTTTACATTGGATGCTTTGCTTTAACTGTCATTTGAGGGTTTTTTGTTTTGTTTTCTTTTTTAGCTCATGACAGGAAGCTCTAATAGGAAGGAAACCAAAAGCGCTTTAGGCATCATCTTAACTTTAAATGGCATTATTAGATCTGTTCCCTTCATTAGAACCACAGTTTCAGTGTTTTCCCAGACTGGGTGTATTTTTACTACGTATTTCAGCAGATATGCCATGTAACTGTTGCACAGAATCTGGGGGTAGCCACAGACAGAAATGTCTACTTGCACATCTGTAACAATGCCATGGTGGCCATAAAGTAGGTAGGGCTATTTTGTCATGTTAGATATGCAAGGTATATGCACTTATTTGGATAAATTCACTGATTCTTTGTCTTATGCTGGAGTTCAAGGATGCCTACTTTTTTACTGAGAAAAGCATATTTAGGATAAACATAGGAGAGTAAGTGTTACAAACTTATGTGGGTAGAAAAGTGAGTTTTCAAAATAGTAGCATGTATTACTGAATGTTATTGTTTGGAGGTAAATAGTAGGAAAGTAGAAACATTAGTGAACAGCTCCAGTCTTTGGTAAGTATTTGAGAATCTTCACTTCTCTGTGCACCAGAGCAGTGCCTGTCTTGTCAGCTAAGTCCACACCGTGGATGAAGTTACCTGCACTTTCTTCCTGTCCCAGAAATTTTGTTTTGGGGACTATCAGACTGTACCAGTACCTGGGAGGAAGTGTAGGGCTTGGCAGGCACTCAGCCACTTGTGCTCAGGGATGGGGCCTTGGAGCAGTGCTGAGCAGGAGATCCAGTGGTTAAGAGTTCCCTGTTCTCCTCAGCAGGCTTATCCCAATCCCAAACTGGCAGCAGTCCTAGGTTGGGACTTCTCTGGTGCCCCCAGACACACTGATTTTGATGGTGAGGCAGGTCCTGACTGCTGAGCTTGACATTGGTGGGTCCCAGCCCCCAGGAAGCCCCATAACACACGGGAAGTGGGGAGCAAATGGTTGTTACTTGTCCTTGTGCGTGTCTCTGCTAACAGAAGTGTTGTGCTGTTGTGCTGCTAACTCGTAGGCCTGACTGTTTTCTTCACCAGCTACCTTGTCCTAGCACCTCTTCTGCAGTGTGAAAGAGAATTTTGTACTCTGTTGCCGCAAGATTTGGGAAGAGAAAGAGAAAAAAAAAAAAAAAAAAAAAAAAAGCATGGAGGTATGATTTCTAATTCACTTTTTTCTGTCATTTCTCTTAAGAGTCACTTCTTCAATCCAACACACAAATGGAATTAGAAAACTTCCATGGATGTTCAGCTTTCTTGCTGTAATGAAGTAGTTTATTTATTTACTTATTTGCCTTCGAGAGGATTTATCAGAGTACAGTAAAAGTGGGTTTTCTGGATGTTGTAGTAAAATTGCCGAGCAGATTATAGGATAATATAGGGACAGGAATGTAATGAAAATTCACTTACTTGTTTTCTGATGAATTGTTATTCATTACATGAGTCATCCAGCATCTCCTTGTATATTCTTGTTCAGTTTGCAAATATATTTCAGATTTGCCTAGGGTTCTGATTCAAAAAGCACACTATTTTTCTTTTTTTTTTTTTTTTTTTTTTGTCCATGCTTCATTTCTGGTCAAATAACACAATAATCATGTGACTTGTTCATCCATAAAAACTTGCAGAATTGCACCAAACATCTGCACATAATGAATCCATTCATGCAAAGAAAACAAAGTAACTAGATTTGCAAGAATTTTTCCTTTTCCATAGGCAGCTTAAGAAGTTTCCTGCCACTGAGGGTAAACTCTCAAAACCTATTCATCTAATGAGCAAAGAACAGGATAGATTATTAGAAAATACCCATCATGATTTCAGAAGTAAATGTTGATGTACTGAAACAAAAGATGAGCAAAACAACTTTTGCTGTTGTTACTGAATTTCAGTGGTGGCTGCAAAGCAGTAAGTACTGCCATTGTATCCTGGAGGGCACAGCAGGTATAATTCAAGTTGAGGTGAAGACACTTCAGTCTGAGTGTTAAAGTGCTTATTTGTTGCCTAAGGTGACTGTTAATCTGGCCTGTAAACCCTAGAGAGCAGTTGTTCAACTATTTGCTGGTGTAGGCTTAATTCAGTTGCCTAAACAAAAATGTATAATGATTTTTGAGATGTACAAGAGAATCTTAGATATCTATGTGGACTGGTAGGTTTTATGAAAGCTTTTAGTAGGCCCACTCCATGCCCTTTTGGCATCAACTGAATCACTCTGTAGACTCATTGTATTGAGTAGATCTGCATTAATTATTGTCTCAGTTTCAGCTGAGACTTAATTGTTTCGTCAGAGTGTCTGGTATGATGTTTTCGTTTTAGGAGAAATGCAATTCTGATAACATGCTAATGATTATAGTTATTGCTAAGTAGTGTTGTACAGAGCCAACGCCATCCCAGTGTCTCAGCTGATACTAACAAAGGGTTGGGAAGGGGTAGAATCAGGACAGCTGACAAACTGGCCAAATATTCTGCAGAAGGAGGGTTTTGAAGAGTGTGAGAAATCATCTTACTCTCTTTCACTTGCTAGGATTTAGCTGGGCATTAGTTGGTGGGTGGTGAGCAATTGCTTGTTATCATTTATTCTTCATATTTGTTATTTATTATTTCTATGAATTCATATATAAATTAATGTATATAACAAGTGCTATCATAGCTATTATCCTTTTCTCTATTGTAGTAAATAGATTTATTTCAACCCACAAGTTGTTTTTTTCATTCTGTCCCCACCCCTTTGGGATGAGGAGAGAGTGAGTGAATGGCTGTGTGGTGCTGAGCTACATGCTAGGCTAAAACACGGTTATAATGGGAGCGTATACAACCAGTACTTTTGTGGACACCTGTGTGTAAACACCTAAATACAAATGACTTACCCCCTGAGCTGGATCCTGTACAAGTTCTGCATATGGTGCTTTGCTACATGTGTGTATTTTTATTTATACATAGTAGAAGAAAGTCTTGTTAAAGGATTTGAAGCAAAGCTACAGTAATAACAGCTTAAATCAGTGGAAGGGGGATTGGCAGATAGATGTGCATCTTCTAGATTGAAATAGTATTTGGATACAGCCTTGGTGTGGCAGACCCAAGGGAGTGCAAATATGCATCAGACCTCTTGTATGTCATTATGAGATGTTAAGCGTGACCAGGGTGCGGTTAATCTGTACAAAAATGATTAGTAAAGCCATATAGGTGGATGATTTGGGGCAGAATTACTTCTGTTGATTTATTTGTTTGTAAGTGTATTAAAGCCACCAGAACAGCTTCCAGTTTGCCAGGCTCTTTTATCAAAGCTACCAGTATTTTTTAGTTTGAGCGAAACTGTTAGCACGGTGACTTCTGAAAAAGGAACATTATTAAAACAGAAGGATAAGAAAATTATTGCTGTCTCTGCCCTTGTAGGGTCAGTCTTCTTCATTTCAGTGATTTCCTGGTTTGAATAGCTCTACAGCCTGTCTTGATATGACTGCTAATGCTCCCCTGATTTCCACCTCTCCCCCTCCCCCCATCCCTTTCTTACTGTTTCCTTTCCTGAAGAAAAACTTCCCCTGGTGAGTAGTCATTTGCTTTTAGGGAAAGAACACATCCCCCTTCCACCACTGACTCCCACTACCTGTGGCAGCTGGGTGCAGACAGGCAAAGATACTTTCTTCAGCCACTTGCAAAGAGCAGGGCAGCCTTATAAAGTACTCCCACAGGAAACTATGTAAATAAAACAGGGACTGTTCATCATAGGCCTAATAGGTGTAACAAAGAATATAAAGGAAACAATGGAGAACATGATATTTTTATGGACAAGTGTAGTAAGAATGGTTAGACAAAAGCTTGGAATTGAAGTAGGAGGAAAAAGCAGAAAGAGTAGATAATGTGAATCAGGATGTTACTTTGAATTCAATCTACTGAAAACCATAAGTGGGTCAGGGGAGATAGCGACTAAGCTGAAGCCTGGAATTTGGGAACTGCTGTAGATGTAGATGAGAGCAAAACCAGGAAGCAAGACGGCAATGAAATTGCTGGAAACAGCTAAAAGAGGGGATGTAAAACATATTTTTTCATTCTTAAATTTTACCTTATGGGTGAGAGGCAAAAAACCTATTGGTATAGGAAACAGGCTGCCCAGGGGAGGTGGTGGAGGAGTCGCCATCCCTGGAGGTGTTCAAGAAAAGGGTTGATGTTGCACTGGGTGATGTGGCTTACAGCGGCCACAGGTTACATAGGTTAGTGTTTGGACTGAATGATGCTACTGGTCTTTCCAGCCTTTATGATTCTATGATTCTATGAGCAGCAGTGTAGAAGGTAGATTAGGGTTAAAGATGGATTTTTGTAGGAGGTATGAGGATCCAGTAGACTGGTATTTTAAGTGCAGCTCTTCTGGTTTTATTGAATTAGTGTGATAATTCTTTCATTTATTTGGCAGCAAAGTAACTTGATGTAAGACTGTATTTCTCCAGCATTTATTAACGAAAGTCCATTCCTGCTGAGTACCATTAATGTGTATTGAAGTCAGTGTCTCAGGAGACTGGGCCAGAAAATGACAAGGAAAAAGCCTTCTTTATGTTCTGACAGAACTACCCTCAAGGCATGAATGGACAGTACAACACTGAGCTCTGTAATAAGAACTAAGGAAAGGTGGAAATTATATTTTTCTTGTTGCGTTGTATCTGTAGTTGCACTAGGCTATTAAGTCCTGTACAAACTGCAATTTTCTCTATTGTAGAGTTTTGTAATTGTAGGATTTTGAACATACAGGTAATTTATTTAATTTATATTTACCTTTCACATTGCAAGTATTTGTAACCTTTTTTTTTTCCCCAAAGTCCACAGATGGATTTTTAGCAACCTGACCCTGAGTTTTCTTACTTTGAGAACAAGGTTTTGGTCAAAGGAATCAGTTACTTTTTTGCTATGGCCGTCCTACAAACTGCCTTGCGCTGCTGTAATTCAACGCTCAACTTTAAAATAGAGTGCAGTGAAACAGGAATGAAATCAAGATAACTTTCATATGGTATACTGAGGAACACTCAGTACCCGAGTGTCCCAAGAGGCTAAGTTGACTACGGACTTAAGATTTCAGCAGGGAGCAGTGATTTCATATGCACTGATTTTTGCAATTCATCTCAAATGCCACATAAAGCGGCACCCTTTCATGTATCTCAGAATGGACACCATGAGCCACCAGGCATTATCCTATTATGCAGAGTCCAGGGTCACAAAGGTTGTTTGCAGCTTGGAAATTCACAACAGAAATAGGAAAACTGGGTCAAAAAATGCTTAAGGGATTACTGTTTCAAGAGATTGAGAGATTGTATTTTTTTTTTTTTATTTTTTTTTAATTCAGAGCTCTTTGTTTTCCTTTTGCATGGCAGATGATTTCTAGAAAGAATGATCAATTGCAAATTCAGGCAGAATGGAATTCAATATCAATGAGAAACATACTCTTTTAAGGCAGGATAAGTGAAAATCAACCTGAACTTCTCTGTTTCAAGTACGTTTGGAAGGTTTTATTTCATTACCTTTGTGAGCTGAGAAACTCTTGTTAACCCTCCCACTAGAATTTGGTTATTTAACATTTCATTGAGACTAGCAAGATTTTTGAGAATTCATCAGTGTGATGGTAGGTGCCTGTGTTTGAACTCCTCTCTAAATATTTCCTTACAGTCAGTGCAAAGAAGGTACCCATGATTTCAATGCATTTAATGCTAAATGGAAGGGAAAAAAATGATTTAATGAGTTGTTCCTTAAAAGTACCACCAAGTTTAACAGGTGTGTTAAAGTAGCTCATGTGTAGTTGTCTCTCCCTTGTCTGAGATTTAGCAAGAAAATAGTCTAAAATTTGTGAACTCAGTAGAACAGCCAATGCAACATCTGCTGCTGATTTTTATCTGCTTTATAATAAAAGGGAGGGGAGAGGGGAATGGCAGGAAAACATTGAACTGCTCATCTCCATTCACTTTTTCTGTATTAAAACGTGTCCATACGTATGCTTTCCACCTTTTCTGATTGTGCATAGATAAGATGGAATGCTAACAATGGAGAGATTTCTCAGCATCCTCAAAAGCACTAGTGGATTTTATCTGGTGACATGGGTGAGCCATGACTCATATTTGTAAGTCCTATTTTTGGATCTAGGTTAAGAGAACAATTTCTACTCGTTACTTCAAATAAAGTATATTCTGAATGTAACACAAAGATAATCTTTCTCAATTGAAGTCTTCTAATTATTCACATAATGGATTTAAGGGCACTTACACTCCTTGTGTAATATCCATGCAAGGGAGCTGAACTAGAGGAATTTATGACGAGAGTCACACAAATTGGTAATTATTTTCAATATAAAATGGTGGCAATTTTGAACTTCTCTATGCTTAGTATTAGTGCTCAAGGCAATTATCAATAAACCCACACAATAAATTGTATTCAGTATTGATGCTGAACATAGATGTATGTTTACTTATGTTAGCTTGTTATTCTGGAGTTAAATATGCTATATTCTTTACAAACAGTTAAGCTCTAAAAAGGAAATACTGTTGCATATTCATAAAGTTCTCTGGATGAAAAACAAAAATTTAATGCTTTAGACTTTCACACATTACAAGGTCTTAATAGCCCCTCCAGCAATGAACGAATCTTAAATGTAAATGAAGGTGAAGGCAACTAAGTACATTATTAATTTAACTAACATTGGCTTCTTTCAATATTAGTGACAAACTCCAATCAGAGAAGATACCAAAAGATGCACCTTCTGTTTGGAAGAAACTTGTTAGATTATAGAGATACTGTGTTGAAAGGAACATGTGATGATCTTTAGTCCAATCTGCTGCACAAAATCAGACTTAGTTCAAAATAATGGCAAATTGCTTGTGGTCTTGTCTAGTTACCATCAGAAAAGATACAAAAATAGAGAATGCACAACCTTTTTGGACAACCTGTTCTAGGGCATAAACAGATCTCTAATAATTGGCTTATAGAATTTATATGTTCTTCATTTTATTTTAGTGGAATTAGCGCAGTACCATTAACCGCTTCCACTGTTTTGTGTAAATATTTTATGCAACAGAAACTTTTGTCTGTTGTTTTAGAAGTTTACCTCTGTAAGTCAGTAGCTAGGAGGATAGAGGCCTTTTTTCCTCCAGTTAAACTTGCTAACTTTGTATTAATATTTTAGTTTTTACATATATGTGCTCTGAAAAGACGAGAGTGGCTTTTCTATGCGACTAAGCTGGATTCCCAGTTAGTACTGTTTGAATGCAATCTACAATGATGAGAAATTGCATATGATCCCCCTAACAGTGAAAAAAAAAAGTATCATTATCTGTGCTGTCATTAATTAAACAACTTTGGTGGTTGCATAGTGTAAAACAAAGCTCTCAGAGCCTGAACAGGCTTTGGTGCTATTTAAAATTAATTTGTGAGCTTCCATTATCTTGGTGATCTTCTGGTTCTGCTGACCTGATGCCAAATCAAGTGAAAAAGCAGATTCTCAAAGAAAATGAGATGTTGCCTGTGATCTAAGCTTTTTCTTGCTCTGTTATCTAGCAACTAAGCTTGCTGGACACAGCGCTGAAGACAATCTTGTGAGCAGGAAATTCTAGGGGGACTTGTTAATATAACTCATTACATCCACAGTAGGGCTGAGCATTTGGGCTGTCTATAGGTTTTCCAATCACCACTCTTCCATCCCCTCCAAACCTAATTTCCTACAAGAATAGCTTCAAAGCTGAGGGAATTCATAGCTAAAGCACAGAGTCGGTACAAAATTTTGTTTCTGGACCTGTACACAAACATTTACTTTACTGTTCAGTACAGAATTAGAGCAACTAATTTCCCAAGTTACATATTTTACCTAAACCACCCTGTTCTCTCAGGAGTATCCATCTTTCTCGAAACTTTGTGGTTATGCCTTTTAGAAACGATTTGTTCATTAATGCAGCAGTAATCATGAAAATAGGTCACAGCCTCTTTGGAGTTAAGCTGCTATGTCCCCATAGAGAACAGCACTTAAATATCAATGGTGTAGCCAGGAAAACTCAGCAGTTATTTCCCTGTTTTCTGCAATTCAATGAGGAGTTGTTCGATGCAGACCCTGTTGCACTCCAGATGAATGGCGGTGATTGTGAGAAAATGATCTCCTATCAATGAGAGATGCCACACTGGGAACAAAGACTAGTTCTTAGCATGATGGGATGAGCTCACTCTAATCACCAATTTGGGTGACTTTGATGCTTGTCCAGGTGCCAAATTTTCCATAAATGACGTACGACAAAAAAACTTATAAAAAAATGTTAAACGGGGCAGTGTTAAACTGATTCATGACTTCTGTATCTCAAGGTCATATTGGGTGAGATGTCATATAATTACCCTTTTGTGTGCCATTTCCTGGAGAACCACCACCCTGTCAACAATTTGAACTTTTGTGGTGCTAAAATCATTCGTATTAAATTTACCATCACAAGCAAAAAAGCACAGACTTGTTTTTGAAATTCCCAGAATGTTTGAGTTTATACATGCATAAACGTATAAAATTTATCAGTTTAATTCAAACTAACATGACTTCCAGATTTTCTCAACTTTGCATTTCCATCCTGGGATTTTGGTGTGCAGTCAGTGAAATCTTAGGATGACTCACTTCCTGATATGTCATTCCTCTGTTTGCTGTGCCTATTCATATATAAAAAAATGGGAAGAACCAGACTATAATGACTTCTCTGTTTGATGAGCAGTCATGAATGCTGCAATAACTGGAAGTTTTGTATAATTTGTTTGGTGAGATATACGTAGGATAGCAAAATCCACTTGCAGGAAGTAAGCATACTAGTTTGCCTTCTTTCCATAATATTTCCTGTTGCTTTCCCAAATCTCTTAAGATGTCCATTCTCTTAGTCCATTTAGCTCTTTGCAAATTACTGCCCTTTGTCCATGTTCTTCCTTAAGAAGGCATTTTGAAAGTTAGGCAGCAAGGTCTGATGGAAGGGGGGGGGGGGGAAAAAAAAAAAAAAAAAAGGCATGTACTGCTCATTACCCTAACAACTCATTGCCCCAAGCATTTTCCCTTTTAATCTCATGTATATGGCAAACTGAAAAAGGCCTCATGGATGCTAATCCTGCTGTCCTGAGCAAGACTGTCTTCCCTTTTCACCGGGTGGGAGGAGCCCTTGTGTGGAAAAGGAAGAGGAGTGCAGAAACATTTCTTTTACTTTATGTCCCACTGGAATAACATGTGAACATGGCACAAGCAGTGGAAATCAAAGGTCACTGAAGACACAAAAGAATTAGTATAAAATAAAAAGGTTGTTGGGAAGATTTTTGTTTTGTTGAGTGTGCGTGCAAAGTGTCAAAAGAATAGGAAATGAATTCCCTGAAGGAAAAAAACTGCAGAGCAATGTTTGGAATTGCCAAGCACATTCTTCAGGGAATAATTTTTTTTCTTCTGTATACTGCTTTAGAATTACTAAAACCCCTAGATTTTCCTGATTTTACTCATGAATATATTTTATGTATATTAGGGCTGCTCCAAAAGTAATGTCTCCTATATTTTTTTTGTATTGGCCCATGATGTTGGAGGTGGATGTTGGTGGTATGATAGTAGAGGTTGAACCTTTCCTCAAATATTTCATTACATTTTGTTGCCTTGTGAGAGATGGCAGCAAAAGGGCAGTCTGAAAAAATGGTGTCTGATGGAAGTGCGTTTGAAACAGAGGTGTGCCATTGAATTCCTCTATATGGAAAAAATGGCACCCGCTACTGACTGAATGTTTATGGAGACCAAATGGTGGATGTGAGAACAGTGAGGCAGTGGCTGATGCGTTCAAACAGAGGTAAGCAGTGGCATGAAAGACAAGGCATGTTCTGGATGGCCACGCACAGCTGTCAAATGAAGAGCATCTCAATCAGTTCATATGTGTGAATTGGCAAATTACAACTAAAGAACTGTGTATGGAGCTAACTATTGGCTTCGGTGAGTTGGAAATGATGGTTTCCTGAATCGCATCGTTACTGGTGATGAGACATGGTGTCACCACCACGTCCCATTACGTGGGATAGGAAAGGGATCTTCCTTCTGGATTCCCTGGAATTTGGACAAACCAGAAACCCTGACCGCTATGTCATTATACTGACTAAGCTGAAAGCTTGAACTTCTAGAATCAGGAGAGAGAAAAACACATCATTTCTCTTGCGGCATATTAATGCCTGGCCCCATACCACTTCAAAGACCGTGGAGCATGTTGCAAATCTTGACTGTGGCTGCCACACGCACTGTGTAATCAGGATTTGGTGCTTTCTGACTTCCATCTGTTCGAGCCAATGAAAGATGGAGTACATGGGCAACATTTTCCTAGCAGTGATGCCGCGTTGCAGCTGTGAAAGAGTGGTTCTCCAAGAGCGGGTCTCCTCAGCTGGTGATGATTTTTATGAGTGCAGCATGCAGGCTTTTGTACAATGCTGGTGAAAAGCATAGCTAATGGTAGTGACTATGTTGAAAAATAGTGTTTTGTAGCTGAGAATTTGCTCTATCAGCTAGTGTTATTGTGCTCTTTGTAGATGTTGTATTCTCTACGGAAATAAATAGGAGGCATTACTTTTGGAGTGTCCTATGTGTGTTATGATGTTAATTATAAGCAGATTTACTAAACTAAGAAAACCCAGGTGACTTGCTGGAAAAATATAACTGTTAAGATAAAAAAAAAAAAAAAAAAAAAAAAAGGTACCTTTCTCTATGTACAGAACATAGAGTAATTTTACAGACTTCTGGATTAAAAAAAATCAAAAGCAGATTCATTGCAGGTTCAGAAGCATAGTATTGGAAAGATGGGGTGCATTTTGAATATGACATGGTAGATTTAGAAGGAGAAAAATCACTGGATTTCTTTTGTCTCTGCTGTATTTTCCTCTCTTTTAAAGGCCACTTCGAGGTATTATTTGCATTTGCATACCATGGATGTGTGGCTAATGAAGTAAATGCTATCGGAAGTCTGACTACATCATTCATTTCTGGAATGTGTTTTTGGTTACAGTAAAAGATCATTCTTTATTTTTCCTCCCTTCCATTAACTCTTGATTGTAAAGTAGTTTTGCATTATCTGCAGCCTTTACCTCATGAACTTTTCTGAAGATACTCAGATTAATCTGAAGATGAATAATTCTGGAAGGTTCATCAACAATTTGTCAGTCACCACCATAACTAAGAAACTTATGAGACCGTGCAGTATTGCTTTTCTTCATATTTAATCCAGAGATGCACACCTTTTCCCATTATCAGGTGGGATAGATGAAATTTGACATCTGTCATGGAATCAGCCCAGAGTTGTGATGTCTGGCAGTGTAGCATTACCTTTGGAACAGCCTTGTAATAAAAGAAAAAAGGAGATCAAAAATTGCAGCACATTTATAAAGTACGTCCCCCTGGCCCCTTCCCTGTGCAATTGCAAAGCTTCAGGTCATAAACATAGCTTGCTGGCTGATAAGTCCCTTAGCAGCAGTAGGACTCGGTGTGTTATCAGCTAATGAAATCTATCTGGTTTCACACTATGCCCGTTAGCTCTGCTGGTGAACTTGTCCTTTAGTGATGCAGAATTTCAGAATCAGTAGGTACATCTAAAGCTTAACAGCAAGTGTAGAGGGCTCTTCTAAATAATAGCAACTTAAGCAATACTGTGAGCTCTTTCTAATTGCACTTCCCTTATTCATCAACAGTATGCTTTAGTGTTAGTCTTAATGTGAAAATGGTGTTATTTTAGCCCAGTGATGTTATTTTAGTGCTCTTCTGTTGAAGGTAGTCATTGACTAAAGTGCTCGAAATCAAACCTTTTTATGTTATTTTGCTGAAGCTGTTGTAGTCTAAGAAGAAATGAGAGATGTGAGCCAGAGCAAGAAATAAATGACTACTTGCACTATGAAATTCAAGGCCAAGGATTAATTAAAATACAGAAGTAGCTAAAGTTGCCGTGCTGAATTCAGAGCTGATGGATTAAGTGGCACAAAATGTATGTTATTAAGAGGATGTAAGTGTGTCTGACTGAGACTGAAGAAGTATAAATGATTCCGAGAAAGAGATTCTAATTAGAGTAAAATGTAAGTGATGCTAGGACAATTTTGAGCACCAATCGTGGGTAAGTTTAGCTTAGATAACAATTTGTAGAAGTTATTCAGAGTAGCTCGGGGAGAGCTACTTCACTCATGTATTTATCTTGGTTGCTTTTACACTGGGAGTATCCTTCCTGTTTTTCTTTCAGTGTGGAGTGCTGTGTCCTAGCTCTGATGTTGCATATAAAAGCATATCGAAGATTCTGAGTGCTGTGCATTCTCCATCCCTCTTCTGCCTTCTCAGGTGGCTAACCTTTCTTTCATACATGCAGCATACCTGAGAGAAGAGAGCTGATGCTCTGCCTTCAGGCATTCCCTTGATAGCAGAAGAGCACAATGGTGCTGCTCACGTCATGCATTTTCCTTTTGTGAAAGCAGCAGAGCTAGGCGTGGTAGAGCAGAGCAGCAAAACTGATGCATTAGATATGAAAAGGTGCTTATACATGCTGTGTGTAGTTCACAGAGAGAGACTTGCAATTTTGGTGGAGTCTTTGAGCAGTTTTAAAAATGACAAATTGTAGGAGATTCTATCTTTGTGAAGTGGAAGATGTATGAGATACACTCCTCAATTTTCAGATCTCTCAGTAAATAGTCTTACATTATTAGCTCTCAACTTGACAAATTGAGCCTTACTCTTACTATTATCTGCTGGTGCTGCGAAATATCTTAGCATGTTCTATAATTCATAATAAAACTAAGACTACACACGTGTAGGTTGTTCTGAAGGTAATGCTCCTATTTATTTCCATGGAAATTGCAACAGATACAAAAAGTGAATTTGATAGAGAAATTCTCGAGCAAATTTTCAACAGTGTTTTGCCTATTTTTCAGTGAATCTCAGTGACTGCCCTTTTTTTCTGCCCTTTTTTTCAGTGGCACACCTTTGCTTCGTATGCACTTTCATATCAGACACCATTTTGCCAGTCTGTCTTGCTGCTGCCATCTGTCACACAGCAAAAAAATGTAATGGAATATTGGTTGGAAGGTTCAACCTCTACAGCCATATCACCAATATCACCTCTGACATTGTGGGCCAACATAATAAAATAAGAGGCATTGCTTTCAGAGCAGCCCTCAGAGAGTGTTAGATAGTACATGAGATTTCTTTAAATGCTAGGAAATGTTTCCACACCATCATGTTCAGTAATAAAAGCCAGTGATACAGATTGTAGTATCATTCAGTGAGAGCCCAGAGAGCATAAAAGTGCTGAGACTTTGCTGTCAATACTTTTATATTGATTGTGTGACCTTAGTTGTGGTTTTCAAAGTTTTGCACTCAAAAAGGCCCTTTGATACAATGACTTTTTTCTAACATCATACAGTTCTTGCTTTTCTCTGCTTTTTTAATGCATTAATTATAAAATATTCAAGGCAATAAAGTAGTTCTCTTCTTTGTTTTAATATGCCAGGTCAGACGTCTACGCTGTTGTTTCTGCCCCAGTGCCCTTTTGGTTCTAGTTTGTTCAGAACTTCTTGAAACACGTGTATAGTTGTTATTAATACAACTAATTTGCTCCAGTTGGTTGCTTGCTAAGTTTTGCTGCATCATGACATCAGCATTTGATTAAAATAAAATTTGTTCATATTCAGAAAAAGAACAGTGAAGAGGTGATTCTGTCCCAGAGAAACAAGTACTTACAAATGGATCACTGATGCATTTCAACCATTTGGCATGATTTGTTTTGGGGAATGGAAAGAATGCTTCAACAGCTCTTCAGTTCTGTCAACAAAAATAAAAGGAACCTCAGCAAATAAGGATGCTGAATTCTTACTTGTAAATCAATAGCGTTTTGCCAAAGTGATAAGTTAAACAACCTCTCAATGTTTGTGTAAAGATGAAACGAAACAAGCAGTGTGCTGCAGTTCAGGTAGAATATTCAAGTATCATTTGAGTATGCATGTTGACATTTATCTGAATGGGGCTGATGCAGACAGCTAGTTTTTTATGCGAAAATATATAATTTTAAAGTGAAAATGCATGTGTTAAAAGGCTTAGGGAAACCAGGGGCTTCTCCTGCCTTGTCATCCTTCTTTTCCCATATTGCTGTTATTCAGTTATTCCTTTGTTCCTCATTTTTGTTTTGTTTTTCAGGTTCTTTTCCCACACAACATTTGAAAACATTTTCAGGTCATCTGTAAAGCTGACTTAAAGCTGACCATCTGTAAAGCTAAAATGCCATTCCTTTGGCATTTCATTTACTGAAACAAAAAAGTGTTGCCGTTACAGTTGTTGTCATCTCATCTGGAAAGGTATTTTGAATGAATCAGGTGAGGTTGGAGAACAAAACATTTCATTTTTGTTACCATTCTGTGCTAGTCCTGCCTTGTAAACCTAATCCATCTCCAGGCTTTTGTTTGCATGTTAGTATGCGCTCTCATTTCATTCAGTTTAGTTTTTTATCTTCTTAGTATCTGTCTAGTAGAGAAGGAGTACAGCAAAGCAAGGCATATTTAGCTTTGTGATACTTTGTTTGGCAAGCTCGATGGGGATATAAGCAGACTAGTATTCCTATGAAGGATTTACCTCCTGCAGGAAAATGTGATGTATCTTTGCCAAGTGTTCACAAGCCAGAGGAATAAAGCTGGGACCTTGGAGTGGCTAACTGAATCTCCTACTATGCCTGTAACTTTCCAAAAACTGAAAAAAAGCCTCAGAAATGTTTTTTTACATCTTAGGTTTCCCTCAGATCCTTTTGCATGAATTTCTTCCTGAGAAACAGGATCCAGATAATTTAGGGAAGAGTGATCGCTAGTACCTAAGTCTGTCTTTTTTGTTTACTGTGCTGAAGGAATGTCAAAAAATAATTTATTACTTTGAAAGGCTATGCAAGTACAGTTGAAGGAATCATTCACTTTTGTGGATAATAAGCGTTGAAAATAATTTGTGGAGATCATCAAGGCAAAAGAGACTAGAGGTTGATTTAGTGTTTTCATGACTGATTAAAAAAAAAGAAAAAAAAAAAAGGAAAGAAAAAGAAGGAAAAAGGCTGGAGAGGTTCACTGAAACTGAAATCTTCAAGACTTCAAGATCTTGATGAACGTTTCCACTTGTGCTGTCCATACTCCACATGCCCTTCATTCCTACTTGCCTGCTTTACTGGTGGAGGAACCACAGTTGAAAACGAGAAATTCAGGGAAAAGCAACAAGTAAGATAGCAGAGGCAGACAAGGCACTCTTCTGTGGTGTCTTGCTTAGTGAAGGCAGTTTTGTACTTACCCTGTCTCTAAGACTGTCTCTACAGTTGAGTCAGATTTGATAAGCTTTCACATAAGAAACAACAGTGATCTATTTTCCTCTTTGCCACCAGGCTTGGATAGTGGGAAGGGACACTGGCTAACATGGGGCAGCTTCTCTAATAAGGGAAAGAAAGAAGCCAATGGGCATCATTTATACACTGGCCTTTGTCATTCAGCTGTGCATGCTTAAATAGAAGTACTGGTCCTTCTATGCTGTCAGTACATCACCATTTGAGGTAACAGCTGTTGCTGCTAGGTCAGTTGTGGGTTTCTTACCTTCTGGTGTAGTTTGATGATGTTTTTCTCAGATTCTGCTTTTCTTATACAGACTTTGCTTTCTTGGTGCTGGGTTTGTAAGTTTTCTGATATTAAAAATACCTCATTTTATTAAAGTATGCTAGACAGCAGGATTTGGAGTTCTGTTACTTTTAACAAAGATTTATTTTGTTCTAATCCATTTCCTGAAGAAATGTGCCTGTTTTGTCACTAAATCAAGGGCTGAAATTAAAATGGGAACAGTTTTCTCACATAATACATAAATCAAAATTATAATTTCTTTGCTGTTTTCCAATTATTAGAATATTTAAAATGAACATTGGTGTCCATGAATAATTGAGTAAGACATGCTAGAATTAGGCAAAAGGAGTATTTGTAGAATTTTAATGAGTTTTTAAGCAGCATGTGGGTGTATGAAATTTCTGTATAAGTGTTTTTGGTTTTTTAAATGAGAAGTACTGAGTAGGCATTGTGCCATATAGCTACCCAGCTCTGTTTCTAACATTGCTACCTTCAGTAGATAGCAATCCTCTATTGGACAAAAACAACATCCAGGATATAGGCTGCTTTTTCTGTAAAAACAGCTTCATGGCTTTCTTCCACCATTAATGCAATTTGCAATGCAGCTGCAGCAACTCCAATTTGACTGAAGTGGATTCAGGTGTTAAGGTCATTAGAAGATGATCTAGAAAGCTCACATCAGAGAAGCTGACTTACATTCACCCAAAACTGAGAACTGAATGGTTAGGTTCCCAACATGCCTAAATGTATGTGTTTATGTGAAAAAAATGCGGTACTTAGCTGCCTACCAGATGCCCATGGCATCAGAGCACTCATCTGAGACGCTGAGGGTCTGCATTTGGAGTAAGAAAACAGAAGTAACCTATTTGTGTTTTGTTGGAATTTATCCTGCCCATTGATAAGTCTCTTGGGAAAGCAGAGCCGCTGAACAGCCCCCAGAAGAAGGCTGCTTCTGTGGCTTGGGCTGTCTGTTGGGATGGAGGAGCTGCAATCAGTATCTTTTCTTGGTTATATCTTTTAGAAAATGTCTTCTGCTTCATCTTACACCTGCTAGGTGATCATACTATACATGCTGATTATAAAATACTCTCATAAAAGTATTTTAGAAACTACAAACTTGCTTTATAAACAGCAAATTAAACTCAACTCTCCTTCTGAGTTGTCATTTCTTATAGAATGAATATCAATTCTTAGAGAATGAATAAAAATATTTTTACAGGGATTTTCCCCTTCCACCTGAAGTGCACTGATCGTTTATGAGACTGAAGGAAAAAATGGCTTTCTGAAACTAACACTACATTTCCTGCCTTCTGAGTGTAACTTTAAAAATTGTGGAGGTGATTTGGGGACCTAGCTATAACTAAACATCAGCAAATTCAGGTCGTATTGTAGCTGAAGAGAAAACTATGTGGAGACCCTTGTGTCTTTGTTTCCAAAACAAAATGAAGACGTTATTGGCAAATCAATCTTTTAAGAAGTCCTCATTCTGTTTTGTTCAGTTTTGCTCCTTTGAGAAAGTCATTTTATGAATTGAGAACTGCCTATGAGGTCCCTGTAAAGAGCAAAGCCTTTCATCTAGAATCAGGTGTGAAGAAAAAATGCTCCCTCATTTTCATTGTTTTGTTCTGAAAACTACCAAATCTGAGGTTAAAAAAAAAAAACAAAAACGAAATCCTTTTCTCCCCTACATGAGTTGTGGATGTACTATAGCCAGGTGTGAGCTTTGCAGGGAAAAAAAAAAAAAAAGGGCAAGACTGGCCCTGGTACTTGTTACTCTTCTCCACATGTGTGTGCCTGTGGGAACACAACCTGCTCCTTCTCCCAGTTTCACCATCGTTTCTTCCCTGGTGGCAGCCAGGTGGGTGAGAGAGAAATAGGCAGGGCCAGAGTCTGGCTGGGTTCCTCCCACACATCCTCCAAAGGTGGGAAGGTGAAGCCGTGCTTGGGAAAGCTGTTGTGTTCTCGCTTGGTGAATAAACCCCTGATCCTGCAAACTCATGTTTGTTCTCAGGCTGCCTCCCTTTCCCATTAAAGCAGTTAGCTGTTTTCTTGTTTAGGCTGGTGATGCCAGAGCTCAGTAAACACAGCTACTGGAGAGTTTTCTTCAGACTGATTTCTGTGATGGATTCATGGATGGTGTTCATGCAGTAGTGAAAATGAGAGATCTGGACAGTTGAGAGCCAATATACAGAGCTAGCAAATGAGGATGGGAATGATGAACAAAATGTTGCCTTGGTGGGGCATGATGTTAAAGATTGGGCTTTTCAGTTTTACAGCCTACACTGTTTAAAGCTAATCTATACTCTTTAACCCAGAGATGTCTATCTTCTGTCCATTTACTGGAAAGATGACTGTGGTCTATGTAAATGCTTTCATAGTTTCTGTGTTGGCAGAATGAGTTAGCATGGGTTAGCTCTCTCCCAAATATCCTTTTGCTCACTCTCACCTGTAGAACATTTTCTGAAGGATACATTAAGTGGTTTCTCTATTTTCTATATATTTGTGTATTTTCTTTCTGTGTAAGATTCCTGGAGCCCATTTTAAGGTCATTAGTATTTTTAATGTTAGAGATACAGTGAAGTGGCTGGTAAAGGAGAAATAAACATTTTTCTTTGTTTTGTTCTAATGTTCAGGCCTTCTTTATGCATTCCTCTATCATTCTTCAAGTTTCCTCCATCTAAGTATCAAGATTGTTAGCACTGTTCTCTATCAACTTTTCTGCTAAGTTGTTTGATTTCTCCTACTTTCGGTAAAAGAACAAATAGTCTCCTTTTCTGATAAAAATTCTTTTCCTCCTTCTACTCCCCAAATCAAAAGCTAACAACATACTTTCTTAGGCCAAATCAGAGACACAAGCAATTATATTTTTTGGAAAACAGCAACAACAAAAAGTGAAAGATTTAAAGCAACAGTTGATCCAATTGTGATTTTGTGACCAGTTTAAACCAAAAATAGACTATTAGTGCTAGTGGTGCTAGTGGTAGAATCGTTCAAATTCATGCTATGAAATGTATGATAAATACAATTTCTGAGTAGTCTTTTGAAGATATGAAGAGCTTACATTGTCAGATACTGAAAAGAACAAAAGGAAAACACAATAATAAAAAGATCGTGGAAGTAAAATAAACGTTAAGCCAACAATGGATCTTAAAATTACACACAATTTCCAGTAGATCTATGAATGGGTGCTTTTACTGGCTGCCTGTAAGCACTGTGGAAAAAAGGGGTGACAGGAATTTACCTTCATAAACATACCTTCATAAACAAACTAGGTCTTACACACTGCTTGGGTCTGCTACAATACTCCTAGTTTCATTTACATTGATAGTATCTTAGTGAGTTTTCAATGAGTCACAACATATGGATCTACAAATAGTAAATTTAAAACAGGTGTCAATTTAAATCACAAGAATTTCACTACATTCCTGCTGCTTGCTTCATGGAGTGTGCGGGCTGCCTGTAGCATGGCTGGCTGCAAGCCTGTGAATCAGAAACGCTGCACACAAAATGAAAGAAAAGCCCTCCTTTAAATATTGTGGTTTAATCTTCTCTTTGTGGGGTTGAGGTATATGCTGAGGCTGAGGGAAATGTTGCACATTAAAAAAAAAAATTCAGTCATGGGTCGAAATGTTTGCACTTTTCATAGCCTTTGCTAAATAGTATTGAAGGTTAGGGTTGGTTTTCAGTGACCTCTGCTCATTGCTGGATGGTTTCTAGCAAGTGAAAATATTCACCGTTGTCACAGAAAAATCTTAATTGGCTTGGCACAAACTCCTCTAAGAAGGTTTGCACGTGTGTATTGTGGCCAAGACTGATTTCCCCTAAAGAAAACCTTCCTTCTTATGGAGAGAAAAAAAAAAAAAAAAAAAAAGACAATTCAAATCTACTGGAAAACAGCCCAGATTATTTATTCTTAAGCTTAAAATGATGTCCTCATGAAAATTCATAGACACTCAATCTGCATGTTTAACTGAGACACAAAGATCCGTATGTTTGCTGCTAACCGTCAAGGAATGCCAAGAGGGGTCCTGGTTTTGTTTTTCTTCATCTGCAACAGCTTTATCAGGAGTATGACTTCTGTGCACATGGCTTTTTTCCACTATGGGTTTGCTGCCCTTGTGATGGTGTTGAGGCTCCTTCTTTCTGCCAAGCAGTCCCTGTCAAATACTAAACACCACCATGCCTTTTTCCTCCTTTCTGGTCTTTCTGTCTTCATTTTATGCTTAGAATATGGAGTACTATTCTAGGATCTAATATCAAAGGAAAGGTTACTTTCTTAATGCTCTGTGAGGGGTAGCATTGTCAATTGTGAAATTTTTTTTGCAGCATTCAGCTTCTATGATATTTCATTATTTTTAATTTGGTGGCTGTTCCTTCTTTCTCCCACAAAAGAGGAACTCTCTTACTTCCAAAATTGCTTCTCGGTGTCAGGAAGTAAAACTTCTCATTATAAAGATTGTAAATATATCTCTATGTGTTCTAGGCAGGCTGCCAAGCTGCACTACATAGCACATCTTTTCTGTCTTTACCTTTAGTGTGTGGTGTATCAGGGATCTCGAACCAAAATTTGATGAAGTAAGTGGAAAGGCTCCCATCATCTGCAGTCAATTTTGGTCCGGGCCAGTATGGCAAAGCTGCTGTTAGCAGGTTTTTTTTTTTCTTCTTTCCAAAATGTAATAACAGTGACATCCATAGAACTTGTGAAACTCAGTGTAGCTATCCATAAAAAGTCTACCTTACGTAGGTGTAAGGGCCTGGGAATGCTTTGTGCCTCATCCATCTGCTTGTTCATTAGCTCTAGCTTTGAAATAAAGTCACACATCTTTAGTAGGCTGGGAACCAGATGACAGTAAGAGTAGAATCCACTATCTGAAATAAGCTTGATTTTTTTATTTTTTATTAATTTTTGGCTTCTTAATATGTGCAGTAAATAATTTACTTTCATTTTTTGTTCTTGTGCTATTTCAAGAAAATAGTTTATGCACTATATATTAGATATAAATACTTTACATTTCATACTGTCCTAGCAGTACAGCATTTACCTTTTCTTTATCCCTGTTGCTTTTTTTTTTAAAAATTTGATGGATCTGCATCGTATAGCTTATTGAATGCCTGATGTACTCTTTGATTGCAAACATCATTTCTGTAGACTCAAAATGCTGACTCTGACTTTCCTCTTTATATCATAGTTAATAGTTTGGGTATGGAATTTTAGAATCATCTAAGTTGGAAAAGGCCTTCAAGATCAGTAAGTCTAACAATCAACCTGGCCTATCATGCCCTGTTATTAAACCATATTTTCAGTGGTGTCCATACATCTCTTAAATGCCCGCAAGGATGGAGACTCTACCACTTCCCTGGGCAGCCTGCTTTGGTGCTTGACTACTGTGAAGAAATTCTTCCACCTCTGCTCCTCCTCCTTTGGTTCCTCTTAGGTTCTCCTTCCCAAAAATAGTTTACAAGTAATGCTATTTAAAACCTCACTGAAAGAGGGGAGAGTAGGAGAAAGAAGGTGGAACCAAGCAACCTTTCTATCACATTTCATGTCACATATCATTTTGGATGGTTTGACTGTTTGAAGTGCCATGTGAAATTGTGGAATTGCTTGTCTTTGACGTAGTCTTTTGCCTTTTTCCACTGAAAGTTCAGAGGATGTGTCCAATAAAATGTGAGGTTCAGTGGAGCTGGCAATGGGGTATGTATGACACACAGGAGTTGGGATGCAGTGATAAAGGAGTATATTTGTTTGCTTCCTATTTCTCATTCAGACATACAAAATTGTAGTAAGATTACAGGCTTGGCTTTTGAGTAGAAGCCTCACAATGACAGGCCTCAGCAGTCAAATGAAAATGTAGTTTGCTTAGAAAGCATTTAAGGATTGAAAGAAAAACAATGGCACCATTTCTCTATACAGATTTAAAAAAAAAAATAAAATCAACTATCAACTTGGAACAGAAACCAACTGTAGAAATTTTAGATCTGAAACAGATTTTTTTTCTTGAAATTACTAGTATATGTATATGAGCACATAATGGAAGTGTCTACTGACAGTAAAAGTCCAAATCTCATTTTATTCCAGTCATTCTGATGACACTGACAGAGACAAAGAACTGATTTCCCTCCTCATGATGCATCAGAAAAAACAATTTTGACTCACATTTCTGCTTGTTGGACAAAGATCTGTGGGAATGCTATCTGTAAAGATATAAGGCGCTTACAATCCTTAAACTTTAAATCTTAACACCAAGAAAGTGCTTTGCATAAAAATATATATAAATGCAGTTTGTCAGGTGCCAGAAAAAATCATCCAAACTGCTGGAATGTGTAGAAAAGCCATGATGGAAATAAAGATTATCTGCTAGAGCAGATGTATCACAATGGGGAAAATCCGTTGACACTTGGATTTGTTATTATCTATGAAGTGGAAAAATAGAGCAAGTATTTTTAAAAAAAAAAAAAAAAAAAAAAAAAAAAAGAGTTCTGACACTAAGACTGTTTCAAACATTTACTTTTATATATTGTGCACACATCTGTTATTATCTTTAAAGTTTAAGTCCAGTTAGAATCTTTCCAATGTACAGGATCTGACAGACTTCCGTGGTGAAGATCTCAGGATCAGTGAACACTTACTGCTAATTTTATGTAGGGTTGGTATCCAAGTCATAATGCTCCTTCCTAAGTTTGCTTTTTTCCAGGTAACTTTATCATCTTCATAACAGTTTTCCCTGTAGGCTAAGTTAGAAATGCATAAGCATGTAAAGGGCACAAATAGCATCTTTGCAAAGCAGTGTTTTTATCGGTGAACCTGATGCAGAATTGTTTTTCAGGTTAAGAGGAGTACGGAACTAAAAGCAAATGATGTGATTCATCCTTACCCTGAGATTTGCAATTCTTACTATGATCAGCAGGTCAGTTCCATTCTTGGCCTTCTCTAGGCAACATGCACTGACTTGATACCGTGTCTCTTTTATTCCTCTGACTTCTCATTTTTTAGTGTATTTTTTTCATACACTGCATTCTAAGAAACAATGTACTTGTGTAAATGTGTATATTCTGCCAATGGCAGTTTCTCCTGGCTCCCGCTGCCCAGACACTTAAAATAATTTGTTAGAAACTACAGCTTTTTGGAGACTGGTAAAATTTACATAAAATTCTTTTATCCTGATTACTGTATGGAGACTCTTTCCCTATTTATCACATTTTGACTGATTAATTTCAGAGAAGCAACCACGAAATGCCAGGTGTGATAAAAGTCATGAAAGATAGCTGGAGCAGTGTCAGAGCCCATGCTGAGCTGTTTAGTGTGAGATGTCACAGAAATGGATTAATGCAGACTGTTCGGGGTGGGAGGGAGGGAGAGGGTTGCCAAACAGATGTGTGATGGATGGCTGCTCAGCAATCAGATTACACATCCACACAGAGCCTTCTGACTATTCTTGCCACCCATGTTGTCAATCTGAGGAAAAATATTTCAATGTTGTACTTTGATGGAAAGCCTACCCAGAGATCTGCTAAAATTGCTACCCAGGAAGGTAGGTAAAAGTCAGAATACATCTTTGTGAAAGTAATACATAGATGTTAAAGGAAGATTTTCTATGTGGTTTGAGGATACTTCTAGACAAATTTCCTGTAAGGCTTAAATTTTTTGTCTGTTTGTTTATCTGCCTTCCTTCTTCTGTAACCTTCTCCTGTCTTCCACTCCCTGGTTGTCTTTATATTCAAAATTGGTGAAGCTGACATTTATGTTTCCATGAAAATCTTGAAGGATGCATTCCCATCCCAACTGCTGTCTGCAGTCAGAATCTTGCGTTGTCTGCAGACTTTGAAGCTGAACTAAATCCCAGGATCTCAATACTTTAACACTTTGACTAAATGAGAATTCAGGTGATTTTTAAATGAAATTTCAGAGTCCTTAAGTGATGCTGTTTTATGATGTTTTAGTACCAAGTTTCTTTCTTGTGAGCCATTACCAAGTGACCAGGTAGGCTAATTAAAAGCCTTACAATTGATTCTGATACTTTTGAATGTATAAATAAAAAGCTTTGAATGTTTCTAAATTTTTGGAATTTTTTTAACTTCCTGAAGGTAGTATTTTGTATTGGAGTTAGCATCCTGCCTGACATTAGCGACAGTGTCATTGCTGGCTTGGACTTTGGCTGACTTTATTGAGCTACAAAAGTGACTCATGGACCTGTAGCAGATCAGAAGCAGATTTTGGGGTTTCTCTTGCAAAGGGCAATGATCCTAAATTAGTTGAGAGCTTTAGGTGCATGAAAGCTCCTGCATTCAGTGGCACAAAGATATCAAAGTTGCCGAGTTTACTGAGATGTCTATTCTACAGTTTTCTTGGTTCTTGTAGACTACATTGTGCTTAGTAGAAACAGAGGATCGGGCCATAAAAAATGATCAAAGTTCTTAAGTCTTTTTCCTTTTTCTTTTTTACATTCACTGCTTTAATATCAGAGTTGCTGCCATCCATTGCTATCTGTCTTACCTCTAAGAAGCTCAGCCCTGCAGTTAGCTTTATACACTGCAGAAATCTGGGAGGACCTGAAGAATGGAGCTCTCTGGAAGCCTTCAATTTCCAGCAGAACCTGAAGTCTCCTTCTGCACTGCATCTAGCAAAGTCAGACTGCATTCGTGTTTTCTTCCTTCTCTCTCCTTTTTAATCTCTGCTTAAAGGTGCTGTTAGGCAACTAAAGATTTGAATTCTGTTACTAAAGATTTGAATTATGGACCATGAAGAGTTGCACTGTGGGTATGAAGTTTGTTGGTCTGTAGCAATAAATTGTTTTTTCTGTAGCTTCAGTATCTAGGTGATTGCTTTTAAACTATTTGTTCTTTACAAAATCTTTTACTACTTATGCATGTGCAGGACAGGATGTGCACTGCTTGTTCCTGACAGGTGCATGGTAACTGCAGACAACAGAGGATGAAAATCTTTATCACGTAACGTGGCTTCCCTAAAAACTGTGTGCCAGCAGCATTTTATTGGCAAGATTAAATGTCAGGCACCCTGCTTTAGAACTGATTTCTGCTGTGTTTTGATGAATGCTTGTACTTTCCCAGCATGCAGTAAGAGTGCTTGGAGTACACCAATGCTTTAAAAATTAATACTTTAAACAGTGTGTGCAATCGTGAGACTTCTGTCATCTTTGACATATGTCCCATATCAACTGAGAACATTGCTGCTTTACAACAGTAAGAAATTAGTTTGAGTTCTAAAAAAATAGAGCCTTGTGTTCTCTGTACAGAACAATAACATTTGCAGTAAAAAGCAGTTCTGGAAACACATGGCCTCATCTGTCTCTTGAACAGAGTGATATTAGTTATTTCCACATATTTAGCAGTAAAGTAAGTTTCCAAAGTGCAGTCTTCTGTGATGTGAACAGAAGACACAGGAAAAATTCAAGCTATAGGATTGAACTTTTTATTCTTTTTTCATGTTTCAAATTCTAATCTATCAAAAGTGGATTCATAAAAAAAAGTTTCTCCCCTTCCAGTACTCTAAGAATTCTGGTGCTCAGCATGTGCTCCCATCTAAAAGATCCATTGATTTCTTTCTCCATCCATCCCCATCCATTCCTAAAACTTAGAGAAATAATGATGTGCTTGCATCATTTTTGATACTCAGATGGAGAATATAAATGACAAGATTCACTTTAGTTCCATTCCTGATACTGCTAATTTTTATCAGGCTGCAGTATAGATGCTTTAACTGTAAAGACATACAATTGCATCAATTTTCCAAGTGCTTTGCTGGAAAATATGTGCATCCTGAACTTGTTTATATTCTGTCTCCAAAGGTCAATTAGAAGAGCCATAATAAGAGGATATAAGCCCCAGTGACCATTTCACTCTTCTCACCAGTACCTCCTTTGGAGAATTAATATTAATGACTTGCTTTGCTATGGATTTTCAGTGAGGTTTTAAGTGTCTCACAACCAGACTAAATGGGAAAGAGGGTTTCTGAAGGTAGGCATGCGCTTAAACGGGGCTATATGCACAACTTAAAGGCTTATTATTGTTAAAGATATTTTACACTTGATGTGTAAATTGCAGGCTCAGCTCAGCACAGCTGAGCATTTTGTTCCTACCAGACATATCTAACTTCTGTTGCACCAGTTTATGCTTGGAGCTTATTTATGGCCCTAAGTAGTAAGTGGAAAGTGTGTCTGCAAGAGAGAGATCATACTTCAAAATGAGAATTCTCAGTAAAAGGTTGATGAGGAAGATATTTGGTACATTTTTCAGATAGTATAAATGTATATCACTTCATTGCTCAAATAAAAAAAAAAAAAAGCTGTGGCCAAATATGCTCTTGGGCATGCAGATATTAAAGTTTGGGTTTAGTTGATTTGTTGGTTTTAAAGGAATTTGAGTATGTTTATGTAAAACACTATGAAAAAGCTAGTTGCTTTACAGTGTATCTATATATCTAATAGATATACAATATCTAATAAACTAGTAATATGCATGATTTTTCTGATTGTGTCATTTTTTCCTGCACACTATTAACAAATTATTGGGTGCTGTTGACAAATGAATTTACATATTAGGCATCGGACCATGTAAAGTTGCATTTGTCTATCATTTGATTTTACAGAACTGTTGCATATCTAGTGATACATGTTGCATTGCCAAAACCAGTCAGGCATTACACACTTTTAATTAAGAGTTTTAACAACCCTGCTATGACAGATCATACAGAAGGTCAACATCATTCTCAAAAGTCTGAGAACAAGTGAAGGAAGAATTAATTTGGCTATCTTTAAAACATAATATAAAAGAATATAAAACAAATGAGAAGTTAACCATATTAATTGGTTCACTCTCTTTTGCTTTGCCTGTGTATCTTCCATCTGTTAACATGCACTGGAAGAATACGTTTGTCTATTAATTTACATTCTTTGGGACCTTGGGAATAAAAAAGAATTCGATGACTTTAAAAAGAACTACTCAAAATATGTTGTTATCTTTGTCAGCAAACTTCTGTCATGCTACCCTAAATGTCTCTGGATGGTTTTCTAGTATGTCAGTCTCTAATGGCTGCAGAAATACTGTGTGGCAGATCTGGCAGATAATACATACCTTATAGCAGTTATGGGGAGGCTCATGTAATTCAATACCACTCTATTGAAACCTCTGCTATCACATGAGCTTAATTTTTTAATATTATTATTTTTACTTTTTTTTTAACATATAAATGTGACCTGAATGTAAACTTGATTTCACTCTCCTCTGAAGCTGCTCTCTCCAGGAGAGACAATTTCTTCTAGATGTATCCCACAGGACAGAGTAAATCCAATCACTGAGCAGCAAGGAAATAAAGAAATTTAGGATAGCCTATGAAACTCTGGCTTGTTGTGAAGATGTCGTATGAGAGTCTGTGTCTGTCTAAACATAGTGTTTAGAGAGAGCCTTGCTCATGATGCGGACTGGATGTGCTCTGTGTGTGGATTTGGTTCTGTTTTGGAGGAGGCTCTTATCCAGACTTCAGTTGCTGGCAATTTTGGCCAGCATATGCAGAGACAGATCCAGGAAACTGCTTGCTCTTGTGAAGAAGCAGGCTGCATTTTCTGTGGAGATTTGTTGGGATTTGTGACTCCAGGTCCATCTCCCCAGACAAAGAGGAGGAGAAGGGCACAGTGCTAGGCAGCGACATCCCAATAACTCACTTGGTGACATGAGTCTCTATATCAGATCCCAGAGCATTCCAGAAGTGGAGTGGCAGTGGGTTTTGTGTGTTGATCTGACTGGCCAGTGGTGTGTATGTGTTTTTCTCTGTTGTGTGTGGGGATATGTGCACAATCTTGCTTCTGGCTGGCTCTGGGGACAAGGAGAGAGGGCAGCCTTGACCTGGGGTTCCTTGCAGTCTGAGGTGGCATGGAGCAAGTCATAAAGGCCATTGCATACAGCTCTAGGTTCATCTTCTGTTGAAGGAGCAGCCAAAGCTGCTCCAGTGCAAATCTAAAGGTTGGCTGGGCTGTTAAATTCTCTAAAATGTTCAAACGAATAGGAAGATTTTTTTTGTACAGCTGCTTTTGTAGTTTTCTTTACAAGCCATTACCAACCTAACAAGTCTTTCTTGCTGTCTTAGACACATTCATTATGTTGCCCTGCACAGAGAAGTGAGCAGAATCCGTGCTGTGATGTCTGTCAAGCTCGTGGCAGCAGATGGGCTGTTCTTCCCATACATCCTTAATTCAGCATCATGCGTGGCTTATTTTTAGCAGCTTCAAAAACCAACAAGCAGTGTAATACTTTTCAGCTTGCATTCATTAAGATGCAAATGTTCCTGAGATCCAGGTGGTGGCATCCCTGCCCAGTGACCCCTGCTGTGTTACAAAATGTATGGTCCTTACTGCTGGCTCAGTTGTCAAGAAAGGGCACATGGAGCAGCTGCAGCCCTGCCTCTGGTGCTTTTAGCTTGGGATTGTTCCTGCTCACAATTAAAAATACAGCATTTCTGATTAAAATAACGCAGTGTGTTAGAGCATTGGCAAAGAAGAAATTGACGTTTGCGTTATTTATAAGTGCTGAAAGTGATGCAGGGCATTACAGTCCAGGAAGCTGCATTTCAGCACCTGGCAAAATGATTCAATGGAAAAAGAAAGGAAATACTGCTATCAAGCAACTGGAAGATCAGGACAATATGAAGTCTAAATAGCGTAACTTTTGTAAAGGTAACCTGTTCTTCACTAGTAATCTACTTGTTTTAATGTAGCAGTAAAATAGCAAATAAAGGGAAACGGTACCATTGAATGATGAAAATAGGGGAAGGTCAGTGAGGCATACAGCTGTTATGGCAGACAGCAGAGCAGAAAGCACTGAAGGCAATTGCACTAGCAGTGGTAAAACTACAATGCCTGTAATGCAGAACAGCGGCTATCTTGCCTTAAAGTTGGTTGAGATCTTTAAATTCTTGATCATCCACAGAAGCTATAATGGTGGTTGTATTAAAGAAATCTGAAAACTGCAAGAAGAAGGTATTTAAAGAAAAACTGTGAAGAAATTTCAATAAGAATATGCAGATGTTCCGAGTGAAAATTATTCTAATGTTTTCAAAAATTTGCATGTGTTTCATACTTTGACCAGCGTTCATGGTAAATACAGATGAAAAAACCAAAACTGAACACTGCATTTGAGGTACATGTTTTTGAGGTACTTTAAAAGCCTTTGAAAAGTTACAGAGCTGCTGTTTGTTGTTTGGTTTCTTTTCATAGTTCCTTTAGGTAAATCTCAACTGTCCCAGGCTTTTCCTGATGAGAAATGTGAAACCAAGAGAAACCCTTCCTCTGTTCATGTCAGAGATGGTTGTACTTTAGAGGCATTCCCATGATGTCTTCTCGTGCTGTCTGGCTCAGTCTGGAAGGGACTCAAAATATGAGATATTGCCATAACAAACATTGCAAGTTGTATCAGAGGAGGTTCAGGTTGGACGTAAGGAAGAACTTTTTCTCTCAGAGAGTAGTCAGACACTGGAATGGCTGCCCAGGGAGGTGGTGGAGTCACCGTCCCTGGCAGTGCTCAAGACGCGTCTGGACGACGTGCTGCGTGATATGGTTTAGTACTAGTGGTGGCAATGGTGATGAGGAGACGGTTGGACTGGACGATCTTATAGGTCGTTTCCAACCTTGTGATTCTTGTGCCTACTTTTCTCTGTAAGCATGCCCAAAATCCGGTTTGTGTTAGGCATAACTTCCAGAAGGAAGTCCAGTTTAAACTTGAAGACAGTACAAGATGGAAAATCTCTGCCAGTTTCCTCAGCAGTTTGTCCCAGTATCCAGGTATTGCAACTTCTTTCCAGTATCAGTTCATCTAGCTTTTGTCTACACTTCCTCAGTTTAAAGAACACCTTGCTAGGGAATATTCTCCTTTCCAAAGGTATGTATAAATTGCATGTTGAATGAGCTATTTTTCCTAAGATGTGCAGCATTTTTACAAGCTTTTCTATATACCCCTTTTCATCTTCTTTTTAAGACACTTATCAGAAGGTGCATGTAAATCCAGCAGTGTTTCTCAGAGAAACAAAATCATGTTTTCCCTCCCTTCCTTCGCACTGTTTCTGAGCGCAGCAGGACAGACTCAAGTTAGTTGCATTTTCCCTAGGTTCATTTCAGAGATGATGTTTCCAGGTTTGAGTCCTCTATTCCATCAGTGCTTTCCTTCTTTCTAAGTATATAGTTGAATTTGGTTATTTAAAGTTTTATTGTAGTTTTAAAATTAAAATGCCATTTGCCAAACTGTCTAGCTTAACTTCAGCAATCGCTTCTCTCAACAGGGATGCAGTTTTTTCTGTTGATGAACCACATTCAATCAGTATTATATTTTATAGCCTTATTATATTATATTTTTCTAGCCTTTCTGTTTGATAAAGGTTGTATTTAAAAAAAGAGAACTTATGTAAACAATTAAATGAAAAATTTGGGAGGCTAGGGAAGATTTTCTGCCAGTTTTCCTCCAAATGAAGGAATGCTTAACAGATAACGTCCATGATGTGCACTAAGGCAACGCATTAGGAAGTGTCCTGACAGTTTCTTTGACAAAAACACTGTTGGTATCATTTTGTGAAAGGGAAGTCAGATTGTTTTTAAGAATGAGTGTTTGTACTTCTTATCAGGTCTGTTCTAAAACTTACAAAGCTATGAATGCGTATATCGGTGGCAATTAATATGTATTAGAATCTTTCACTTTTATACATTCTCACTAAATTTTGACATTTCTGTAGTACTCCACTGACAGACTCTCAGCAATCTGCAAGCCTGATGTCTATAAGGCAAAAACTTTTTTGCTCATTTTTACAGAGGAGTATATCAGGATGCTGTAAAATTCAACAACTCATCCCAAAAGACAACTGAAGATTAAGAAAAGTAAAAAGCAGTCTGGTTCTGAATTAATTTTTGCCATCTCAATGATGTTCATAAAAGCCATAATAACCATCCGACTCCAATTTAATTAGACATCCGGATGGGGCAGATGTGAGTGCTGTGGAAACTTGGAGCCAGCAGCATGGAAGGTGTGGTGTAACTGGACAAGCAGCTGAGCATCACCCAGCCTTTTGCTCACTTCTCCCTCACAGCAGGATGGGGGAGAGAACTGGGAAAAAAGTGGAACACATGGTTGAGATAAAAATTTTAGCAGCAGTTTTAATAACTATATCTAAGTGTACATGCACACAAGTGATGCACAGCAGAATTGCTCACTATCCACCAGCCAACTCCCCTCAGTTTTATAGTTTTTTTCACGCGATGTCGTATGGCATGGAATATTCCTTTGAATATTGTTTTTTAGAGGAACATTTTTCTCATTAGTTCCCAAAGCCGACAGCGTGGCTCATGACTTGCGTCAGCGACAGTTTGGAAAAAAACATCCTGCAGAAATCTGAGTAAGCCATGGCAGAGGGCAGGGGAGAAGCGTGTCCTACAGGCAGAGGGGTGGTGGGGAGCAGCGGGAGGCGCTGGTGGCAGCCGTGCTCTGATGGCAGCCAAGGGGGGCTGCTGCATTGCAAGACGCAGCTACTGGCAAGATAAAGCTGGCATGAAGTCCACAGTACCTCCTTTTATTTTGATTCTGTTCTGGCTTCTCTGTTTCTGTCTCCTGTTTGGCTTTGTGTTTAGCACTTCAGCATCTTGGGGCCTTGCTGCTTGTGCAGTTATACCTGTCAACCATTTTTTTAGTCCCAAAGAATCCGTAAATTAAGGCTGCAGTAGTACCATTACTGGCTAATTTTGGATTCATTTGGGAAAAAATATTAATTTATGTATATACGTTTGCCAGAGTAGTGGATTGCGAAATACATTACTAAATAGAATATACTTCCAGAAAAGTTACTGTTGTGGCTGTTACCCAGCTGTTACCCAGCTGGTGGCTGAGCAGTACACAGGCATTCACTCACTCCTCTGCTTCCCAGTGGGATGAGGGAGAGAATCGAAAAAAAACCTCACAAAATAGAACTCATGAGTTGAGATGAAAGGATTTACTAAGACAGGCAAAAAAGATAATAATTATGACAAATATACATATGTGTATATAATGAGTGATGCACAAGTAATTCCTTATTAACCCCCAAATGATGCTCTGCTAGCCCACTGTGCAGAAGAGATGAACTCCTACCCTCTTCAAAACTCCTTTAATTTGATGCCACATCATGTATCCCTTTGGCCAGTTTAAGTCAGCTGTCCTAATTCTGTTCCTTCCCAGCTCCTGGGGCCTTTTGCTGCGAATGGCCTTGGCGCTGTACAATGCTGCTTAGCAGCAACGATAAACATTGGTGTGTATCAGCATTGTCTTTCTCCTGGAATGAAAACATATCATCATACCAGACACTCAGAAGAGAGCAATTCCATCCCAGCTGAAACTAAGACAGTTACTGATTTAGCGTGTTACTTGCTGAATGTTATTTTAACAGTAAAAATACTATAGGTTTTTCCATAGCTCTGAAACTGCCATTTAGTCATCATGGAATTTATATATGCTGTGAGGTCTCACACAGGTCCTCTGCGTGAAGGGTATGAAATTTTGATGGAAATATACCCTTTCTACAACTCTGGTAAATTATGAATTGCAAAGCTAAACTAAAATCCAAAGTCATACTTTGTTCGGTGAAAGGAGAGGGAAAATATTTAAATGCAACATTGCCTCCCTCTGTGTGGTGTGGTTTGAAAATAAGAATTTTTGGACAGTCACAGAAAAATACATCTGAATACTCTGGGATTTCCCCTGCCCTCATCCTTGTTATCAACTTGGGTATTTGTCAAAAGCTTTGAATTTGGTAAATCTCTGTACAACTTACTTTGAATTACATCCTGTTTCTGAGCCTAGTTCCTCGACTAACTTAAGCTGCAGCTGATGCAAATAATGTCAAAGAATTGCTGCTGTATCTTATCTGATCCCTTCCAGATAAAGTAAATACTGCTGAGCTTTGTGGGATGGATAAGTATAGTTGATTCACTTTCATCTGCAGCCAAGATTCTTTTCTGCCTTTCTCTTTTACTAGAGATGGCAGGTGTTGAAGTCAAATTTTGGATTTTACCCAGAAATGGTGCAGTACAAATGCGAGGTACAAGTGTATTGTGCTCTGCTTTCCCTTTTTGGTTTGCCAGGCTTCCACCACTTGCGAATTTGCCTTCATTTATTATGGGTGTGACATAATGATACTCCCTGATGAACAGAGACCCTCCTGTTAGTATTTCACTCTGAAGAACATCTTTAAAATGTCACAAATGCACTTCAGTATCTCTTCTCCTTTCATTAGAAGCACAATCTTGCTGTATATGAATAGACATCTTTCTATTGCTGCTAGAGTGACATGCAATATTTTACTTTCTCAGATGCTCTCTGCTAAAGCCTTAGTTCTAATTTAGAAACAACACCCTGTTTTCTGGCTGAGGACTGTATCTGATCATGATAATATTTTGCTTATTTTCTCTAATCTGCAGTTTGTAAACTGCTTTCTCTTCATGTCATGGTGAAATACAATCCATGATGTGTAACTACAGTTAACATTTATATTTAGGTTGGTGACTTAAGTGCAGTCCATCTTTCTATTAATGTCTACTGTTGGTCTGTTTAATCATGCATTTCATTTGTAGTTGATAGAGAAAGAATAACTGGTTAATTAGTCAGTGAAAAAACGAATGCCTTTTTTACCCTGATTACAATTATTAGCAGCAACTACTATTTTTACTATAATTCACAGCAGCAAGAAGCGACGGAGAAAACTGTATATCACATTTTAAACAATTAAATATATCACCGTTACCTTAGTTTGTAGAATTCAAAGCTGTTCTCTCCTGCCACTGCATAGAGCAGTACCAGTGCGACACATGTCAGGTTTTCTTATTCTACTTTGGATAGTATCAGTGTATATGAATGAAATAGCACCAGAGACCGAAGACTTTATTCAGTTCTCTGCCTTCAGATTTACCCTTAGTCTTTTCAGTGAAGATTATATGTTCAAGTCTGGTACAACTGCTTCCATTTGAACCAGTATTTCTTTCCTTTGCGGTAACAAGTAGTATGGAGTGTTTTGGCAAAGCTTCTGACTCAATTAAGAAATGCTGTCGCTCTTTTCTTCCCTTTTGAAGAGACAAATTGGTACTTATAAAACTGGGAGCAAAACCAATATAACATGCTGCTGAATGCTAACTTTTCGATCTGAAGATTTATTAAGTGTTCTGAAGCGTTTTACTTTGGTTCTGAGTATTAGAAGGATAATTGTATTTCCGGAGTTACCTGCATTTGAACTGCAAATCACTGCGTGTTTTAATTCAGACCAGGTAATTGTGCCACTTTGATTGATTGTCTTTTTAAGAAAAAAGAGCAGTTTTTAATCCAGGCTGAATGTTGTAGTCAGCTCGCTCTTGATTAAAAGTGCCTACCAGTGACATATTGTCAAAAAGAGTTTTTTCACAATCTTTTTAGCCAGTGAGATGTCATTAAGTAATGCCAGTCGAATGCTGTGCCTCCTTCTATCCGCAGGAAATGGATTGTGAGAATTACATGTGCTTCTAAAACAGCCCAAAGGTGTATTCCCTTCCTTAGTGCTGTACTTTGCAGAGAAACATTCCTGCCAGCCCCTCACTTGCAGGTGACAGTGCAGCCCTGTGCCCATGCAGTGACCGTGTGAGAGCCCAGCACCGTGCTAAGGGCAGATGTCACTGCCATGCTATTCAGGCAGTGTTGCTTTTCGTGTGAGTCTTCTTTTGCTTCTTATGTTAATCTGGATGCACGTGCTCTTTCTTGACTGGTTGTAGTTAGACAATTGCACCCAGAAAACAGTGTTGGAACAGAGGAGTGTGAGGTTTCTAAGTTAGTTTCGTAAGTAGGTTAGGTCATGCCAACATTAAGTCCTGCTGCACATGGCTATCACAAGAAGACTCAAGTGCTAATCTCATTGTTTGCAGAGCTTGAGGCCTAGGCATTTCACATCACAGCCAGCTGTTTAACAGAAATGGGGCTATAATGGTATGTGAGAGTTAGTGCAGCAAACAGACAGAATGAACAAGTGAAGCCAGGCTCAATTATAGGCATAAGAAGCTGGAAAGGGGAGCTGAATGAATAATTGCTGTGTGAAAAGTGCCCCATTTCAAAAGAAGTAGGAGCAAATGCTGATGTTTAATACACTGCTGAAAGCAGGCACCCATAGGGATGACCATGGCAAAGGCATGAACAGAAACTCCCACAGGTAAGCAACCTGTTGTGCTGCTGTAACTGCTGCAAACGATACAGGAGGCTGTAATGGAAGGAGTTTTCCTTAGTAGGCTGTTGACTGTGATGGAAATCGATTGATAAACATCAGTGGTGATTCCCTGCTATTTTCTAAATTATACTTTTCGGTCAGTGATCTGTTTCAGATCTATTCCTGACTTCATCCATAGAGTAATCATCAGGAAGCATTGCAAAACTAGTATATATATTTATGCTGTTGGTCCTTTAAGTGTACTGCTATAGCTAAAAGCACAGCCTCACAAGTGAAGAATAAATCAGAGTAACTGTGCAGCTGGCCATTGACAGAAAGGTGAGCTTTCAGATTTTCATCATGACATTGATTAGCAGAAAGACAGCGGTGTAATGTGAGAGAAATGTGCAAGAATAGTAGGGCCCAAGATCTCATGAGTTGCCATCTGAATTCTGACACCCCTTCTGTCAATAACTGGGGAAAAACCATTTCACATCTCCCTTATCTTCTCTGGACATCGAATGGCGACATCTATCTTGTATGATGAAACAGAATGTGCATTCTTCTTTTATAGGGAGCTTTTCATATTTTGAGACAGCAACAGCAAGTGTTTGATGGGATACTTCTCTGTGATGTGACAGTAAGCGGTAGATTTTTAATAAATAAATGAATTGCTAACTTGGTCATAAACATGTTTGTCTGGTGTTATAGGCCTTATATGTTAAACAAGAGTTAAGGGTGTTCTGAAGTGAATAAATAGCAGTTCTTTCTGTTACTCAAGAAGTCAGATGTATCATATCTTCCCATTGCTGAAGTTCATTTTATTTTAGACATATGGATTTAGCAATAATGTGATAATAGTATTTTCTAGTGATTAACATTGCCCTGGTGTAAAATATAAGAGCCACAGCCTCCAAGAGCACCGTCTTCCAAAGTCACCGTATCACATGGCCCATTGGCAGAAGCAAATGAAGTTAAGTAATTTAATTAGCTACGATTAGTATTTAAAGCTGTCTACCCAGAAACCAATAAAGAGGTTCACAATTCATCCTGTATTATTTCACGTAAGGCTTTAATGATATTAGGTGAAGGCAGTCTAGTTCAGGGAGTTAGTAATTTAATCTGCACTTCTCCGAATTTGTACTTCAAATCAGCCTCTGTGTGTAATGAGCAGAGCTGGTTGCTATTAGGCAGCTGTTGAAGGTTTGGTCGCCAGTGAGTTGGTGCCAGTAGCTGCAGGACAGCTGTGTGAATGACAGAAGCCATCACAGAGCAGCAGGTCCAGCTTCCATCTCCCCAGCTCACCTTGAAGGACGTCAGGCAGGCGTTGGGAAGGTCACCGTCCTGGTGAAAAAGCTCTGGCTTTTCCTGCCTTAAATGCAATTCTGAGAACCATACCTCTAAATTCGGCTTCTTTCAGAACTGCTTAATTCACAAAGGAAAGCATCCCCTCCCCCACCTCCTCACTCACATCTTCAAAGGACACGCCATTTGGGCACACAGAAACAGCCATTTACAATTGGAATAAAGAAGGACTTCAGGCAGCCGTGCCAGTCCCGGCTCCCTTTGAAATGCAAGGAAGGGCTGCAGGAGCATGGCTGCCTGTCTGTGCTGATCTGTGAATTAACATACATGCCAGCTGCATGAGTTCAGGCAAAGCAGAGTCTGGCTTAATGGTACACAAAGCAAATGTCTGCTAAATAAGTTTTCTTTTTTCCTAACAAGTGATGTGATGTGACAGTGCCTTACTGCTGTGAACTGATTTCCATTTCTGCCCTTTGCTGGGTGAGGAGGCATTGCCTGCAGCTTCCTCTCCCAGAGGGTGACTAGGGGTGCCACCTGCACATACTTCCAAAGATGTTCCAGTCTCACTGCCAAATTGCCTCACAGGGCCTGTTTTCTCTGTTTTCAACCAGGCCCAATACCTGACCCAAACCGCTCTTTGATTTTCAGATTTAAATGTGTAAACTACCAGAAGAAGCCAAGATCAAATGATACTTTAATGCTGCTGGAGTTTGTGACCCAAAGAAAATACCTAAAGCAGAGTTTTCACTCAAGGTGTTAATGAATATTTTAAAAGCATTAGTGAGAAATTCTGCATTATTTTATCACAGAAAAGAGTTATGGTGAAAAGCTAAAAAAATTAATTTGTAATGGGTTTAACACCACAACATTGATGAGCCGAGTCTGGCTCAAAACATATGCTTGGCACGAGTGTGCCTGGGCTGAGCTTTCACTCATCTAGAGAGGCTGTGCAGCTATGATGCTCGTGGTGAGCTTTGACATTAGTCAGTTTGATGTGAGCTGTGTATCTGTATTCCCAGTGTCCCTTCACATCCCCTGGGCATACAGGAGAAGATCTCAAAAATCTCAGTGACAGTTAGCAGCATGCATAGCTCTTCAAAATGCAGGGAAATGAAGCATGCTGCCTCCATTTCATACTTACTGACATGAAAGAGAGTTTTCTCAGTCTGGATCAGTTCTGGCTTTTGATCACCTCCCAGTGTTGAGGGCTGGGCATAGGGCACATGTGGTGCAGCACAGATGAAGCCTTGGCATATGAGTCACACCAGGGAGAGTTACATGAAGGAGTGAAGAGTGAAGATGTGTTGACTCTGACACCTCAGCAGAAACTGCCATTTTGGGCTGTTTCCCTCTCTCTCATTATTGTCTGGCAGCAATATACAGTACAAAGCCTTCCTCTGACTTCCCTTGTCTGGAGGAAGAGGGCTCTGTCCCTATTGCAGTTTCCACACCTCCTTGTAATCCTATAGCCCTGCCTGAAAACACCTTTTTAGTAGTTCAGTGTATTATTTTTATATGGGTCTGTAAGTATCTTTAATAGTTGACATGCAAAATATGCCATTTGTCTTTGTAATAATGCTTTCCTTTTTAATCGTGTTCTTCTTTTGATATTTTTCTGCCAGCCCTTGGCAGTGTTTCATTTTAGCTCGAAGTGAAAGAACAGCCTCCTTAAATAGGATGTAATCCTCAGCTATCGTTTGATCAATTTTAATTTAATTTCACTGCAATGAAAATATATTGGAAATCTGAACTCCAGAATGCACGATTTAAGGAAAGTCACAATAAACATTACAGAATCTGTTACCAACTTTTCCAAATAGCTGTAGATGTATGGGCCTGGATACTCTTTACAGAGTGGTGTGAAGCTGTGCAATTCCTGTTGAAGTGCAAGGCATAACATCTCAGTTTTTCAAATGATCTCTAAATTTTGAGTATTTTCCTTTTGGGATGCTTATATTAAAAGTGTTGGGTTTGCCCCTTTGATGTGTTGATTGCCTTCCATTTTCATTTAACAGCCATGCTCTTCATTTCCTCAAGCTTGTTTCTCAGTGCATTTTGAGGACTTCATCAAGAAAGTTGGCATTTGTCCAGCATGCTTTGGGTTCCAATGTAACTCAGAGATCTCAAATTATCAAGACTTCTTTGCCCTTTTCCCTTTCTCTTTTCCAATCCCCATCCCCTTTCCCTCTTTCCCTCCTTTTCTCTCTCTCTCTCTCTCTTTTTTTTTTTTTTTTTTTGTTGTTGTTGTTCCTTTTTTCTTTTTTATTCTTCTTTCTGTTCTTAGTGCTGTGTAGGAAGACAAAAAAAAATCCTTACTTCTCCCACAGACTGGAGAAGACCTTGTCTAAATCTTCTGATTTTCAACAGCACAGTATTGTGGGTTTGTCTTTGTCATTAGTTCTGTTTTGTTTGTCCTCCATCCAGCTCCAGCCTGTCTGTTACTCTGTCAGAATTGAAAAACAGAATGTCTCAGGAATTATTTTTGGAACTTTTAAAATATTCCTTCTTCAACGCAACTTTCCTGTGCAGCTGCAGTGGGCTGTTGGGTTTGGGAGGATAACTTGTAGGAGGAAAGAGAGACTACAACATCCCCGACAAAGCTGATACAATGCTTTCTTTGTATCTGGCCTGTATTCATGCATGGCTGCAGCATAAAAAAGAACAGCTCCACGTCCGCACTGTTCTTGGGAACGGTCCAAGACCTGCCTGGAGGTGAGAAGGGGGCGCTGAAGGAGAAGGAGCCTTCACCCAGAACCTGCATTCTGCGCCGTTTCGAGAGCACTTGGAAGCTTTTGCCTAAAGATTCAGAAGTTAATGTTTGGAGCTGATTATGCTTATTAGTTAAGCTCGATAGCAGCCCCTGAGGAAGATGAATGGTGGCAGGGCACATGCTACTTAAATCTTTCTTTGTTTTCTTTGTTTGCTGTTTGTATAGCTTCAGCCACAGAAGCAAAGATTAGTTCGGATCCCCAGAATTCTGTTTGTTAGTGTGAACTCACCAGTGGTCAGTGTGTCAGCCTGGGAAAGCATCCCTCCTTGCACTCATCTGAAAGCCCTATGGCAACTGGGAAATTCCGTAGTTGCTGCCACCGCCTCTGATCTACATAACAGTGCAGTGTGCATGTGGTGGTCACCCTGCAGACCCGCAAATGCTGCCCTATCTTTGTCGGCTGGCTGCAGCAGCAGGTCACGTTCAGGGAGTGCTAATGCTGCTTTCCTCACTTAGAGCACAAGGTTTCTTTGTTAATCAACCAATGGTTTTTGTTCCACAAAGGCATATTAATCATTTTTCCATGGAAAAAAACAAAAAACAAACAAACAAAAAACAAACAAAAAAAAAACAACCCCCCCCCCCCCAAAAAAAAAAGCATATACAACAAGAGTTTCAAGGCACAGTGAAAGTACTAATCTATTTGATCCATCTTTTGTTTCCCTTGTGATTTTTGGTTAGTCTAAATATTTGTATTTATACATATGTATTGCTCTTGCAGAATACCATGTTTCTGAGTAAGATCATTGTTTCTGAAATAACAGTTAGGAGGTGGGGCTGTTGGAGGTTGAAAATCAGCTTTCTAAAACAAGGCCAGAAGTGATGCGTACTGTTGCTTTTTTTTTGAGATTGAAAACTAGAGTGAAAAAGGGTAGATGGCAGAAAAGTGACTGCAGACACTGTTGATTCCTCAAAAGGAAAGCTGTTATTGCACAGGCTGTTGCATGATGTGGATCCAATCAATATTTCCCTCAAGAGTGGGGTACCTGCAGATCTTTTGACTGTAGCAGTTCCCAATTCTGATGGGCTGACAGAAGGGTCTTAGAGCCCTGGTCTGAAAAGCTGTGATAGCTCAGGAGCACGAGCCAAAGTGGAGCATGTGTGGAACCAACTTTCAGTGGCACTTCAATTTTCATTAATTTGTAGAATGACCTGGGAGTAAAATCTACTGTGGGATGAAATTGCTTCCATAAATTATGCTTACCTTGATACCAGCCTAAAGGTGCTCATGCCTGAAAGAGATGCTTGTTCTGTAAGAAATAGCGCTGGAGAAATATGGAATCATATAGTTAAAGGTTAAGGTCCCAGTTCCAACTCCCTTGCCTAGAAATGCTCCATACATATTCACTTAACTCTAGGCTTGCACTTACATTCTCTTCACTTCGGAGGTTTCCAAGCACGTGTTGGAATAATTTCCTGAACTATTAGTCTCCGTATGCACAGAGGAGCAGAATCAAAATTTTAAAGCTAGAAATTCTTCATGGTATACTCACCAGTTTTAGTTGATTCTTGATAAATACTTTTCATATAAGTGCATTAATATTATTTCGAAGGTTAATTGATCATTTGAATGTGCAGTTTTTCACCTCTAGAAAAACAATATGCATGGTCTATAAGCCATCTCCATACTCTCAAAAATTTACTTTTAAGGAAAGAAGTTATGTCCAATCTACCTACCTAATTGGTTTGTGAACTGTCAACCAGAAGCTATGAATGTATCTCAGATTGTTCCATCAGCCATTGGTGAAGAATATGTGCCTCTTAAAATTCAAAGTACATGCAGAATTTATATTTATCTGCCACGAGAATGGAGTTGGCGTAGCTGCTAAAGGAAGGCCAACGAAGGCTGACTTTACTGACTTTACCAGTGGTCAGTTTCCATAATTCAAAGCAGATTGACTGAAGTTGTGTTTTTGTTTTCATTAACTGCTTTCTTAAATGAGCTTAGCTCTTTCGGAAATGCTCTTGAACTAAGAGCTCATGTGCACTTGAAATTTGTGCCTGGTCATGCTGCCATGTATCCACAGCCCTTCCATGGCCCTGCCTGGCTCAGCCTGTCGACTCCCTGTTTGTCCTCTTCTGTGCTGACTTGGGATGAGTGACTTCACCTCCTTGCTTCCATGCCGCCTGCTGTTCCTTGCAAGTCCTTTTTCTTGGGGAGATTTCAGCATTCAGATGTTAAGACTGTCTCATGCTGAAACTGCAAAATGATAGCAAAAATCTATCTTTTATAGCTTCCACGGACTCCATGTATTTCACCATAGCTGGTTAAACACTTGGCAGCCACTCAGGAGCAGAGGGTCTTGGGGCCAGGCAGAGGCACCCCAATAAACCAGTCAGGGACGCAAGCATCCTTGAAATATCGGCCTCACAGGGATGGGGGGATGGCCATCACTGTGAGGTTGCAGAAGACCCTGCTCCACAGACTGAGAGCTTGCTGACATGGTTGTGAGCTCACTGTGCAAATGAAAAGTAAAAAATTGGAGGAAAAGGTCAAAAAGGGATGGTTAGTGTACAATCAAGTGGCTGGACAGTATGCTTGTCCAGTCAGGCTGTAAGTGCCATTTATCTTTGCATCAATACTGTCTTTTCAATCTGTGCTAATGCATGACTGGCCATTTATGCATGCATATACAACATATTGTGTGAGCATGAACCTCAGGATCTAACTGGCAGTATGTGCTCTGCCTGGCTGTTGGCTGGATGTTGGGACATGGATCTGTGCAGCCTTCCCTGTGCCAGAGACCTTGCAGAACTGCAGAGCTTGGCACAGCCCACTGCTATCTTCAGAAGGGCTGGGGATGGTGGCAAACCTAGTTACACTAAATTAAGATGAGACCCAGCAGAAATTTGTGAATGGCTGCCTTTCAGATGTTCCTTCTGCTTTAGAGAAAGCCGCAGGTTTCACTTGTACAGTAATAGGGGGCAGTCAGTACTTCTCACTCACCAGAGACAAAGCAGTATCTCTCTGTTTGCTCCTCAGCATGGGACCTGTCATTGCTTACGTTGGCCTGTTACGTGAAAATAACCAAGGAAAGAATCTTCTTAAAGGTGTCTGTTGTATCTTATTTTGTGGAGTCGTTTGAAAAGCCCTTCCCATCATACTGTCTGTTACATCTGGATTTTCAGTTCTTATGAGCTGCACAAATTGCTTTCATCAGCTGTTAAAGCTGTGCAGCTTAACCTTGTGCTTCATCACTAGGAAAAAGTAATTATATTGGACACCTCCAGATGTTCTCACTTAAGGAAAATGACACGTCTATATTTTCTTTACAATTCATGAGTGAGAGTACTGGGCCTTCCCAGATCCTGCAGTAGCTTCCAAGCAAACGTCTCCCTCCATTTTACATTCTGCTTTGATTTCTGCACAGACAGAAAATGTCATTAGTGTTACTAGTGTAAGGTATAGTCACTGGATCTTCATGCATTCTTTCAGGCTCCACAGCTCCTATGATAAGCATAAGTGCATGTCGGCAGAAGATCCTGGCACAGCTGTCACTGTTGTTACTGGTGCCAACAGGGAGGAACGAGATTGTAAAATCCTGGATCTTTCCAACTCATCAAACAACATGTAGGCATGAAAGCAATAAAGAAATACTATCACAGAATAGACTTCATCACACCCATGGCCCCAAACAGCATAGCCTTCATCTTACTGTAAGATGTACTGTAAGTACAAGTACTGTAGTCTTAATAAAACAGCAGCATGTGTTAAACACCTTAGACTGCCTGTTTCTTTCTGCCATCCATCTCTGAAGTTTTTTCCTTATGTGTCATGAAGGTCATATACAATACTGCAAGCAGTTATTTTAGTTTTAGAGGTAGATATTTGTCATCAGCTTTGGCATAGATTTCTCCATATGTCTTTCAGTGTGTTGAAAGTACATTCCCATACCATTCTTTGACTGATGGAGCTATAACTCACCATCTTCCATCCAGTTGTCTTAAGAAATACAAAGGAAGTATAGACAAGCAAGCATGAAGGTCAATACTGTAGTGGAAATTTTCCACAGAAGGTATCTTAGACAGCTTGGCTTTATCCCATACTTGGCAGACTATCACATACTAATATTAGTGAATCTTCCACATTGATTACTAGAGCCTTGCAGTTTGTCAAATAAATAATCCTCTCTGTGCTGAACAGCAGTGTGTGTGCGTGTGAGAGGGAAGTAAAGAATAAATATGTTGGCCTACCTAAGCAATCCCATTGATAATTCTTTCTTTATCCTCCATTTCTGATTTGGAAGGACAGGAAGTATGGGATATGGATGTACATATCTCTATGCTAGAAAAATCATGCAGCATGTCAATTGTGTGCTGCACCAGTCTGATCTTAATGCTTCTTTCAAAAGATTGCAGAGTGTGAGGCTGGATTGGAGGAAGGCAAGAGGAATAGTACCGCAGAACCAGTGATGGGCAGACACACTGCTCACACAGACACACTGTTTTTGCTGTAAATTGCTTGTTGTGGAGTAGGTCTGCAGTATGTGTCAGCTCTTGAGGTTTTTAAGTATTTGTTTCGTGGCTCAGCAAATTAAGTCAATATTATTTTTTAATTACTGGCTTATTTTGTTCCTGATCGTAACTAAAAAAATATGTATGCAAATAATCCTGAACAGCTGCAAGAAAGTAATTTTTGTAAAACCAAATAGAACATAGGATACTTCTTTCTAAATCTGAGTTCCTACACTATCTGCTCCTTTTTGAATCTGAGATCCTATACTATCTTTTTAAGAAATATTTTTTTAGAAAATTTTAAATATTTACTTGGAAGTTGTTTGTAAGTATTAGAAATGAAACCAACAAATGGAAACTTGGTTTTATTGTTTGGACAACATTTTTTCTCATTTATTGACATTATCATAATAGTACCATGTTACAGGCACAGCCATTTTTACCACATACAGAGATTCTGTTTAGTACAGTGTCTGTTTAGTACAGTGATGTGCATTGGTCAGCACAATATGTGTATTGAAAAGAGACATTTTGTTTTTCTGTTTATGCTAAAAACTCACCATCAGATATCCCACCAAAAGTTACGTAGACATATCTTGAAGGGGAAGATTTGCAAATATTGACAAAATTATCATTGTAAATTATAGAGGGTAAAATAAATAAATATAAATTCTAATGGACCTATATTGTTGCAGTATGGTGATAGTCCATGAGATGGTTGCAGGATCTTTTATTGCTTTATGCACTGATGTACATCTAGATGCACTTACAGGGCTTTATTACTGTCTAGAGCAGAGAAAATTTAGAAAGAGTACAGAGCTTTTGCTAAAGGTGTTGTCCTGTGGTTTCCAGGCCTTTAAATGGGCAGCTGCTTCTTGGAGGTGACCCACCAGTAGTGAACAGAAAGAAACTGGAAAAGGCTCATGGGAGCTCCTTGTGCAAGTTCACTCTTCTCTATCATAACTTTTAGCTATGGACATTTTTCCGTGAAGAAAATAATGACACAAGAAACAAGTTTGCAGCAATGCATGAGAAAACAATTTCACATATCTCTTGTTTTTCTTGTAACTCTAAGGCTTTCTTAAAATTGGTACCCAGAGAAAATCTGGATTGTGAGAAAGTGTGAATTCTGACTCTGGGTTGTGTCAGTCTGGTAGGCGACCAGGAAAATATTCCAAACTCTGAAAAGTCTTTTTCTAAGACATTATTGGCTAAAATGGGCAACACATTCATAAATTCATAAAATATAAATCTTGAACAGCCCTGAAGAGCTGTATTATTTGACTGTCAGAGGACTACAGTAAATGAAATATGGGGGAAAATGTGCAGTCTCTTGTTGGGTACAGTAATTGGGCTTGAAACTGATGTTTTACCAGCAGTTTGTGTTTTTCAGACATATCCTCTGATCATTCCAGATAACAGATTATCTACAGTAGCAAAAGGCTGGAATTCATATGAAAGTTGTTTTGTTTTTAAAGAACAAACACAACTGTCTGGGCGTATAGATGTTTATAGTACAGCTGTGAAGGAAGTCGGTCTCGTCATTCAAAGTATTATATGTTTCTATCTCTCCAGCCCCAAGCAACAGTAGGTAAACCCAAACACCAAATTGGTGAGCTTTAGTGTTAAGATAGAGATTTGTTTATTTTTGTTTTTCTTGCCATTGCAAATAATCCTCATTTAATCAAATCACACATTGGAATCTTGAGATTCAGGGAAAACATTATATGCAACTGAATAGATACCTGTTTTCTGAAAATCCTTTTCTACATGGTTGTAATACGTCTTGCCAACTGCTTTCTACGGATAGGATTATTTGTGTTTCTCTTTCTGTGACTATGTAGAGAAAGTGCTAAACCAGCAAGCTTAAACTAACTAAGCTTTAAATTATTACATGTAGATGTATGAAGATAAGATGCATCCCACCCACCTAGAGAAATCCAAATTAACTTTAACTAGCTGTTCTTTTGCCCAGTTACTGCATTCGAGAACACTGTTTTGCTTCTCAACTTGAAGAAGTTACTTCACACATTTGCTAGAGTTGAAACGATAGACTTTTGATTGATGTAAAGGAAAGTGAAAAAATGGTATGAACCATTTTAGATTACTTTCTTGGGAAAGGAGAGTCTGTTCATGTCAAGATAGAGGAAAAAAGTTCTTGCAGTTCTTAGTCTGTAATGTGATAAAGGTTAATTGCTGTAATATACGCAATGTCTTTCTTTAGTCAAGTAAATAAGCATGTAAACTAAATGAGTATATTAGAATATTTCATATATTAATGAAATTCTAGTGGAAGAGGAGGTTGCTTGTTTCAACTTTCACACTGGGAAATTGTAGAGAATATTTGGATGGGAGTTCATAATCAGCTACTGCACGTTGTTTATAATCAAATAGTACAAGTTGCAAAGTACATCTATGGCTGTTTGTATACATGATATATTCTATTGATTCTCAAAATTCTCTCTGTATTTGCACTACTCAGGTGCCTAATATATTTTTAAATTATCATTGTTTTAGTGTCTAAGATACTCAGAATTATCTTTGTGTAGGTATGGGATCTATTATAGTTAAATTCTGGTTTACTTTAGATGAAAAACTAATTTTAATGAAGCAATGCAAGCATTGGCCCAACAGCTAGTACTTCTGAAGTTGATTTTGGTGATTTTACCAAAAACACAGTACAAAAAGCCAAAGGGCAACCCTCTCAATGCTATGCTTCTCCAGAAGGGTAAAAACCCTCTATCACCTGTGAATTTGAGCAATCTCAAAATGTATGCTACAGACTTTTCTGGTTTACCTTAGGGATAACGTTAAGGCAAACTACAAATGTCTGTAGTGTGTGAAAAATGCTTGGGGAGAATTCTGACTTGTGTTTTCAAAGACAGTAAATTCAGTTAATTGGCAGTCAATTAACTCATGATTTAAAAAAGCCCCAAAAGAGTGAGCTGGCACATCTCTACAGCAAAAAGACTTTGATAAGAGTATGTGCACAAATAAAATTCCCAGAAGAGGTAATTTGCAAAAAAAAAAAAAAAAAAAAAAAAAAAAAGAAAAAGAAAATTTCAGAAAGAAAATTTCAGAAAAACTTCACCAGGTTCATAGGTCATGTTTAGTAACCAGCAAGTGATGTAGCATTAAGACATAGGAATTTCCTTTGGCTTATGAAAAGAGATAAGAAAGAAACCTTTAGGAACAATCAAGAAGAAAACTGCCTGAAATATTTCTCTCTTTATACGAAATTTAATATATACTGCCATCTGAGATCCATGCTTGTGCCGTATCTGGATTTCATGTAATGCTAGGGACAAACTGAAAACAGTTCTGTCAGTAGGATGTGTGTATGTACAGTGACAGTGTAGGATGTACACTGTCAGTACAGTGTAGGCCTGTGTAAACCATTCTGAAGGCTTAAATTTTGTCAGGTAAATTGGCAGGATTAACTATGATACATTTGTGCAAAAATGGCACCGGTTGGATGGCACTGGTTACAGTTTTCAGATGATGTGTAAGTGGTATGTTTGCATGGCATGGGAAAGAGGGACGGATGATGGGTGAAACCAAGGCTCAGTGACAGAAAAGCAACTTGAAAAAGATTCATTTGCATCCAAAAGACTTTCTAAGTGGTTTTGTATTGGTCAAGTCAGACAGTGTTCCATTTCAATGGCAGTATACATTCATATGAACTAGTTGAATAGGAGGAAGGGAGAAGTCAGAAAGCATGGCAGGCTAGGTATGTTAGGCTGACCACTCACTCTAAAAGTAGAATTTAACTGATAAATGGGGGCTAAGGGAAGAGGTTGACTCTCAAAGGTTACATATAGAAAGCTGGAGTATATGCTGAGATTAATCTGACAAGACCCGAGAAAGAAACCTACACAGCCAGTGGCATTAAATCTGAGTTTCAGGTTGATCTCTGAGTTTTGCTGTTTCTCTTTTTTTTTTTCTGCATATCTTTCCCAGCTTGTAATCAAATACTTAAGCTGTAATTGGACTTTATTTGAGCTCCTCTGTTTCAAATGCCATCATCGCATAATAACTCATCTCCGGGCAGGAGGCACTCAGGAAAGAGTGAATTTATTTACAGGAATATGCCAGGTACCACACCCAGCCCAGTATGTGACTGCGTTTGAAGATTCTCCTCTTGCTTAAATATACCACCAAGCTTTCCATAAGCCTTACAAATGCAAGATCAAACCCATTCTGGGTATGCAGGGGTTGGGAACTGGGAGCAGTGGGCAGATCTGTGTGCGTCTGCATGGGGGTTACAGATATAAAGGGGGATATACAGTGATCCCCATGGAGTGAGGCAGTTTTGCAGCCTTGAGTTGAAATATGTCAAAGCCCTGCAGGCTTTGCCTCTGAGAGAGATGTTTTTTTTTTTTTTCCTTAGCTGTGAGATACAGAAGATTAGGCATATCTAGAAAAAGTGTTAGCCCAGCTTCTACTTCTTCCATCTTTCTAATAACTTTTTTTAGGAAGGTTACTGTAGAGAAGAGTTTCTTTGGAAGTATTTTTTTTCAGACTAACACTGCAGTTATTTCCCATGTCATTAGTTTATTTAAGGGGCCTTGTCTAAAGTGGTACCGGTTTAAAAATAAAAGGCTGAATTCTCTTCATTGTGATTACAAAATTTAATTCACAACAAAAATATATAGTTAAGTTTTTTGTTGCTTATTGTGAATTCAGCTACTCCACAAGAAGATTGATTCATACTAGCTCTTAGCATACAAAGAAGAAATTAACATATGTTGGTATAACTGCGTTAATAGGAGAGGATTGAAATTGAAATGAGGATGAAGAATGCATGTAGATCACATTCTGCTTGGCCCTGAAATTTGAAAACATATTCTCATGTTATAAAAAATTAAGCTTTGAAATTAAGAATTTGAAAAGTTAAATCTCAGAGGACGAGAGGACTCTAGCAAATGAAACTGTACATAAAATTTGTTGCTGGCCTATTTCATGGTTGGGACATCTCTCTTCCTGTCTTTGTGTCAGCTGGCCTGGTACGTTTTTGTTTTCATCAACACTAGTACCCTTTCTGATCATGTAGTTGCTGGTTGCAACTTGCTGGGATGCATGGTGGAAAAAAAAACGACAGCAGCTGTCTGAGCTTTTAGGCACAGACACCATATGGTATAAAATGGAGAAAAAATCATCTCTTGTCAGGGCTACTGATGACTGATTTGGCAGCAAGTGTCTTTCAGCTTGTCAGGTGGCATAGAGCTGCTCCTGTTTCCTTTTGCTCAACTCTGAAGAATGGATGAGGATTATCTACAAGGAGTGATAGGAAATACTGGAAGTGTTTTTAATGGTCCCCAGTATCCTAAACATTTGTGAACTCCTGATTGAAAGTTGTTGCATCTATTTTTATTTTTTTTTAATTCAGAGCTGCTCCAATCTTTGTTCAATACTGTCAGTAGTTTATAAGACCAAATAAGATACAGGAGAATGTGTACACTATGTAAATGAAGATTTTACAGCAGCAGAAACAAAATTGTGTAGAATATTTTAGAATTGTCCATTACATAAAATTCTGTAGATTGTATGACAATAGAAGTTTCTTGCCTGTTTTTTTTTTCTTTTGTGTAGCTGTGTTTCCTACCAGGGCTACAAGTGACATCATAATTTTTGACTTCAGGCAAGCCCGTCCTTCTGAGTGGCAGGGACGGGACGGCCCATCCCTGCCACCCAGGACAGTAGGGATGAGACTTGCTAGCAGCATTCACCAGTACTGTCTGGGACAGCACAAGAGCATTCGTGTTAGTGGTCTGCTCTGCAGACAGCTTCATTGGAGACATAATCACTTTTTGCTTTGGAGGACCAACTTGAGGATTTTTTGGTTTCTTTCCACTGAAGACAGAGTCTTTCCATGGACATAGTTACATGACAGGGTGCCTGCTTTTCTTAAACCCTGAGCTGTCTCATTTTACTTCACTTAAAGTCTGTAACTTAGCTATTGGCAACATCCATGTGCACAGCTCTCTCTCAAGTCCAAGAGTCTGGCTTTTATTGCACTTTATCCAAGTCTTTACTTCCCTGTTTGGTATGGTAGGCACTGCAGTGATGTCAGTCATTGCAGGTTTGCTGTTGCTCTCATCCTTTCTCACAGATGGACTGTGTTGTAAGCCTAAGCAATTCCTAAAGGCCTGACCCTTAGGTCAGAGCTGAGCTTGGGCAGGAGTTATGTATGTCTGGTTTACAAAGGAAATTCTCACCCTTATTCCTTACAGATATGGTAACTATTATCTTACTATTGCTGTCTGCCTCATCCCTGCCTCATGAACTCTGTAAAGTTTGCAGGCAGCCTCGCATGGTTTGTCAGCTTTTCAAGTGTTCTGATGGGACTTAAAGGTTTCGATTTTATTGTAGGAATGTGTATGGCAAGAGCAGAGGGGCGTCTGGGGAATGGGCTGTAACCTGACATCCAAATCAGTAACTGCACTGCCAGACAATTATCACTTGTTTTTGCAATGATTTATACTTCCCATGACCATCACAGTGCAGGGGCTGACTTATGCTTTAGCTGAGATGAATAAAAGGTGATCTCAGCTACATGCTCCATGCTGTGAGGAAAAATACCACACAAAACAAATGGTCTGTTAGACAAAGGAATAGCTCAAGGGATCCCTTGCTTTGTAGCTCGTCTGAAGCATCTTGAATTGGCCACAAAGATCATTTTATTTTCCTTTTATAACTTAATAAAGAATGAACAATGACTAATTCCTCAAGCCTTGGGATTCTCTTAAATTCTGATATAAAAATGTTAATTTTTACAAGGGGAAATATGCAGGACTCTGATCCTTCTACTGAATAGAGCTGTACAATTAGTAGAACTTCACTGCCTGTTTTCCTACTCAGATTTTTAGCTGTGCCTTTTGGGCACAATATACTGCTCCTTCCTTCACTCTCTTCAAGCCCACAAGGAACTTCAGGCCCAGTACAAACAACTTGGTGAAAATAATTCAGCAGAAATTTAGGGAAAATAATCTTTTTGTTTCTCAAGCCATCATAGTATGGTGACTGCATGTGTCTTTTTTGCCAGTTAAAGGGCATTGCAGTTAATCCTGGACCTTTGATCCAAAATCAGCGATGGCAACATGTGCTAAGGAACTCAGGTTTAGTAAGTTTTAAATCACGTCAGAAAATGCAATCAAATTGCTATCTGCTTACCTGGAATAGAATATATCTTGACATTCATGTAAATCACAGAGCATGTTTTAGTCAGTAGAACCTTTCTGTTTCGTTTGCAATGACATACGTATATAAACTCTTATATGAATGTTGAACTATTCATGCGTACAGCTGTGTCCATGTGAAAAAGAATGAACAGTGTAGGTTGGGCCAAGCCACTGAGGGAAATTTTGGTGATTAAGCCAGTGATGACAAATTATGATTATCAGTATGGTTAGGTACAGTGCATTCAAACAAGTCAGATAAAAGCAAATATTTAACAAAAAGTGGGAGAAGTTTTATTCTGTATTTTCAAAAGCATCTTCAAGTTATCATCTGAAGTGCCTATTTGGGAGAAATATTTGCGTTGTTGTCATGGAAAACTTTTGGCCAATTTACTAACACACAAAATGAACCAGCAACTTTATTTTGAAGGGTTTTTGTTTTTTTTTAAATTATGTGATAGCTTCCTAAGGTGGCTAAATGATGCCAAGAACATCAGTAGATTAATGTGATGTGCCAATGAGTTGTGTGAAACAGGTATTCCTTTATTGCAGCTCTGGGCACGTAGGGGATAACTTTGCCCATTATGTGTACCTTGACTTTTGCGTAGATTACATTTATTGGTTGTGCTCATACATATTCATGTTTTCTTTTCCATAATTTCATGCATATGTTAAACATTTCTTAGAACTGATTAACATAAGACCCTACCACTTAGAGTATGCACAGTCCTCCACTCGAGGTCGTTTTAGTGGTCATCTGGGGGTCAAGGGAGGAAGGTTGATAGTCTTCATCACTCCTGAACTTTCTACCCCAGTCTCAGGAGCATGCTCACTTACAGTGCTTGCCTTCTCTTCTGAATGTGCTTTCTCTAGTATTTCTTAATTGGGCCCATCTACCCTTTTTTTAGGACTTCTGATCTCTTCCTGCCCATGAGGCCCTGGAAATGCAGAAGAACACATGTGAGAAACCACAGACTTTGTGGTGAAATCTTTGCAAATTCACACACAAGAAATTCCCACTGCCTTGCTTTCCCTTCTCAAGTGCCTGTTCCCCCACATCACTGCCTGCACATTTCTACCCCTTACTTCTGGTGGTTGCATTATTTTCTTGCCTGTGCTCTCAGTCAGAACACTGCACCAAACCCAGAGCCTCCTATGTGTGCAGTCTGTGGTCCAAAGCAGAAACATTCAAAAGACAGATTTAATGTTTTAGGGAGAATATTTTAAGATAAGGAATGTGAGCAGTGAAGAAAGAGAAGATAATGTGAAAAAGGCAAATAGATGTCTGTGAAGAATACTTATTTTTATGAATTACACAGGCAAGAGGTTGGAATTAGAAAAGCCATAACATCATAGAGAAATTGTGTTTGGAAAGAAAAAGGGCTAAGCAGGAGCAGAAGCTATGTGAGCAGTGGAGGAAAAGAGTAGATTTTAAGCTTATGTAAGAATGAGCAGAAGAAATGAGACACAGACAGGGATGTGAAAATTGAAAGAAAGAAATGAAAATACTGCTTGCTTGCTCAGCTCCTTCTGGCTTTTTCTTACTGTGCTGGGTGCAGGCTGCCTTTCACTGCAGTGGGAGTGCATCCCACAGAGAATCCCGCTGTGGCTGAGGGCAGCATGCTGCTCTCCTCTGCCTGCACAGCTGCACAGGGGAGCAGGGGATGTTCCTGGAGCTGGGTGCATAGGTGCTGAAGCCCAGCTCCTGTTAGAAAGCTTCCAGTTTGTAATTAATTGGGATTAGAGTTTGAAAGTGTTTCTGTTGACACTGAAATTAAATGAAGCCATATTTCATTCTTTTCTTTCCCTCACCACCAGAAGAAGTTTTGCTACAGCAACTGAAATGCAATCAGTCAGATTGGAACTGGCACAGAATTCAAAAGATAGTTTCTCCATAAGGATATTTATCATTAGCATAGTTAGCATCATTGCATTACTGATAGTAAATTGGATATCCTTCAGATCATATAATGGGCTACTGAATGTTAGTTTTGGCAATATAGTAGTAATAGAGATATAGCTTCTTAAACCTCCATGAGGTGGAAATGTAATGCTCCCTTCGTGAACAATTTAGCCATTAATTTTATGTTGCATCTTTTAAACAGTGTTAAACTATACACTAGAAACAGTGGTCCCGTACCACATTTTTCCTGTAGGAGTACTATGACTTACATGACTATAGACTGGTATGCATTAAAAAGTGCAATGAAAACGTTAAAATGAACAGTGCCACAAAGTAGATGTGCAAATTGCACTGACCAGTAGCCTCTGAACAATATGGTGTGCATGTTTGTGTGTGTTTGTATGTGTGTACATATATATATATATATATATATATGTAGTATAGGGTATATATAGTACAGTGTCATTTGTGTCATTGCTTGCTTGCATGAAGCCACTACATCAAATTAGTGGATTTTGAAAAAGAATTTCTCAAAAATGTTTCTGCAAAGGAATACACTGCCGTATGACCTGGCTACCACAAGTGTCTTTCCTGAAAGGACAGTGCTCCTCATTCCAGTCTCACCCACACTAGGGATGATGTTTATGTGCCAGAATATAAATGCAGATAAGACAATGTGATTCCAAAGCAGCTTCTTCCCATGCACTGAGAAAGTGTGATATTGTGCAAGGCTTTTCTCAGTCTCAACCTGCATGCCTTTACTGAATTTATAGATGATGAAGTGTAAGGAAGCCAAGGCACAGCAAAGCAGGCACCTGCTGGAAGGAGATGTCAAAGTCTGTGCAGGTTCTTCTGGTCCTAAATAAGTTATTAGCTACTGAGCCAAGCTTAGAAATGACACAGAAGTGCTTGCAGCATATGCTGGTGTAATTGCTCTGTGACAGAAATGGTGATAGAGAAGAAGTGAAAGACTCCTAACCATTTCCATGGCTAAGGTGCCTTACAGCCTGGAACTAAAGGTCTGCCTAAAGCCCAGCCCTCACTCTTTGCAACATCTTCCCAGATGGGGTTCATCTGCTGTGGCACTCACTGTAAGATGTATTATGTAAGTAATACCACGCAATAAAGCAGAGTAACGATCTTGTGCAAGTTCATTATGTTACAAAAGGTGCTCAGAATAGTGCCTTCAGTAGCTGGGGAAGAACTGATGGAGTGCCATTGGAAATTTTGGATTAAATCACATTTTGGTTCTAAGGGTGTGAGGCTTTTTGCTTGGCACTACTTGTTTTCAAGCACACTGTTTTCTTAAGATTTCTTAAGATTTTCTTAAAAACTACTTTGCTCACTTGCCTTTGTCAAAGGACACTCAGCTATGGTCAGAAGCCTTCAGGTTTGCATCTTTGTGCTCCTTTGCTATGCGAGACATCTCCACACCTTCTGCAGCAGACTGCAAATCAGCTCATTAAAGAACTTACCATTAGAAAGTTCTGCTTCAAGTTACTGGAACATTTTGTAGAAATGCATCAATCGTGTTTAGAATTTTGGAAATAGATTGTTCTAATTATTCCTTGAAATTCAGTCAGCACATTTAATATATAATATTACAACAGACAGTATTACAGCATTGACTTATAAAAGACATATTTAAACACTTTCGTGATTCAGAATTGAATGTTTAACAGTAACATTCTGTGTGAAAATTCTGAGATTTTAATATTTCTTTTAACATTTACAAGTCTTGACATTTTCTGGGAATAAATGTGCTTCCATTGACTACCTGCATGTTGTCACAGATTCTGCTTCACCGTCAAAAGACTTCTGTTGTTTGAGTATTGAAATAGGTAAGGTGATGGAGAAGCTGAATTGCATCATCTTAAGGAGAATTGCATCTCCACCTTCAATATTTTTTCTAGAATATATGTACATATATTAATGATTTAACAGCTGTATTGGGATTGATGGATGCTCTTAAAGTGTGTATCAACACATTAATTACAGGTGAGTGTAAACTATTACACTTCCCTCTGCAATACCATAATTTGTTTATCTGATGAGCAATAATTTTATAACTTTTAAACAATTTTGATGTTGCTTGGTCATTCTGAACAATCCTGATTTAACATATCTTTACTGCTCAGCAAAAGTCTCAATTAAATTTAAAAGCAAAAGTCTTAAATTAAGTAAAGGCTTAATTTTAGTCAATCACTTGAATTTAATTGCATTGTACTCTGTCTGATATTGAAAGTACCTTCATGAGGAACTATGATTATACTATAGATGTATCATGTTTTCAGTGACTTGATGCAATTCTGTTATTAACTAAATAATGTTTTCTTACTCTTCATGATTTCTAATATTCTCTCATTTATTAAAAGAAATACTAATTGGGCCCCCATATGCTATGGATGTTTGGACCTTGTATACGTAAGACATGCAGTGCAAAACCAGGAGTAAATTTTGGTCCAGTCCAAATTTTGTAAAGAAAGCTTTTTTTCTATAACAAAAAAGACAGCAGAGATGCAGAAAAGTGAACAGCATGTATTAGTTAGGCATTTGCCAGTGGCAGACAAAACTGAGTCTTTTACATCTCCTTCCAACCTCTACTAGGTTTTGTCTGAATTATTGGCAGATGTTGAATATTTTTGGAGCATCCTACATCAGATGAGTTAGTATGCTGCTGCTTGCCTCATCTTGAGTCAGCGTTATAAAATTACTTATTTTAGAGACTTGCTCTAGCAGATAGCTTTTCAATTTGTCCAACAGCATAAAAATAAACAGTTTAATACTAGACAGGAAAACAGTCATTCAGCATTTTTACGTGTTAGTAGAGCATGTTCTGCAGTTTACAACTTGCCATATTTTAACAGAAGTATTTATGGTAAACTTATTGTAGCAAGGTGTCTTCACTCCCGACATATGCATACTTTCTGAATTTTCATTTTTTCCATGCTGAAGTCATCCCACACCCCCTTTTTTTTCCCTTGCATTTGTGTAGCTCCCCTCACACCCCAGAATTAAGGAAATTATAAGTTTATGACAAATCTAGGGTCTGAAATAATGTTTAACTCTTTATTTATAATGGAGTAAGCGACTAATTGATCATGTCCTTTATTTGAGCATGTCTAGGATGTACAAGTAGTAGCTGAGCTCTTACAGAGGAAAGAGATAAATACCATTATATTGTCAAATTGATGCTTTTATTCAAGCTATCAGTGTAATACATACATTCTTGGTTTTTTTTAATCAACACCTTGGTATTGCTAGAATATCCTTCTAGCTCTGATTCCTTAAGATTTTGTCCCTCTTTTTTTTGCTTCGGTTGCAGACTTAAGGATTCAGACAGGTGTAGTTGATCTTCTTTGAGACCCACTGATTCTTCAAGTAAATTCAGTCATTGTAGCTCCCAAAAGCTCATCCAAGTAAACACCACCATAATTACAGCTCCATCTGCTCTCTACCCTCTTTTTCTCTTTTCAAGTAAGTGCATCACAAATGATGAAGAGGGTCACTTAAATTTAGCATGGTGTTATTATGAACCTGAGGATTGCAGCTGACCAGTCAGGACTGCTGGAGGAAAACAAAAAAATGTTAAAACCTTGTGGTCCATGGTTTGCTAATGCTTGAAATCTTGTTTATTAATTTGTTAATTAACCATTTGTTAATAACCATTGGGCAGGATTTTTTTAAGCAATACTAGGTATCAAAGGAGATCCTGGCTTTCTTTTCTAAAAATGAACATATCTACATTTTTATTAAAAAAGAAAAGAAAAGAAAAGTTTTCTATGAATGTGTGGGCTTTTTTTGTTTTTTCTTCTTATTTTATATAATATTCTGAGGACTGGAGTTATTCTTTTTCATATGTTTGGAATTGCAGACTTTACGGGAAGGCTCAAAGCAGTGACCCACTAAACTCTTCACCAAGCTTTACAAGCTGTCTACTAAATAAATCATAGGAAATAATATGAAAGGCAAATCCCATAACTGATCCAGCTGTACTATTAAGCTTCTGAAAATTATTGTTGTTCTGAGAAAGCGAAGTCAGGACTTTAATCTTTGAGGACAATTGTTCAAAACTACTGTAAAACTTAATCAGGAAGGAATCAAATGATATTTAACAAGTATCAGTTGGTGATCTGTGGTCATTATTACTATCACATCATATCATTTCTATCAATGAGCACAATTGTATTGTGTCAGGATATTTAGCATATCTATTTAAGTCTATTTAAGAATAATTAAGATTAATGACTGTCTGGTCTTCATGTTTTCAAATTAAAGCTTGAAATATTAACCATGACATTTTCAGAAGCTAGAGAAAATAATAATAGCTTGAATATTTTTGTTTAATGTTTCTTGATTTTATTTATTATTTATTGCAGTTGATCTGTGAGATCTAACTCATAATTTGAGTGAATGATGTTAGAAATACCATAGAATAAGAAAACCAATATTGTTCCAGTACGTACTCTGTCTTGTGCACAGTGTTACTCAAGAATATTTGCCTACAGCTTTGCCCCATTCCTTCACCTTCTTTCTTCTGTAGACGTAGAAGTGATATGTGCCTTTCCACAGGCTGCTTTATATTTTTCTGTAATCCCTTGTTCAGAGGCAAAAGCTGCTTATGGCCTGAATGTCAGATGGGTGTGCATACATAGCTAGTTAGCTAGCAAAAGATAGCTTTAATGGGATGACACTTTTGCGTGTAGATTTACTTACACGGGAGTTTGTATAAATCTCATTTACAGAATTACTCAACTGGCAGCAAGCAGTAGGTGATAAACGTGCAACAGAAATACTTGACATCAACTAAACAAAGCATGTTAATCCATAAAATAAACACCACTCAGGTAAAAGCTTTAATAATCATCTGGAAAAATTACCAATTACACAGTAATTATTCCAGAGTGCAAATTTAAACTCTGTTGTTGACAACATAGAGGCTTTGGATAGAGACAGCTGACGAATTTTTAGCAAGTCCAGGATGCTCTTGCAAAACCAGAGACTTCCATTTGGCAGTGGAATTGCCAGGTCACAGCCTGAACCAATTGTTGAGCAGTAGGTGAGAAGGCATGGCTAACCCAGGGAGCTCAGCTGCAAGTAATGCACCTGAGTGACTGGAATGGGTGGACCTTGGGCCTGCCCTTCCTCATCCTCAAATAAGGATTAGCAGCGAACGGGGCAGTACTTTTCTGGATAAAGATTGTATTTCTCTCAAATTGTCGCTGATAGTTGGAAGGAGTGAGCTAACTTTTCTTCATTGTCATTTTCTCTGGATAGTGCTTGTGTCTGCCAGCTCAAGATGTCGTGGTTTTCCCAGCTCAGAGAGTGTAGATCATCAATAAAATGGGTGTCTTCATAGGCATGAGAAGGACAGATCAGGATGAACCACGCTGTGCCAGTGACATCTCAACTGTAATTACAGGACACGAGCAAACTTCTTGGCTTTAGCAATCACTTGCTTACTCTGTTGGGTCCAGGAGAGAAAGGAGAAAATTCAGGGCATTCTCAGTGGCACAAAATGATATGGCAAGCAGAGAGATCAAGCCAACCGAGTCTTTCACTCAAGCATGGAAACATCTATTTGCACTGCTAGAAGTTGCTTGTGGGCTTTATGGAGGAAAAAAACAGTAAGGAAAAGTATCACAAAGTTCACTACAACACAGGAAACACACATTGCTACAAGTGACACTGGAGAGGCCACTGTAACAAGTCAGTTAAGGGGGATATATGTGTATATATATAGGTTTGCACACCCTTGTGCAGCACAGCTCTGTCATGCATTTTTCCTAGCTCCAGACTAGTGTGGATAGTGTGAATGCTGTGCTGTCAGCATCAGCAATCTCTGGGGCTTTCCTTCTTTCCACTGTCTCACTACGTGGGGACAGCCAGAGGAAGAGTAAATTTTAAAATGCAGATGAGTAAACAAACAAAAAAAAATCAAAGTTTTTGTCATTTGGCAAACAGAAATCAAAACACTAGAACTGAAAATTAGCAAGTCCACAAAAGTGAGCTTTTAATACTCACTGTTTGAGAAAGCAAGGGCTGACATAAGTATTTATTGTAGCTGTAATGTAGATGTAACCCTGGCAGACTGTTTAAAATTGATTATTTAGTCCTCATGGAAGACCTCAAATTTAGAATCTGCAGGTTATTTCCTATTTCATATAGCTTGCTAAAGGGATGAAACCTGCTTCTGTCAGAGATTCTTTAATTTTATTTGCTCAGCTTCAGAAAGTGAGTAAAATCTGCTGTAGAAACAGAATTTGCAAGTGAGCTTGCTTGGCAGGATGAGCTTAATAAAAAATGCAGTGCAGGTGTGCAAATACAGCTGATGCTGAAATGCTGCTGTGTTTCCTGGCACTGAATTAACACACAGTGATCTTCTCTGGGCTTTCCCCAGGCTAAGAGCTTAAATTGTACTGATAGGTTGAAAGCAGAAGGCAGTGCTTGGCATTTTTAAAGCTGTTTCTTCCATTCAGGGCTACTGTGTGCTACTCCAGCAGCTGAAAGGTATGGTATGGCTCCTGCGTTGCCTGTGTCACATAGCGAGAGTAACTGACTTTTCCCAATGAGCTAAATTGCAGATTATAAATAAGATGTTATTTTGCCTTCAGCTGAGGGTGAGTATGCTCTACTTCTGAATGTGGAAGCACTGGACAAGGAGATCTACAATACTTAGTATGTCAGTCTGGAGTACATAAATGAGAATGGTTCTGCCACTGTGAAGCTGAGGGGATACTTTGCTAAAAAGTGTCTGGGATGGCTGAGTTCAGATGCAAGAGGCTGCTGTGCCTGGGTGAGTGTTCTGTCAGTCTTCAGTGAGAAGGAGAAGCTGATACCCATGGTTTGTGTAACCATTCCCAGAAACAAAGCAAAGTAAGGCTGGAGCAGATCACATTCTGCAGCAGTCCTCAATTCCTCACCTGCCTTGCCTCGCTAGCAACAGCAGAAGTTATTTTTTAACCCAAGCCACCTTCTACATCTCTTCAGAATGGGGGATGTAACAATATGGGGACACCTGCTGCCTTTAACTTTTTTTTTTTTTTTTTCGTGATGCAGATTCTCCTGACTTCCTAGGAAGTCTGTTCTGTTTTCTGCCCTTTCTCATCACCACGAAGGTTTAGTGTTGAAGGAACATGCAGATGTGCCACCATAAAAAGAATGCCTGGCTGTGACATTCACAGAGGTGGCCCCTGAAGGGAAGGTGGTCAGGAAGCTGGGCTAGTATAAGGGACTGAGAAACTGAGGTTGGCCAATCCTGTTGAATTTATTTGCAATTGTCTGATCATGTTGCTGTTGTTGCTCGTCTGTGGCTATTATTTCCAGTTCTTTCCACCCTGACTATCTGTTGATCTTCCATACTTACTTGGATTCAACAGCAGGAGTGGAAGAGAGCAAGTAAATGTCCTTGAGACTTCGGCCAAGTGGTGAATGTAATTGTTTGCTGTGAAGTGCATGTCTGTGCACCTTGCCATGCCCAAACCATAACAAAATCAAAAAACTGTACCCTAATTTCTTGTCTAAAAATGATGATAGTCCTGTCTTAGCTCAAGGAAGCTTTGCCAAGCTAAACATGTTGAACTCTCAATCTGGGGGTAACGATAGGCCTGTAAGGCAGTGTGGCTCTTTTACTGCAAAAACAGTCTTTACAGTGGCATCTACTGCATAGCGGGAAGAACTGCAGATGTCCAGAGACCCTCCAGCTGAGCTGTGTGCCCCTGAAGGGACTTGCAGGCTGCCTTTGGGGCAGCTGTGGGGCTGGGTTTCTACCTCTTCTTATTCGCTGCTCTTCTGAGTGAAACAAAGGACCAGAGAAACACAACTTTTAGGGCCCAGCAGAAGGCTGAAGTTTTCCTACCTGCTCTGAGGTGAAGAAGTATTGTCGCTGTTCCTGGTGACCAGAGCTACTGACAGGGCCAGAAAGGTGGGAGGTAGGGGTAAGTGTCTGGGCACACTGCATCTCAGTCACAGCAGCAGTGTGTGCTTATATCTTTGTCCAGTGCCAATTGTGGACTCAAACTGCAGTGCAAGCTCATACCCATTTTCCCACATATGAGGAGCAAACTCAGCATGTAAAATTTAAAAAGAGGGAAACCAACTAGTCCTAGCTGGTGAGTGTTCTGATATGCAGGGAAGACCAATGTAGACAGTGATGCGAATAAGGAAGCTGAGGAATCAAGAGTCATTTGTATTAGGTACAGATTAAAATCTATTCCTGTTTGATTATTATTATTATTATTATTATTATTATTATGGGGTGAAATAATCTTTATGGATATCTAGCTTATTTGTATCAGCATGGTCATCATCCTTATTTCTTTTCCTTTTTTGTGTATTAGCTACATACACAGCATGTAGGTACTGGATGAAGCCTTCAAATGCCATTGATTGTGGCTTTGGAAGGTTGAGATACTGAAACGTAGAAGGAAGAGATGAATAGCATGGAAGATGTAGAAAATAGTTTGTTTTTTTTTTTTTTTAAATCAATTTTGATTGTCAAAAAAGTTGGGATTCTAGGAGAAATTTCACTAGGTTTCTTAATTTTTAAAAAGAAACTTACTGAGGTTTAGATTCAATAAACTGGATGTAAGTGTAACATCTCCCTCCTGTCTTCTTCTTGTGGGCAGGAAACAAGAAATGTATTCAGACTTCTTTTTTTTTTTTTTTTTTTTTTTTTTTTTTCCCCTCTTTGATTTGATCAAATGTCTCTTAGCTTTCAAAATACTGATTTATCTTACCAGGCTACTAAACATCTCTGGCCCTTTCACACTGTTCCTGCAATCCCATTTTTCTTCTGCAGTGCTGTCTGTGGCCTTCCTTTCTTTGTGACAGCCAAAAAAGTACTGAGCTTGAGCTGAGTATTGTTTTAAAGCAATTATTTCCTTGGGCAGCAATATCTGGTTAAGAATCTATTGCCTCAAGAGAAAGAATGCTCTAGGGAAGATTGCCACATTGGTTTCTCTTTTCTATACGCATCTAATTCATTTGCCCAGGATGACCCATGGGAGATCACCCTCTAAGCAACAGGGGAACACAGTGCTTTGGGGAAATGTCACTTCATACAAGCTAGGTAAGATGTACTGGAAGGTACACTTTGCTGCTGAAAATGGAGATTATCATCTAACCCAGTTTATTCTGTTTCCTTGTTTTTGCATTAAATGGCTCTTTAAAAATTAATGGATACTAAGGCAAATTCTTGACCTCTTTTGAGGTCTTTATAATTCCTTCAACTATCATCAGATTGAGTTTTGCAATAGCATCTCTGTAAGTATTTGCATGTTTATGTAAGATAGGGAAAGGTATTTGATAATACTGATTGCACAGATGAAGTGAGCATCTGAGAGAAACAAATTTTAAATGATGCTGTGTTTGTGAATTGAAGGTTGGTTGTTTACTTTTTTTTGTTGTTTAAGTCCTGCTGGATGTCACAAGTAAAACCCTTTAATTTGTCACGCAGACTAATAGTCACAGCTCTGTAACAAGAACTCTCAGTCATTAATAGCTCTTGGACAAATTGTTTTCAGTGCTTGCACAGCTCCGCTTCATGGTTACAGCTCTTACTTCTATCCTGCACTTGGGACATATGCAGCTGCCCATACTCCACTTGTAACTGCAGTTAGCTGAGAAAATTAATTAAGTAGAGCTGAATACAAAATTCGTGATGTGCAAGACTTTTCCTGCTGCCTCTGGGTGTAAGTGCTAGTTATTTTGTGCATTCTGTTCCTCCTTCCTAGTTTTTGTGTCTAATATGGGTGTGTTCTGTATTACAAATTAAGTTTTCATCATTAAGAAAAATAATGCTCTGCTCTTAAGTAAGTAATAACCAAACTGAATATACACAGCCCTTCCAGAATCACACCAAAGCAAAAGACTTCTTGTTCATTTCAACAAGGAAGTTGTCCAATTGTAGTCATTTTTTTTATTCAAGCTAGTAACATATCTGAGGGTGGCAAATGTAAGATATAGCTACAGGATATCCATTGCCAGCAGAGTAAAGTCCAGACAAGGCAGGACTGGAACAAGCTCACTGAACTGTGGAAACCCTTCCTAGCAGGGGAGGAGGTGTCAGCTGCTATTGGCAAGGGGAGGGGTCTGAAAGGGATAGGAAAAAACACACCTCAATTTAGGACTTCTAGTGAGACTGTAAGAATCTTATACTGTGCTCCTGAATGCACGTTCCCTAGTGACTTCTAGGCTAGTTTGACAATTTTAATTTAAGTAGGCTATTTTAATCTCTCTTCCTTGTCCTCTTCTACCTTTTATGAAGGCAATGTGGATATTAGGGTAGATGAAATGGCTGTCTGAATAGCCTCTGAAAAAAAAGTGTGAGACAGAAGTGCTCAGAATGAACATTTTTCTGACTCCTGTGAAATTCATCTTATCTGTCTGCTGGCTTTTTTGGCAGTTAGAAAATTAGGATTTGAAGTGTAAGGAGATTGCAGATTGAGGACAGTACTGTTCATCTACCCAATGCAGTGACAGTCCTGATCAAACTCTATTAAGATCTGGATGTTTTGTTACATTATGAGACAACTTCATATAAAGGTCCAAATTGTTTCCTCACATAATCTGATGCTTCTCCACAGTTGTCAGATTAACAATGCTATTTATACTCTGCGTATTTGGTCTATAACTGATATGACTGTCCCTTGAATTCTGCTTATGAAAACTAAGAGGAATCTTTCAGCATCAACAAAGCTACAGCTGTGCAAAAACAGTGTATAGGGTGGAAAGCTGAAGGCAACAGCTCTGAACAGACTGTATGGACAGGGCAGAGGTTAAGAGTAGGCAGAGTAGCACTGAACAAGAGCATTCTGACTAGGATGGGCTGCCAGCAGTTCTTGGGCACCATGAGGATGACATAAAGACATCAGAAACTAAGCATATAGCCATAAATTTGCTGCAGGTGTTGTGTGGATTGGATTGAATTAAGAGCAGAAGGCATCACCAGTGTGAACTCATCTGACCCTCGGATCTACTGTGCAGCACTACTGGGAGAACAAGCAGCACAGCAGCCAGACTTCTTGTTTGGGTGAGACAGTTGAGTAAAGGTATAATTAGTGTAGTATTTCTGTGCATGATAACTGACACCATGTATCATTTACTGAATGCTCTTGAAAGCAAGGTTTGGCTGATGAATCACACTGAGGAAATAAAGTACTAACTTGGCATGGCAGAAAAGGAGTTCTGCCAGAGATGTGCTCATTGTAACCATCTGACAGTTGTGCTGTCACTGGTGGTTTCCTTATCTCTGTTGTTATGTGTCTGAGGGCCATGTGCAATACACCTACAGGAATTATGGCTTTTAGCGTGTTGGTGATTTTGGTTAACTGAAAACAATCAGGGATGACTTTTTTTTCTTATTCTAGCTTCTTTTCCCTTGCTAGCTCTTTATATGCTGGGAGAAGCCAAAATTACAAAAAACCCTTGTGTGCATTGCATGTATTTAGTCATGTATATACTGTCACTTTGCATAATATGAAAGGATGCAAGGCGGCTTTTCTGAATTCATCTGAAGCAAGCGCTGGTTTGCTACAGCTAGCCAGGGTTTCTTTCCATCTGTAGCTGTCTGATCAGACCATGTCTTCAGTCTGTCTGCTGAGAATGATGAGTTTTATGTTCCACATTTGCATATGTTTGGGCAGCTCCTATTGTATTTGGAAAAATAAGTTTTATTTTCCAAATTATAATGAACATTTAATGTTTTTCCTACACTATGAAGAATATACTTCTCATAGCGTTAAGTTGTATTTATTGTTTATTCACTTGTTCTCACTAGAAGTCAGTTCCCACTCCATGCCTGCTTACATACCAGCTCTGTGAAGCAGGCACTTCAGTAAGGTGACTGCTGTAGCCCTCTCTTCCTATGAGATCCTGAAAGGAACGTCTCTTAGGAACACTTTTCTCCCTTTTCTGTTTCATCCTGTCTACTCTGTATGCCTGAGTACAGTCTGGCTCATGATCAGGATATTTTGTCTTGGTGTTGACAAGTGACATCTTCTGTGCTATTAGAAGATTTTCTTTGGGGGATGCAGTGAGAATATTCAGCTGTCTCAGTGAGTAGATGTTGGTTGAGTTGCAAGTGTCAGAGCTGCTATAGATGCTGTAGGAACCAACGGGTGGGGGAAGAAAGTGGGCCCGTTTTCATTGCACACCTGCAACGCCATGGAAATAAATACAGCAGGTTCTTTTAAAGTTCTTTCTGAACAGCAGCCATGTGTGTTGGTTACGAATCTCAGGACCTTAGAGAGTTGGGGCTTTAGAAATGTAATGATAGCTGTGTTTAAAAGGCAGTAAAAACAAATGTAATGGTAAGCTGGAAGTAGGGAGGAATTTCTGTCAGAAAACATATAAAAAAAATTGGCATGGCCAGGAAAAATAGCTTCTTTAAGGGGAATCTAAAGCAAAAGAGAGGAGCCAAAGTTTTGTATGAGAACAAATGAAATTTTGGTCCAAAAAGATTTTAAGGGACTAGTCTTTCATTTTGTTGTTTCTTCAAATCAGAGGATAAATGGCCTGTGCCGCAGGGCTGTTCCTTCTCTGTGATTCCTTGCAGAGTTTTCGGGTCAGTCACTGATTGTGCTCTGAAAATGAAAGCTGCTTTTGGAGTGAGATCGCTTTCCCACAGTGATGTGGGGCAGGGCATGCTCATGAAGCCTGATCTCACCTCCTGCTTGTCCTTTTCATACGCAAAACCACTGTGCTTTCACTTTCGCTGTGCCTCGACTCAGATGAAGCTTTGTCTGGTGTCTCCTTTCTCCTGAAGCTGTGTTGTTGCCCAGAGACCCATCCCAGCTAGGGAGGCTCCTGTTCCTTACCTCATGAACCCATAACCCTCTGCCTGCCTAGGGTCCCCAGCTCCTGTTTGTGCCCAGGGCAGAGATGGAGTTCTCACCACCACCTGGCAGTACCCTCACAAATCAAACAGAAAGGTTAAGCACTGTGTTCTGCAAATACGATTACTTTCTGTCATCAGTGCTTTAGCTGAAATATGCAGTTGGTATTTGGAGCTTGCTTATTGATAATTGTGAGTGCCTTAAGTCTCATGTGCAGCACGTAGGGATGCCTAGGCTTTTCAGAGAAGGTGTAAGTAGTGGATTTGGGCAGCAATTTTTAAAGCTAAGCTGGACAAAACAGAAAAGTATGCACTGTTTGCCTGTTCTGACACTGTTGGACCAGTCATTGCTAAGTTACATTAGGCAAACTTCCAGAATTCCCAATTTTTCAATGTCTAGTAGATTTGACGTCGTAGAAATAGCATAGGAAAGTAAAGCAATTTCTCTGTACTTCTTGGGTGGTTAAAATTTAATATCTTGTTCTGCCATCTGTGTTATGATGCTGAAATCCACAGGTATACAGCTGCCATGTCTTATTGCTTAATTTTATCGTGTCAGTTGTGAATCAGCCAAAAGAAGCAGCAGAATGGACGCTGAATTAATTTAGTTTTAGGTAGATAAATGGCGAGAGAAAAGAATACATTTGGTGCTCAATTTCTTTTAAAACCATTCACAGACAAAATCAAGGACATAGCCCTCAAAATTAACTGTTAAAAACTGATTTAAATGAAGCCACTGTGCACAACTATGAGAATAGTGGATTTCTAAAGTTAAATCTATTTGCCAGTCAAGTATTTTTCAAACCACAGATTATTTGCACATGTATGTATAGTGGTCTGCACAAATAGGATTTTTACGACACAATTTTTTTTGCATATTATTCTTGCTTTACATCAGTTCCGCCCTCATTTCCAAGTTTCATTAACAAGAGAATAGAAAAAAACGAAAAAAAAAAATTGAAGGCTGGATAATGAAAAGGTAATTCCATTTCCTGGAATGCGTGTGAAGTTGATAACTGTTGAGGAAGAAGGAGGAAAAAAGTGAAGATTTATTTCAGTTCAGAGACACTGTGGTACATCCAGTGCCACCCATGCCTAGGAAAGATTACAGCAATCACATTAAAAAAAATCTTGAAGATGACCTAGAAATCCCACAAATTCACATATGAAAGAAGTTTTAACATACACAAAGGTACATTTCTGCAGTCCTCCTATCACTCCATCAGCTCTCATTTGTGTTGTTTTTCTTTTATTTCTGCATCTCTCCATATCCTCAACATGGTATATTAGATTCCTGTGTTCAAGAAGCAAAGCAGAGGAGGGGTCATGCTCTACTCTGGTGCGTCACAGATATGTGCTTTGTCTTGTTACTTACAAAATTGTAGCTGGGCATGTAGTAAAAGAAAAGCCCTCTGGGATAACCTAAGCATGGAACTCAGTTTGTCTGAAGAGCTTGGCTGAAGAACAAGGAGGTGGGTGTCCAACACAGCATGAGCTGGGTGGGAAATGGACGAAGACTAAGCTGTCACTTGAATACGAGCATTTCGTTTGATCTCATTCTGTTTATTAGCATATGTATATCATTCCTTTAGACTTGATCTTCCTGATTTTTCTTGATCCTCGCTGCCCTACTGAGGGAATTACTCCTGCATTTTGTTACAAAGCTGGAGCTAATGAACAGTGTCTGAGCCAGTAGTGTCTTAGTGGCTTAATACAGAGTTTCAGTGCTTGCAGTAAGATAGGTCTTCAGGAAAGCATATGTCATATATCATAATTATCAAAGTGAATATTGAAACCATATTTTCATCTATTGGCATGTTTCCACTAAGGGTTATATTTTCTTCTATTTTTAGTAATTATTGCTTTTTCTTTTCTCATCCTAGTGTGAATAGAAATTCATATTGGTCTTTTTAGTAATGAGATTTGGACTGCAAAACATGGGAAGATAGAATGGATTTTTATATATAGTGTACATATAAATATACACATATGTATTTGGTGTCAAAAAAATCAGGAGTCTGATAAGAAAAAAAAAACATGTTGACTTTAGCAGAGCGATTGAATAAGGGAGAGAACTTGATATAAGCAAAAAAACTCAGAAGTGAATTTCACTGATACCATATACAAATATTTGTTCAAGTCTTCAGGGCTTTGAGCGTGGAACTTCAAAGTAGCCAAACTGACAGCAACTGATGGTGAGGAAGTCGGGTAAGTTGAGGAACAAAAAAGAGGAAACAAATAGGAAAATAATACAGAGACAAGTATTTTAGCTGACAAAAGCCCAGGGATGTCTATGTGATCTTCTCAAAACAGTGTCCCTCTGCAGCACATAAGGGATGATATTAACTTGCAGCAAGAAAATGAGAGCATTAATGAACTCTTTGTGATCATTCATCAAGTACGTGCAGGTTTTGGAAATTATTTCAAAGCTTGCAGGCTGATGCTGGTGAATTATCAAAGGGGAATTGCTGCATGCATTCAGGACTCAAAAGCAAATCTTCATCCTGCAGACTTCATTCCTCCTCTGGGGCAGAAAATATGACAGAAGAAGCTTTTAAGAGACTGAGTGTATCTTTATCTAAGGATGGTTTTAACTTGTTTCTCTCATCCCAAACTGCTGAACAAATACATCTGTGTGTAGAAAAACCAAACTCACAGATAAAGGCAACGAACCATGAAGAGAAAGCCTATTCCTTCAAATTTATTGAGGATCAAATGTGGATCTTTCCTTATGTCAGATAATGCCTTTCCATTCTCTGAGCAGTCAAGACTGAATTAAGGTAGCCAAATGGAAGTTACAGAGCCACACGTGACAATGCCATGAGTGACCTGGTTGAATCTGGCTCTCGTACATTTAAGAATAACATAGTTTAGAAACACGTGATATAAAACACATTAAGGTTCAGGTAAATGATGAGTTGAAAATAGCCTTCAATTTTATAAAGGCTTCTACAGATTTTTCTAATTTGCTCCTTTTGCATTTGTTTTAATTCACTGTTTTCCAAATTTCGTTTTCATTCTTAAGGGTGTATATATTTCAGTGTGTTATCAATTGCTATGTAGTATTTTACTGCATTAATTTTAAGAACTTAGAAAACATATACACTACTATATCCTGCAGCATTTTCTGAACTGTCTCTAACACCTCTGGGACTTCATCCTGCACTTCTGTAAAAGATATCTACTGTTCCCACCAGGACATCTGAGGAAAAGAACAATTCTATTTTTAAGCAGATTCTTCACACAGTGAATAAAGCCCTGAGGGGCTGCAGAGCAAAATAAAATACAAATCTCCTCCTCCCCTTTCCAGTGCTATTCAGAGGTATTCCATTTGGTGTCACATCCAAGGCAAAAATTATTCTGCAACCGTGTATAATAATGAAGTAATTTAGTTTGTCAAATCTGTTTTGTAAGTGCAATTTTCCCTCAGTCTTTTCATTATTTTTTTTTCTCTGTACATAGAAATTGGCAGTAGAAGACTATTAGAACATAAACTGTTGTTATTTGGTGAGTATCAATATGATCCATGTGCATCAAAGTTTGAAGTAGCACAACTTTGCTCCTGATACCTGATTATGCCATACATCATGGCATTAAAGATTCAATAAAAGGAGAGTCATTAAAGATTCATCAGCATGGGTAAGTGTGGGTGTCTTGATGCAGCCTTTTGAAGGACTGTACAGACTCCTCTGTCACTGAGGAAAGCAATAGAGGCTGAGTCAGGAGGGGCTGTTATGCATTGCAGCCCTGCTATCTGAATTCCTCCACAGTTTGTTTTGCATGGTCTTTTTCGCTCTTAACTTGCTTTATAGTGCTCCTGGGTGCCATGTAATAGTTGCTAGCTTTCACATTAGAGGTGGGTAATGTGAATAGATTTTAATAGGGTGAAGTGATTAGAACCTATCTGTGTTTCCATCAGCTGTTACTGAAAGTACTTGGTGTTCCAGTAAATTAAAAAAAATATTGCACATGCAAACCAAGAATTTACACGGTATTAGAAGTAGAGTGATCTGATGGTAAAAGTAAAAACAGGATATTTTTGCTGAATTAATACTTTATGGAACCAGGAGACCTCAGATTCCCATCCACCTTGTCTCACATGTAAGACCATGAGGCATTTCAGTAATCCTGAACCATTGCTGAAAACCCAGAACTAGGGGTCAGGCTGTGACTCTCAGTGCCACAGCCATCTACTGGGAGCTGATCTGAAGGGGTCAGAAGCCACAGCTTGGCCAGGCTTTTGGTACAGCGGAGGTTTTTCAGAAAATGCCCAGAAGAAAGACCAGAAGATATCAAAGGCAGAAATTTTATTGATCCAATCCACTCTGTTTAGTTTTTGCCTGAACTTAACTGTAGAAATTCACAGTCAAAATATAGGAGGTGTTTGTTATTAAAATTCTGTGGGAACTTGCAACAGCATTCAAGTGGAAAAAAGAAAGTTCTTGCTTCACTGTTATATCTGATATAAGCTGAAAGGGAGAAGACAAAGAAAAGATGGTAACCTACTTAAGGCCTATCTGTAAGTGGAGACCTAGAGAGTGGGAAGTTAAATGGCAAGGAAGTCTTTGGTTTAGCAAGGGTGGCCAAGGTCCAAGAGCGGGTAATAGAGGGGAAATGTAAAATAGGAATGAGACACGTCTTTTGAGCAGTGGAAACAGTCAAACGCCTGATAGTTTTCAGTGGTTCTAGATTGCTATCACTGGGAATTTTAAAGTCAAGATTGGATTATGTTTTTTTTTTTTTTTTAATTCATGTTACAAATTCAAATCCTTTTGTGTATGCAATGGCTTACCTTATACAGTTTATCCACTTGATATAGGCGCTTTTGTGTCAATTCATTCTTGCTGAAATTTTTGTATTTCTTTTTAGGAGTCTTATATGCTTGAAAAGTCACAGAATTTTTCTAATTGCTTATAATAAATGCTTCTGGTAAATGAATGCCATGCCCAGTTGTTTTTTTTTTTTTGTTTGTTTTGTTTTGTTCTGCTTGCTTCTTTTATCAGAAATGTTTAGGAGAGATTTAATGTATTAATTAGGAAGAAGTTTAACATAATTAACATCCTTTTCTTAAGTGAAAAGATTTCTTTTTCAGACCAGAAAGCCATGCTTTCATAAGCAGATCACAACATGGGAAAATTGACTTTGAGGAGACAAGAGAATTGCCAAGAATCGCCTGAGGTCAGGATCCCAGAACATGGCATGATCTGCAGAGAAATCTGGGAGAAAAGTACATGTGAACATGTAGTATATGTAAATACTTCCTTCTCTTAAACGTTAAAATGTCAAAGTCACATTCATCCAGTAGAATCATTACCTTTCACCATTATCAAAAGAAAAATTCGTGGTTTTGCTCACTGAAAAGCAGTGTTCCACACAAAGAACACACAAAGAACTGTTGCTGCTAACTGAAAGGCTTCATGGCTGTGTGGGATTCCCATTGTGCAGGGAGCAGTCCTGTTCCAATTGCTGATTCTCACAAGGTGCCAGTGGGCAGTTTCCTCACAAGTCTGTTCACTTTTTCTAAGGTGGACTGGAGCACACATTTGAATTGCTAAACAAAGTCAGAAAACCTAGACATCATTTAAATTGCACTTAAAATTCCATCTGGGTGATAGACTCTGTACATGTGGAGGTGCTCTTTGTTACTGCTGCTGATCATTCCTTCTGAACCTAGTTAGTCAGTGATCTTTCACACTGGGTCTGGTAACTCAATAGTTGAGAGATCCAAAGTGAAGAGGATAAAGGCAGGAGCGCATTGTATGTCTTTCTAGAAAAAGTGGATCATGGCCCCTTTCTTGGTGATCTGTTTAAAATGGACTTCAAAGTTCCCAAGCTAGAAACAGGTTTGGAGTGGATTACCCAGCAGCACAGAAGCATTCCCATCCAGTTTTCATCCTTTCCTGGTACTTTCATCGCGTGCATTTTAAAGTCCTTTCATAATGCTTGTTGTCTTCATCTTCAACACCATTTCCTAGGATAAATGAAGATTTTCACCCTCCATGTATATCCATTTAGTTATCCCTGTTTAGCTCTGAGGACTGTACAAAGAACCATTTATTGCAAATGGAAGTAAAAATGAAGCAGGAAGGAATGCTGAAGAAGGCCTGTGATCCTAGGCTGCAATGAAAAATGCACTGTAGGTCTATCTAGCCTTTTAAAAAACTGGGTATTAAGATAGGAAATTTGCTTTCTGGGACTGCTGAAATCAGGAACAGAAATAATTCTAATTACATTCTAAATGATACCATTATAAGACTTGCATGGGTGCCCTTTGGTTCATTTCCTTGCTATTTTTTTTTCTCCATTTACTGCTAGCCTTGTATAGCCTTGTAGCAGGCACAGTTGCATGGTTCTTAAAAAAAGGAGTAGGAATAAAGAAGCTTTTTTTCTTTCTTCTTTCCAGCAGCGAAACTTCCCATAGAGGCTGAACAACATCCTCTTTATGAAGATTATGGGTTTCCAGATCTTGGCGTACTCTTTCTTTCCTTTAGTGAATGCCAGCAAGCTGAGCTAAGAGTGATAAAAATAGAGAATAAGGCACATATAGGGCCATACTTATGTCAAGAACACTTACTTGAATGAGTAAGGCAAGACACAGCTTGTGTTTTAAACTACGAACCACACATACCTGTGTTTCAAAAGGTGACTGTAACTTTATGCCTTGCATTTGAAGAAACTGATGTTATTCACTGATATTTGAATGAAAGAATCACAGAATCACAGAATTGTCAGGGTTGGAAGGGACCTCCAGAGATCATCGAGTCCAAACCCCCTGCCAAAGCAGATTCCCTACACCAGGTCACACAAGTAGGCATCCAGGCAGGTCTTGAACATCTCCAGAGAAGGAGACTCCGCAACCTTCCTGGGCAGCCTGTTCCTGTGAAGAAAATGGCTGTCAGTCTTTTGAGCCATTTTTAGAACAAAAGTGTTGAGCCATCTGTAGCGCAGTGCTGACTTGCACTGGCTTGTAGTGCTTAGACCCAGCTGTTGTTAGCAAGAGAAATATGGACTGACAGTCTTTTGTATTATTAATGCCAAATACATTCTGCTGAATCATGAGAAAGCTTTTATGGAAAAATGCACTCACAAGTCAAGCAGTTTCTGCTAAGAGGTTGAGTGTTTTTTCAATTCTCACTATCTCCATATTGATGGATATGAAATGTTGTGTCTTATGACATCAAGCACCGTAGTTGGTTCTAGCATGCTGAATGACTCAACAGTTCAGTGTGATTCAATGTCACTCACTGTGAACTTGTGTTTTGTGAGGTTTGGACTGGACATTAGCATTTTTGCCAGCTGCATTTGTGGTATAGGAACAGGTTGTTCAGAGAAATGATGGGAATTTCCTTTATAGAGTTTTCTTAAGCCTCAGAGAAGCAGAGCCAGGGTTGACCTGATCTGCTGCTGTTGGTGATAGTACTTTGAGCAGGAGGGTGGGCTAGATGACCACCAGTGTTGCCTTTGAATCATTATTTCTGTGATTCTGTAGATTTCTCAATAAAAATGCATAGACTGTGCTCTCGTTTTCACTACAGTTACTTCTTCAAAGATTAAAAAACAAGCCATTATTTTTGCTAGAAAAAAAGTAAACCAGAATCAACGCATATATTTGTTCTATAAAATGCCAGCCTTTTTAGTAGTGAAGATAAGATTTACTCCCTCGGTACACTGAAAAACAATACAACTGTTATTTCAGGGAAGCATCAGGGAGAGTGATTTTAATTTGAATCCAGCTGTTATTACAGTGACATTCAAAAGGCAATGTGGGCCATAATAAGGAGCTAAATACCTGTTGATCAATAGTCAGCATTGATTTCACTTATTGATTTCAGTAAAACCAAGATCTGATTCTCTGTCAGGAAGAGCCCCACAAGTAGTTTGCAGGAATTAATTCCCTTTTAAGTCCTTCTCTGATGGTTCAAACACTATCTTTAAATTAAACGTGCTAGATCTTTGCACAAAGATGAATTTTTTTTCATTTGTAGTAGCTTTAAAGAGCTGTAGAGTTCTGGCATGTTTGGGTGCAAAACCTTTAGTTTGCCAAGAGAAAATGAGTGTTTTATTGCCAAAGCTGCCCAATTAGACCCATGTAACCGTAGTCAGCTTTCTCACAGCTAAAACATTCTTTACCCACTGTGGGGAATTTTTAGAAAAAAATATTCTTGCCTGACTTGAAAAAAATTCAAGCTATAGAAGCATGGTCTCCACTGAGCAGCATAGCAAAATATTCACCCCTTTGCCATTTGATTTTTGGAAAACAGTATTTAGTCAGTGTAGTGAAAGATCACAGGTGGATAACAGTGAAACTGACTTTCATTTGTACTGCAGTGAAGTTTTCTAGGGTATGAAATTTTACTGATATTTAATGGAGCTGAGAAATGCCATCAGTCTCAGCATTACTTGCGTCTGAATGGATTCCTCTGACTGAAAGCAAACATTCTTAGATATTTCTCTGGTGTTGTCTTTCTAGTTTTTCTGGAAAGTGTTTCATACCATTTCTGAAAAGAACGCCCAAAATATTCTACTTTCTAGTCAGTCACACTTTCATGACTACATTTAAAAAATCAACAAAAAGACTTAAAATGTGTAATCAGTGAAAAAAAAGGACATGGGAATTTATATGCAGCAGTATCTAAGGACTGTAGGAAACATGGGGAGCAGAAGCAGAAAGCAGAACTGATATTGCTGTGGTTGTGGTTTGTTGTTCATGCTGTCTTTGGGGGCAGGGATGAATTTGTTTATTTTGTTTTAAGAGTGAAATCAGAAACGTTGAAGGATTCTGAGAAAGATTATGTATTATATAACAACAATGTAATACTTCCTGTTTCCATATTAAGGAAGATTTGAAACAACGTGAATACATGTAAATCTGATGCTACCTGCATCCAGAGGAGCTCTCAGTGTTGTTTATGTGTGCTGCAAAAGGGATAGTAAGATTTTGTAGAATGCAAAGAAGGAAATTTTGAAGGGTTGGGCTACATTACTGCTCATTTTGGTTATGATTTGACTGGTTTTGGAACACTGTGTCCTGTTCTCTTCAAGATTGAAGAATAGTGATAAACTAGAGAAAATCAAAAATGCCACAAGAACACTAAAAGGAAGAATGCTGTTTAGTGAAAGGCTAAAGAAACTTGGCCTGTTTATTTAGACAAAAATAAGAGGTCATGTTAAAAGAGTTTTGCATAATCTTAGCAAAAGTTGCTAATAGAACATTAGAAAGCAATTGTATGATGAAAGTTGATTCTGGACAAAATAGAAATAATATATACAGATTTTTAATAATGAGGTAATTAATCTCTGGAGCAAGTTGTCAAGACTATTGCTGGACATTTTTAGGACAATATTGAATGCCTTTATGAAATATGTACTCTGTTTCAAACAGGTATTAATTCTGAGAAGTCTAATGGCTTATGTTACGCTGAAGGTCAAAGTAAAGGATCTTATGGACCCATCATCCCTGATGACATTTTAGATTGTTATATCTATGTTCTTTTGTTGGAACATACATAGAGCTGCAATCACCAATAACAAAAGTTTAAATAAGTACCTAAAGTAATTGTATTCATTTGAATTTTCTTGTACTACATCTCAGCTGTAATTGTAACAGCTTCACAGGAAAAAACTTTGCTTGCAAAAAAAAGGTGTTCTATAGCTTCCCCATCAGAGGCAGTTTAGCCAGGATGCAAGCTCATGCAAAGTACAACCAGTAACATGGTCTGCCTCATCTCTCTTAAAGATCTTCTTAGAAGCTGATTTCACTTCAATGTATTTGGAGCCATATTTTCCCGTTTTTCAGCTAAACTCAAAGTTCACTGATAGATTCTCTTTCCTGTTTTAACTTTTTTTGCATGTGTAATCTCTGATCAAAAAACCATAATATACTGTGGTGGTAGAAAGTTGAAACCATAACAGTTCAGGCTAGATATAAAGTGCAAATAATCAGTTCTCAAAAATCTTAATTATTTGAATTTAAAAAGTTCTATGCCCTGAAGTCAAACAAAACTGGATGTCTTTCTGAAATAAGTTTTTATTCAGAATGTACTGATTTTTATTCTGGAGTTACTGTAGAGTGCTTATCTCTTGATATACCCAGGGTTAGACTCTGTGAATGGGTTGTTTCCATTTTAGTTCTAATACCAGGACAGGTACAGGAGAAGTAACAGAGAAATCACGGGCAGGTGGTCAGTGAAAACCTACTGAGATATAAAAATATGGAAATGTTACCTCCTATGCAACATGTGGAGTTAGCTGATGTATGAAAATTTACTCTCTGGGAGTTTCTGCTCAAATTGTGAATCTTGTACATGTTGGGTATGAAATTATGCTGGATGTTTTTTTGCTCAATAATGAAACGAAAAAGCACTTACTCTGGAAATCTCAATTATCATTATCTCCAGGGAATTCTGAGTGATAAATGATAATGTTTGGTTGCTGAGGCTTTCAAGATTTGCCTTTCAAGTATCTGGGTATCTCTGTCCTTTTTAAATTGAATTAAGAAATAGAAACAACTCCAAGTTCACCCCTACTGAGATTGGACACAGCATCTCTGAATTTTATCAATGTGAATTTGTCCTGCAAGTCAGTTTTTGATCTCAGAAACTGTATATCTCTAATATAAAAGTTTGCCTGTAAATTTTCATGTGTATAGGTCATATTTGTAGCTGTTTAAAAATGAAAATATTTACTAAATAGGAAGACAGTGCTGAATGGGCATCATTTTTAAATGCCCGATGAGTTTCATCCAATGAGAACTGTTTCGTCAGTTAGGAGAAGGGAAAATGAAACTCAACCTAAGCTCTGTCAGTGGAACCTTAGGAGAAGGAAAGCACAATGCTTTAGGAAAAAGAAAATCAATATAACTGGGCAATGAAAGCATTTTCATTACAAAGAACCAAAAGCCATCACAGAGTACAAGGTTCACTTAAAATGGAAACAAGGGAAGTTGGTCTTTGACAGTTTCAAGAAAACTGTGAAAAATAAACTACAGTTACGAATATACTGTGCTTTTCTTTAAGGGGAAAGAAAGTCTAGTTCAGCAGAAGTTAGAAGAGGTTCCTTCCACAGAATTTTTTTAAGGAAATTATTTTGTACCACCTTCCAGTTCCTATTCTGCTTCCTACATATCGTATCCTACATATCGTATTATAAAATCGCAGCATTATAGAATGGCCTGGGTTGGAAAGGACCACAATGATCATCTAGTTTCAACCCCCTGCTATGTGCAGGGTCGCCAACCACCAGACCAGGCTGCCCAAAGCCACATCCAGCTTGTCCTTGAATGCCTCCAGGGATGAGGCATTCACGACCTCCTTGGGCAACCTGTTCCAGTGCATCACCACCCTCTATGTGAAAAAATTCCTCCTAATATCTAACCTAAACCTCCCCTGTCTTAGTTTAAAACCATTCCCCCTTGCCCTATCACTATCAACTCATGTAAACAGTCATTCCCCTCCCTGTTTATACACTCCCTTCAAGTACTGGAAGGCCACAATGAAGTCTTCCCAGAGCTTTCTCTTCTCCAAGCTAAACAAGCCCAGTTCCCTCAACCTTTCTTCATTGGAGAGGTGCTCCAGCTCTGTGATCATCTTAGTGGCCTTCCTGTGGACTCATGCCAAGAGCTCCACATCTTTCTTGTGCCGGGGGCCCCAGGACTGGATGCATTACTCCAGATGGGGCCTCACATACATGAGCCGAGTAGAGGGGGACAATCACCTCCCTCTCCCTGCTGGCCACCCAGTCTTTAATGCAGCCCAGAACACAGTTGGCCTTCCAGCCTGCAATCACACACTGCTGGTTCATGTCCAGCTTCTTGTTTACCAGGACCCCCAAATCCTTCTCTGCAGGGCTGCTCTCAAGGAGATCTTCCCTCAGTTTGTATAAATACCTGCGATTGCCCTGGCCCAAGTGCAGTACCCTGCACTTGGCCTTGTTGAACTTCATTAGGTTTTCATGGGCCCACTTCTCCAGCCTCTCCAGATCCCTCTGGATGGCTTCCTTTCCCTCCAATGTATTGACTGCACCACTCAGCTTGGTGTCATCTGCAAACAAGCTGAGGGTGCTCTTGATTCCATTGCACCACCCCCATATTCTCTTGAATACCTGCAGAGATGGTGACTCCACCACTTCCCTGGACAGTTCATTCCAATATCTAGCCACCCTTTCTATAAATTCTTTCTTGTATCTTCCTGATAACTTTTTGATATCTAAACCTCCCCTGGTGCAACTTGATATCTACATTAATTCTATGGTACTGCTGAGAACGGACACCCTGGAGAAAACCCTACAGCAAAAGATCTCTGCCTACTTTTCATGATCTTTGCACTACATTCCATAATTTAGATCCCATAAGCCGGACTGGACTACTGGTGTTATTTTTGTTTCTGTTCTTGCAGTAACAGACGCTTGTTAGTAGTCAGAATCTGCAGGATTGTGTTTGTGGTTTTTTAAAACTTGGCCTCTTTTTGGTTGCTACTCCACTTTCAATTTCTAGCATCAATCACAGGCAGAGCTTCCTCTAATCAGACTACAGGCAGTGGTGTCTCAAGATTAGACTTCTTTGCTCCTGTGGTTGTGTGAGTCTATAGGTTCCTTCCTACGCACCCATTCACAGTAAGATTTCCTTTGTCCCCGGAATCCTGTAGCAAGATTGTCGTGTTTTGGGCAATTTCTTCCCCTACTCTTAGCAGTGCAAATCCTCAGCCATTCTCACTTTCAGACATTCCTTCCAAAACACAGCTGTTCACATTCCCAAGCAGCTTGCCCAGGTATGCCTTAAACTGTCATTAAACTAACCCAAAGTTGAAAGCATTTACTTTGATGTTCTTTTCCTGTGCTCAGTCAGCAGCCCTCCAGTGTCCCAAGAAAACCCATATTCATATTTGAACTGTTTGGAGCATGTTGTGCAGACAAATCTGTATGTTTTTGTGTTTCTTACTGTGTAATATGATCTTCGTTTGCTCACTGTCATACATAGATTTGTAAAACCATTGACCTTTGTGCAATGTTTGTATTGAAATGAATGTTACTGTCATTATTATTTCTTCACAAAGTCTTGTTTGGGGAAAGAAATTAAGTTTAGACTCCAGTAAGCATTTTGTTGCACGGTGTAAATGGGATTTTTAATTCTGATCTCTTACTATGAGAAAACATAGTCTGTTCTGCCAAAAATGGTACTGAAGCCACAGCTCTTGAACTGTTTTAAATGAGAAGAGGGTAAACTGATGATATAATGCATCTTCCTAATCTCTAATTTCCACGGTTTGGTGAATTTTACTATAGCGTATTTCATTAATATTATATAAGAAAATGATTTGCAGGCAAATTAAGTGGTTGACACAGGTACTAAATAATAAAAGCCCAGAAATTAAGTGCAAACATGCAATTAATTACAAGATTAATGTCTCTCATCTGGTCTCACGATATATCTCAAGTAAACCTGCGAATACATAATCGTATTAACTGAGTATGAAAACATTCATATGTACACCTTAATTGAATAATGATGATATTCTGTGTATCACATTGCCATGCAGTACACGTTGGTGAAATGTGATGTTCTCCAAAAACTTAGACAGAAAAAACACAAAACCAGTATCTGAATCTCAGATTAGTCTGATATTTTGTACTATGATTTGCGTAGTATGCACGCACTGAATAAGCTGTAACAGAGATGTGACCTGATGTGGTGGCCGGTGATATCAAAAGAATGAGTGGGTTCTCATTGACTGACGCTGTTTTGTTCAGATATTTTTCCTTGAGAAGATCCCTGTTGCTGCTCAAGCACTTGGATTTAGTGAGTAAAAGTAAAACAGTTGTAAAAAAAATAAAATTCCTCTTCATTAATTTAACGTAAAACTGAACATCTGAAGGGTCATTGGCCTGCTAAGTCTGGTTTTCTTGGGTAAAGATGCTTTTGTTTTTCAGCTGCAGTCATCTGTGATATCCTTTCTATCTATCTTCCCATTAATCTTCTATAGAACAGAGTCTGAAAAAGCAGAACAACATCCCCATGTTATTCATTATCTCAATGGATAAATCTTATTGAGTATATTGCATTAGCCTCAAGAGCTTTGCAGTCTTCTGGATTTCCCTGCTCTTGGGCTTGGGCAGGCATGGTGATGTTTTCATCAGCAAACATATTTCGGGGGAGAGAACAAGGCTTTTCCATGAGGAAAGCCTCTGCCAAGTCACAGTGAGCCCATCTCTGCCTTGGGTCACCAGAGGTAGTCATCCAGATGAGTCACACCTGTCCAGTTCAGATCCATGTGTTCAATTTGGGCTTTGTAAACAAAAACATTTGACCTACATTCAACTGTAGTTATGTTCTAGTTTAATCCATAAGTAAACTAATTATTGACTTGAAAAGCTACTGTGTTTTGTTATGTCTGTGAAGTATGTCGTTGCTTTAAAACTCTCTATATATGGTCCTTATAAGGTAATCATTTCCAAACATAAATTACCCAATGCATGTTGCTCCTGAATAATGTGTCAGACCCCTCCAGTTGTGTCAAAATATGGCCTACATGAATATAATCCCTTAAACCAGTGTGTATGCTTTATATGATAGGTATGAGATTTCATTCACTCATACAGCTTAGGAGAGAATTTCTGCCTTCTCTCTGTTTCTGTTATTTTTACTAGGAAAAAAAAATTATCAATAGAAAATGAAATGCATACTGTTACAGTGAAATCCTATTTAATGGCTAACTTCAATTCAGAAAGGCAAGGAAATTCATAGTTAAGGCTGGGATTTCATCCTTCAGTTATAACAGCGGGCCAGCAATCCTCTTTCACACAGGTGATTTTTGGAGAGCAACTGCTATTGAATTGCACAGAAATGCTTCTTTTTTAAATGCTAACGGTGTTATTTGTTTCATGAATTTTTGTATCTCTATGTAAAGCTCTAGTACAGAGTATCTCAGATGCCACGCACGGACAGAAAGTGATTTAATCCTTGATTTTTCCTTCACACTTTCCATTTCAAATGTCAGCTTGATCCCTTGCTCTCCTCACACCAATCTCAGATCCATACTGTTATAGGAGGGAAAATAAAATAGACTTGTTAGATGAAGGTTGTGATCACGCTTATATATAGCTGCCAGGCCAGAGGTTATCTGCTGAAGGAAAGCTGTGTGTCTGGGAGGATGCATTGCTGGATGCAGTTTATGCAGGTTTTAAGAAGCCCTAGCTTTGGAGATGTGCTCTGTCTGGAAGATCCTCCTAGGTTGGCTTGATAGAGGTGATCTTCTTCAGAGGCCCCCTGCCCTAAATCATAGAATCATAGTGTACCCCAAGTTAGAAGAAACTCGTAAGGAAAAGTAAAGAGGCTCATGCGAACTAATTTCTAGCCTGCAGTGTCAAGTCCAAACACATTGCTGAATCAGCAGTAAATGGTACTGTAGCTGGACTTTGATTCTGGTCCATTTTTTGCTAGCTCAGGAGCGTGTTTTGGCTAGCCATTGCCCACTGCATAGGAAGGTGTTGTGTCACCCACACACTGCAGCCTGTTTGCAGCCCCATCATCACCTCTGCACAGCTCCACTGCTTGATGCCAAAAAGGCAAAAATATACTCATATCTCAGTAAAAATTTCTACTGAAGACTACTGGTGATGTTTTCTTCTGTTGCACATTCAAAATATGATGCTAATACTGTGCAGAAATTGTAAAGCAGTCTAGAAAGCAGTGAGAATGGACAGATAAGTACTATGCCAGAATGTCAGATCTCATTTATCTCCCACAAGAGGACCTTATAGCTCATTTTGCTTCATTGGCTTCATTTTACTTTGAGTCATCATTCTTATCCTTCGCGTCATCAGTGGCTTTGGTGGTACATTTGGCACCACAGCAGGATTCTGTAGGCCGCAAGTTTCTTTTTTCTGACCCTCAAAAAATCAGCAGGTTGATGCTTCCCAGAACACTTTCATATTCTTTTTTTCTTTATTTCAAACACCTTGCAATTTTAAACTATATTAAAAGCAGCAATACTGGAATCAGTGCCCTTATGTTTTCTCAGCTGATCCTGTTCCATAATTTTGTGTCAGGTCAGCAATAAATGTGCATTGCTGACAGAGGCAGTTATGCTGTTTCACTGCAAAGGAATAGCAAAGGAGAGATTTATCTTAGAGCCTGGGGGTGGAACAGTAAACCAGAACCATTTTACTCATGCTTACAAATGGAGAAGACTGTTGCAAATACTTGGGCTTCTCATTTGGCAGGAGGTGATTTCCTTCCAACTATAACTTCTGCTTTAAATATCCTTTTTTTTTTTTTTTTTTTTTTTTCCTTTTTAAATTATATGGAATAGAAATATAAACGCAGATGCAGAAGTTTGGACCTCGAGGCAGTTTTGGCTGTGTAATGGCTATCACTACTGTGTAGTGAGCAAACAGCAAAAGTAAGGAGTGGGAGAAGCATCTGCACTCCATTTTCCTTTGAGGAGAATGAATCTGTGGTGGCACCTTTCATTGTTTTCTTCTTTTCTTGGAGGACTGTGGAATCACAGAAGTAGAAAGGCAGAGTGAAAGCACCTGTGGGTTATGGCTGCGTCAGCTCTGCACCCCAAACTTGAAACTCCCTAGAGGAACTTTGTTTCTAGAAAAAAACAGTAGCACAGAAGATTCAGCACCGTCAAGTCCTGCACCAAAAATAGTAGTTACCTACTAAAATTGGCATTCACTCTTGAGAGTGCTGTACCTCCTTGGTTTGGAACTGGAGCAGAAGCTTCTTGCCCAGAAGGAATACCGAACTTTGTGAAACAAGCTTGAAGTGTTTGCCTAAGTGGCTTTGGTGGTCTCCTTGTTCTGAGGAACTCGAATTCCCATCTTTCTACCACCAGAATAGATGTAGATCTGATGAGAGCATTTCCAGTTCATCCTTAGTGATGAAGTTGTGCCACCGTGAAAGTAAGTATGCCGCTTCACAGGAAAGTAGAGGGCAGAGGAGAATATTTGCCCAAAAGGGAAAAATCCTGTCCTTCATGCATTAAAGAACTGCTGGGGGGGAAAAAATAGAAAAAAAAATAAAACATGAAATTTTAATGTCCCTGCATTTGTTGTAATATCCATGAGCAAGCAACTTTGAGCATTACCACTGCTTGAGGGACTGCAAAGTGAGGCAGTAGCAATACCAACGCACGGATGGGAAATACTGAAAGAAGGTCAGGGCCTCAAAGAGTCAGTCACAATGAGCCACAGGCACACAGGCATCTTTGCTTTGAAGTAGATGGAGATCTGGGATAGTGTGCAGCAGCTTACTGCTGTCTTTGGTGAATTGCTAATGTATCTTTCACCTTTCAGTATCAGTGATGCAGTTAAGGGGCCAGTTTTCAGGGATGAACGTGAGAGTACTTTTGTTAGGATTTCTTTTACTTGTTTTAAGTATGTAGGTGATCACTGGAATTCCCAATAAAGAAGATTCAGGTTTATGAAAGCTACATGTGTATATTGGCCCACTGAATCAGGGATTTTTCAACTTTTCAGTGTTTCAGTGTTATTCAAAATGCTACTGATAACTTCCAGAAAAACTGAAAAAAACCCGAACAATTTTGCTCTGAAAATTAAGTACGCATAATTTTAGCCATGAAAAAGATTTTGCAAAAGCCAAATCTTTTCTTTTTTTCTAATTATATTTTTACATTATACATTACATGCTTTCTGGAATGAAGTCATTATTATTTAACATATGCAGTTTGGAGGTGTGCTGATATAAAAAAAAAATCTACATCTTATGATAGCTGAACTAATAATTCTAGTTCTCCAAAATCCAGCTTCCTCCTTTGTAGATGTATCTTTGTGTCTTCAATACTCATAGCTGTCATTTTTTTAACCTCCTATTTATTTATTTGAGAAATAAATAAAGAGTAATCACTTCAAGCACCTAATTGTAGATACACAACCAGTCCTCAGTCGTTATGCATTTCACAGGGCCAGAAATTTGGAAATAATTTTTGCAATTTTCAGGAGCATCAGAAATAATCTGACTTCAGCCTTCATACCATCATACTGACTTACATATATAGAATTTTCTAGCAACTCAACCTAATTTCCTAAGCCTTTACTTCTTGTTTTTGACAACAGTGAATTAGGTTACACTAGCATTTGTCATCTGAGGAATCTTGAGTCATTTGAGCTTGTTTGCAATCGAATCACTCAATCAAGATTGGCTTATCGGTGGCTGGGTACAGCAGGAACTGCAATGCTTTTTACCTGCTGCTTTATCAACTGTCTCTCAATAGTTGTAAGGCTTAATCCATAAACCCCCATCAGTTTAAACTGTATTAGCATTATACAGTAATAGCAAGATAGCAATAAAAAGTGATGTACTTTTAGGACACTTGTGAGCTATTTTTCTTGAAGTTAGAATCATCCCAGTCTATTACTGTGGGCTACGAGCTCCTTTGAGAAAATCAGGAGCTAATGATGATCTTAGCTGAACAGAAGCTTTTAAAAATGTTTCTCATATTATCTAAAAATATTCATCACTGTATTTATAATGTCCTGTGCCTTAGGCATTAAAGTCACTGCAGGTGAGATGAGCTAATAAAACTTGACAGAGAACTTTGTTTTCTCTGAGAGACAGCTGTCACTCCTTTCACTTCCCAGTTTGCTTTAACATGTGAAATCTCGAACTCACTCACTTGAAACAGAGTAAGAGAAAATATCTGTCTCGTAAAAAAATCTACATATTTTTGAGCTTTATTCTTGAGTTATAAAAATAATGGCAATCAAGTTTTTCCAGCAGCCCAATGCCCCTGATTAGCTTTTGAAGGCTAAGATGTAGTATTTTCAGGAGCTTTCATGTTTCTGATGGAGTTCTACTCTGAGATACTACAGGTCATCTTAATCCATATGTGATTCCCAGAGATTCTATTTCTAAAGTTTGAATTAATTTTTGGAAGATTATGTAAGAAGATGGAGTTTTTTAAAAAAGTACTGTAGTCCTCAATTAGTGTAACTAATTTTTGTCAGCTTTTGTGTAGAAAGTTAATTTTGTTTTTTATTATTCCAATCTACATCAAGTTTTTATATCTAAGATTTTGAGTAGTTTTAGGGCATACGTGGCAGTTTATAGAAGTTTATAGGCTGCAGTTAGTTTCAGTCTGCGTATTTGCCAAAATAATAGAATTAATTTCTTGCATGATCATCTGTAATTATATTTCTGATTACATCTGAGAGACTGGGATTCTTTCACTCTGTTCTGTAGTGCCTAGACTGGGATATTGCTAAAAACATATATGGAGAGACCTTCAATTTTGCAAGGGAAGAAGCCTATGGTCTTCTAAGTCCTGCTGTGATTCATAGTTGAAAAAGCACTATGACACTGCTGTTTTGAAGGCAGCTGTTTCAAAACTCAGATGTGTTTTTAGGATATACTTGCTTTTTCTTTCTTTATCATCTCACTTGTAGGATGAAGCTGACTATTAACAACTTGTATGAAGAAAAACTACTATGCACAGATTTGTCTGCAATGACTTACCACTGGGCTCCATCAGGATAAGAGCCTGGAAATTTTCCGTCTGCACTTTGCTATTTTTGAATGCATGTTTTATTAAAAAATAAAAATAAGAAGTCCCTTGTTTGCACTTTCAGTCGCTGCAACAGATTGCCTCAGCAAGGTATTTGTAAATACTAAATGTGGAAGTAAGTTTTACAAGAATAGTTTTAAAGCATTTCTAGTTCCTTTGATATTAAAAGAACTATAAGACATGCAGATGTGAGCACGTGTTTGTGAACTTGTGTAAAGTCTTATAATAAATAGAATGCATTTTCAAGAATTGCTGTAGAAGGAAATACGTAAGATTCAGAGAATTTATCAAGTAAGATCTCATCTTAAGCAGTTGCTCAGAGACCCTTGAGGCTTTCTGAATATGTAATTCTACTTTCTTATTATCAGAACCCAGCAATCTGTGGCAACCCCTCAAGCTGTCACAAGAAGCAAAGCCCGAGTCAGCCACTATTCTGAGGTGGATGCACCCAGACCTTCAATTTTAGTGAGCTTCCAGAAGACACTCTAACATTCAAGCCGAGTTGTATAAAACAGAAAAGAATGGTTTAAAATACAGAAAAATGAAAGTAAAACTGAGAACAAATGAAGCTAGGAAAACAAAAAAGGGCACAACTGTCTTCTTGCCCAGTGTATTCTTCTAGTTGTCTTTGTGGTTGCTTTGGCTTCTCCCTTGGGAAGTCCTGTCCACGTAGCCAGGTCTGGCCAGTCATTCCCTGCTCCTCGTGGTTGTCCTTGAGTCTCTGCATAAGCTTCAAACTTCAGCTTCATGCTGGTACTCGCCTTTGCTTATCCATGCCTTGCCATCTCAACATCGCTCTCATTGGAGCCTCTGAAGGAAGGAACAGTCCCTGTTCTCTCGAAGCCCATCTGAGACAGTGATAGTATAGGATTGTAATGGATAGCTAGGAATGTGGAGACACAAGCAATACTGCGCACTACTGGAACTTCATTGCACTGAAAAAAGTAATTGTAAAATCTTATTTTCACTGTACAGAGTTTAATGTAAGTAGGGAGAAAGTGGGGAGCTGGAGTGGTGAGAAGGTGGTGACAGCAAGGCACAGAACTCTCTTCCTCTCTCGGTGTAAGGCATAATGAATTTAAAACAGTGAAAAAGATTGAATTTTGAACTTGTGGCCCACCTGAAAGGACTCAAAGCCTTGGTTAAAAAAAAAATGCTTAGCATTTTACTCCTCTACTGGGTTTTCTTCATTAAAAAAAGGCCTAGGTCTTCAAAGCCTGGAGCTTTTCAGACTGGGCTGAAGATTTGAGCTGCATGGAGACCACAGTGCTGTCCTCTTGTAAAGAGATTAAAGTGTTCACATTTGGAAAATAAAGAGCTAATCCTCTCAAGACACTGCATAGAAACCACATTTCTTTTGAGCATCAGTGGGAGGTGGAGGTACTTTGCAACTAACCAGCTATAAAATTCACCCTTTGTACTGAGATCAAGTATACAGCCTTCACATCATTTAAATGCAACTGAAGATTTCCAAATAATGACTCAGTAGGAATTAAGTGATGGATAGACTTGTTCTTGCATAGGTTTCACTCTCTGGTTTGTAGGCTAATATTAGACTTATTCATATTCTAATTCAGCTTGCAAGTTTAACTGGGATTCACGCTTTGGTGTTTCACCCTTCAGTTATGCATAAAGCATACATTCTGAAAATATTTTAGACTGATTTGTTCTTCTCTACCAGCAATCAAAAAATACAGTATTTGGTGTAGATCTTCAAGACTACTGCATTTTCTTGAGGCATCATCTAGTATGATCATGGAGAATGTACATTATAGGAGTTGTTGACTAATAAAAGTGGTATAAGTGCTAATAATGTTATCATCAGTATATATGTGGGGGACCTTGCTTACTTTTTAGTACTGTGAACATTTTACTACAGATTATTATGGCTACTTCTGTAAATTATTATAATGTTTCATGCTGATGCTTTAATACAGTAATTGAAGATACTTGCTTCAGCCCTTTCCTTACTAAGAGGCAGAAAGAAAATTTGCATTTGCCAATGTGTAGGATTTTTCCCGTGTGAAATAGACATTTTAAAATAATGGGGAAAAAAAGGGAAGGTTTCTGTGCAAAATTTGTGGAGAATCTTGTTTTCTAGGTCTGACCAATTCCTGACCAATGAAGGACAAATGGGTCTCAAGCATATGAAGCCTCTTCTTAGAAAATGTGAAGATTTAGCTTTCAATGATAACTCAAATGATTGTCTTGGAAAAGGTTTTAGAAAATATTGTTAATTTATTATTTTGTAAGCTGCCTGTGTGCATTAAGTGCAAACAGCAAAACATGGAAGCGTTGTCTGTGGCCTTATTAAGCAGTCATTCAAATGCAGGGAGTTGCTGCCACAGAAGCAATTAGACCCCGGGGGTTTTGGTGTTTGAGTTTTTGTCACAAATGCTTTGCCATCTTTTCCTATAGAAATGTGTGCAAACATCTCTATTGGTCCATGCTTGAGATTCCATATTCAACTTTAAATAAATTCGACCTGTTTCTCATAGGTGTGTAAGCTCAGCTCACTTTTAATCAATGTAAAGTTTTTAAGACCTTACTGTATGTATTTTTTCTTTTGTATAAACATACTAAAATGCACTGAAGTGACAAAGCCTGGCAAGATTACAGTGCTGTGACAGACATCATCAGCTTAGCTATGACATAACAGCAATCAGTCTCTAAATGAAGTGAGTCTGTTTTTACTTTTTTTGAATATATGCTTGAAACATTTGGAAAGATAACTATGTATAGCAGCCATTATCATCATGCAGAAGGTGTTGTCCCGCCTGCAGGCCTGCTCTATCAGTGCTGTAGAGCAGCCTGTACAGATGGGTTTGTCTAGTGAAATCTAGGCTCAGGAAATGGACTGCTAATCTCTCATCTGCCAGAGCCTGTGGCACACTGGCAGATCAGCACACTTCATGCTACAGATTAAAAGTACTGATGGACACTGTTCTTTAATGCATCTTCAATTGATGCAGTGGGAATCTGTCAGTGGAAAGAGACCAAATAAAATACAAAAGAGAGGAGGGAAAGCAATTAACTTTAAAAGAATCTAACATGGAGACTGTCAGATTTAAAACAAGATTTAGTGTCAGAATAAAACAGTCCCAAATGTTTATATGAGTTGGTCACCTTTTACTTGTCATTGATTCATCCAGCATATGGCAGCTATAGTTCTGTGGGCCATTCTGAACATTGCACTGCATTGATTTGTGTGGTAAATGGTGTTTTAATAATTTTGGGGAGGACATGGAAGTAGACTAGTAGTCAAAGCTAAATGTTCTAACCTTTTGAAAAATAATCACTGGAGTACCTGAGGATCATAAAATCACAGAATGTCCTGGGTTGAAAAGGACCACAATGACTATCTAGTTCCAGCCCCCCTGCAATTTGCAGGGCCACCAACCACTAGACCAAACTGCCCAGAGCCACATCCAGCCTGGCTATGTGGTTAGTAATTTGTTTCATGCCAGTGTGCATGTGCTAGGAACCAAACATGAGCTTTGGAGTTGCTTTGATACAAGAATGTCTGCCTTCAGAGGTTTATGGTGTTATCATGTATGATAAACTCAGAGAAACTCAACTCAGCTGACAGAAACTTCCATATGCTTGGAGAAGCAAGTAAAATGACACACAGCAGCTGCCAGCCTAAGCATTTAAACAGAACTGAATGGTCCCAATGCAAAGATGATGCTTTATCTTTTGACACTATTTCTGAAGAAGCTGTAAAGAAGCATTGTTTAATCTTTTCAGTATATAAAACACAGATGATAGATGTCTAACAGTGTGACATCTGGCAACTTATGAGCAATTCTTCCTTCAAAATACACATATGACTCAATTGCAAACATTAAGCATTAACTAGCAAAAGTGGCTACACAAAAAGACACAAAAATAAATTTGATTGTTTCCAATGCAGGATTTTAATGCAAGTGCCACCAAAACAAAAATAACATTGAGAAATGGGTTTTAAATTTGTGTTTTATGGGAGAAGAATGTCTTCTATTTGCTCTGTATTAGTAAGCTAGTATCATGAGTTCATGAGATCAAAATTCAGCAGTAAGCTGAAGATTTCCTGCTTTAACCCAGCTTGAGATGATACTGTTGATCCTAACAGGGGCTCAACACTCAACTAATGAGAAATTGGTCTCTATCAGGTCAAAAACTTCAATTCAATGAAGTTTTTTGTAGTGACAGTCTTTTTTGTGCTCTATTTGAAGGCCACTAGGCCACTAGATATCCACTAGTCAACTACTGCATGGAGTAAGGAATACATTATTGGAAAAATCCTTTCATAAATGATTAAACGAGGATGTATTCAACTTTCTGTAAATCAACACAGGGTCCAAGGTACTTCTATCCAGATCAGGTGCAGTGCCAGGGTGGGTGTAATACAATACATGTTAATGGGCATGACTGAGATACTGAGGACAGTAAATAATTACCTGCATCCTCTGTGAAACAGAAACACCTTTAGAGATACAGATTTACAAACTTTCAATTTCTTACTGAAATTAAACTACTAAAAAGAATAGTAGGCAAGAAGACACTACTGCATGAATCTTCACTGTAGGGCAGACATAAAAAACACAGTCTACCCAACTGCTTGAAGGACTAACATACAAGTTTACAAAACTAATACGTGAATTTATATTGCTGTCACTAGTCAAATTTTCTACTCTCCATCAACAACATTGTAGGTAGTGGCAGAAGCTGAGAATCTGTTATTTTCACAGCATTGATGTCTTAGTCTCAGATATCACCTCTGTTGAGTGTTTGTTCACGCTGTTACGTTTTGCAGTAGAATTAGTAATGTAGAAATGGAGGCAGTAGTTGTGAAATCATATTTTCTACTTATTCAGCAGCCTGCCATCAAAACACAGGGTTTAACACAATAAAGTTTGTTCTCATACTATCTGTCTACTGTTTGTCAGTGAGGTATGTTGGATGAATGTAACTATCCAGCTTCTTGTGCTTTCTGGTATCTGCTTGGTTGAATCACGCTGTGACTGACACTGAGACACATTAGTGGGAGGATTGTTTATGAGAAGAAGGGAAACAAATTTGACACTTGAGTTTACAAGGGAAGTTGTTGCTGGAGCACAGATGCTCACTGCCACCAAACACTCACAGCTGAGGTCAGGGAAATCTGTCAGGGAAAGCAAAGCAGCCTTGAAGCAATGCTATTTTACTGGCTGGCAGAAGAGAGCACACATGAATTACTGTTACAGCTGAGCAGAGAGCTTACCTCTTTCCTTTACTTCCTTAGGATTGCCTAACGTCCTTTTTTTTCACAACATGTTATAATGAGACGTGCAGAAGAGTTCCTCTCCCATCTCCCTCTCTCCTTTGTTTCCTCAGAGACCTACAGTCTCTTCTAGGGACTGGTGGCATTGACAGCATCAGCCAGCAGCTCTCAGACTATGTGGTCCCATCTGATGTCCTTTTACACTCCCTGGCAATTGTTTTTATTGTTCTCGTGTCATGCCAACATGCTATATTTTGTGCTTTTGCATAGAGCAAGGCATGGCTTTGAAACAAGCTTGATCAGCACAGAAGTACTGTCAAACAGTAAATCTGGGAATGGGGTAATTTAAAAATACATATATTCCTGTGCTGTGGATATCCTATGACAAAAAATATTGATAAAATGAGTTTTTTGGGGGCTAAGTTGGGCTGTGCCATTGGCTAATGATGCTCTGGCAGAAGAATACATGAGATACTTGGAAGGGAAAAGGAAATTGTGGAGAAGACTGAAGAAAATATATAAAAAGAATATGTACCATAAAAGAGTTAGCTTTCAAATACAGCAGTTTCTTGAGTAAGGAGAAGGAATTTATAGGAAGACAGAACATGCACGAAGGAAGAAGCTGGCAGAGATCTGTGGGGAGAGAGAATAGGGAACATTAGATAGGGGAACAGCAAAGACTGGAGATCAAGGTCGAGAGAAACAGATTAAAGCAGTAAGCCAAAGCAAAAAATACATTTTGAAGAACCACAGTGAGTCATTTCCTCCAAACAGAAAGAAAGGTTAGAGGTAAGAAAGGTAGAGGAAAAGATACATGCATTTGCACAGGTGGAAAGAACAGTTTATACAATAAAATGGAAATGAAATAAGGAGAATGAAGTTGCTCAGTAAATTCCTGTTGTTGGTGAAACATGATATGCTTTCACATCAGAGGGAATCCTTCCTTGATGGCTCTCTCTGTAGCTACTAAATCCTGTAAGAGCTGTAATTCCAGGCTTAGCCAAAGGACTTCTGGTAGGGAAAACACTTGAAGAGAAGGCTGCTGTATTATAAATGATAACTATCATTTAATCATTGTTTAAAAAGAAATGTGAAATTAAATGGTAGAGATTTACCATTTACTGCTATTTAATATGTGCATAAAAGCTAGTGTGTTCGGGGGATGTTAAGCCAGTGATAAGTACAGAAATAATGAATGCTTTACATCAGCAACACACAGCAGATGCCTTGTTGACTGAAGCACTGTTTCCTTTCTGTCTTAACACTTTTGAACATGATTCTTGGAGGAGAGTGAGCATTTCCTTCACAGTGAGGAAGCTTAGTGTTTTATGTCTGTGCTTTTCTCTTTCCTTTCAGGGATCTCTTGCTGTCTGTGGCTCTTGGCCAGGTACTCTCGCTCCTTATCTGTGGCATTGGACTCACAAGCAAGTATTTGTCAGAAGATTTCCATGCCAACACACCTGTTTTTCAGAGCTTCCTCAATTATATCCTTCTATTCTTGGTCTACACAACAACACTAGCAGTCAGACAAGGTAAGTGTCTACCTATGAAACTCACAATGTTTTGTGTAAGACAGTGATGATGAAACTTTTTCAGAACAACAATAAATGAGTTATGCTTAAGTGTAATTCAGACACATCACAGTAATATTTATAGTATATTTACACTGCCTAGTAAAGTACATTAGATAAACTAGAAAAAAAAACCAAAACACCTAAATCTTTATTAATAAAGAATGAACTGACAGATTCAGGAGTAGGGTTAGATTCAAGGATAGGGCATCTACCTATATGCAGAAAAGAAACACCAGTACTTTTTACATCCTAAATATTTTTTTTAGGAATGCTCTTCTTGCTGCTCTGTCACCACAGCCACACATTCAGGGTTTGTTTTTGATCTAACTGCATGTCTTACTGGGAAATATTAGTATGCTCTACATCTTATGTAGGCTAAGGAGAGCTCAGAAGCAAGCAAAGAAGAGTTTGCTTTTTCTAGTTGCTTATCAAAGAAACTCAGTACTTCACCAACTATTAGCAGCCAATTTTGAGTGTTTTGGAAGTAGGAGGTAGAAGGAAGGAATTTGGGATGCTGTCTCTCTGAGATGCTGAGTGGGCAGAGTAGTTCTGTAGCCCTGCTGCTGCTCTGGGACAGGGCTTGTGTAAGCAGTCAGGCCCCCCAAATGAGAAACGCATCTAAGTGCACTTCAGTACCATTTGCCAAATGATCCTCTATTTAATAGTTGGTCTATAATACAGGTTTTTGGTGCTTTCCCTGCCTGTCCCTTCCTTCTCTGTGATTTCTTGTTTAGATAAAGTATGGGAAATTAACACATTTAAGTACATTTCTCATCCACTCATTTTTTCATAATTGTATTATTAATTCATCTTCACAAAACACGTGGATTAGAAGCTATTGGGGAGCTGTTAGGTCACAGCTTGAACTGGTGATTGAGCACCTGGCGAAGGGGTATCGTTGGCTCAGGGAGCACAAGCAAACTGCACCTGTGCTCCCCACATGACCAGAAGAAGTAGACCCACACACAGTGAAGCCTCCCTAGGCTCTCACAAGGGCTAGCCACTAATGGGAGAGTATTTCTTGGACCTAGGCTGTTTCTTCAGAATGATTGTTATGCAGTCAAGGAGCTACTTCACCAGTTATGGGTGAGTTCAACTTACATTTCTGTGTATGACTACCCGTGAATACTTTGCCTAATATTGTCAAGACCCTGTCAGAAGCAATTTTGCTTCTTCGTGAGCAGAACAGGAGCAAGATAAGAGAGCAAAAACATTACTTGCTTTCCTGATTGTCCTTTCCTGGTGGTAGGAGGGAAGGGCTCTGTCAAGGAAAAGAACTAGAATGTGTCTTAGGCCCCAGAACATCTATTAGCATATTAAGGTGCTCACATTTTTTATAGGAGCAAATAGTTCTGAATTGTTCTTTGATAGTAGATCTTTGTAATGATTTGGGATCAGCCTGGAAGCTTAAGTTCTTTAGTCAAGATAGTAGTGGATATAAGCATGATGTAACACTAAGTATGGAAGTGTTTCAGAACAATAAGGGCTTCATTCCTGTGGGGAAAAAAAAAAAACAACAACCAAGCATTAAAAAGATACTGCTGCACTACAGCAGAAAATGCTAAAATGTACTACAACTGGAGTTTTACAGAACTTACTCTATGTTGATTGTTGTTAATAAACAATGGAGGTCAGGCAACTGAGGAAATGTTACCTCTTCCATAAGGAAGAATTGCTCAGGCATTGTGTTAGTCTTGGAATTTCAGTTGTGTAGTCTTGGAATATCAGTCATGTAGGGCAATGCCACATGCTTTTCACTTCAGTAGGCTTTAAATGTGTATTAGTAGCATCTTCCCAGAGAACTGTGCTTGGAAATAATTTTTCTGAATGTAGGATTGCCTAGATGTTTGCAAATTCTATTCCAAAAATGTTCTCCTCAGGACTGATATAGATTTTGTGGAAGCCAACTTCCTGTGACCTTTAAATATATGTATTTCTTTTAAACACAGAATTGTGGGAGGATGTATGGGCTAGAAATCTGCTATGTATTAGAGGCTTGTTTAGAGTGCTGTTTGATGTCCAGTATACATTTGCTTTTTAATAACACTATCAAGCGTTATGTTTTACACACACACATAAAAATACTTAAGATTTTACTTTATTAAGTGACTTTCTGTTTATAAATGCAGTGTCTGATAAAAGAGAGTTTGCTGGAATGCTCTTTAGTTCCAGGAAGGTAGGTGTGGGAAGTGAATGGTGAAGTATTAGCGTAAGGTCAAAAATATGTTTTGGACAAATGAGAATGGTTGGGGAAGATGTTTGAAGAGGCTTGCAGTTGAATATAAAGTGTACAAACAATCAGAGCACAACATAATGGGTGACAAAGGAATAGTCTGTAAAAGGGCTGTCGGAAGAGAGCTGTTTAAAAAAAAAAAAAAAGAAAGATGGTTTGGCTTAGTGTCCAAAAAAAATCTAGATCAAAATTAGCTACTGAAGTAATGAACTCCACTGTCCAGGCACTCACCGTAGCATTAATGCTGAATGGCAGAGCAATGTACAGCCAACTCATTAACTCAGCACTTAATAATGCCAAATGATTGAGCTTGGCATTCTTTTTGCTTGTATGTTTACTCAAATTCGTTATCTATGTTTGTTTCACTAAGGCAGTTTTTCCAGCAGCTCTAATCATTTGGCTTCATTTTCAGGTGGAAATCACGTAAGTTATATTGCTTTTATATGGACTGATTTTGTTCTAAGTGCCAGGAGCAGCAGAAGGTGTTTTTTATCAATTGCAGTTCTTCTATATGCAAGGTTTAAGATTTTTAAATTATCCACTTTCTCCTTCAGAAATCAAACCATTGAGGTTGGCTGATAGTCAAAAATAACTGTATCCCTTTGTCTTTCTCTTTGCTTGCTTTTCTAGCCTCTGGGCTTTTGCAGAAATGTACTTGCCAAGAAACAGTCACTTGAGGTGGCTAAAGAAAACCTTAATTCTCTGTCGGACTCAAAGCTGTAATTTTCTGAGACATGTGGAACTCTGAAATTTCCATTAAATGAAATGTCTGGTATCTAGATAATTTTTTTTTTTTTCTATTCTGGGTACTCTTGTGCTCATCTTAATTCTTTTGTTATACATAAACTGAAGTTACTGTTTCCCTGAAGGTATTTGTGCAGAGGCTCTTCACAGTGAGGCGTGCATATGCTCAGATGTGCAGAGAAGCAGGTAGTCACTTATCCACATGCGTGTACCCACTATTGCTTCTAGTCAAATACTCTTTAATGCACCAGCATTGATGTCCTGAGGTCTGAATATAATTTTTTAGTTTTCTTATGAAAACAATGCTATAAAATTTGTCACTTGCATTGTTTCATCTGATTGATATCAGCCAAATATTGAATAACTAGTAAGGGAACCCTCAGTTCTTCCTCTTGAGGTAAATTCTTCTCCTGCCTGTTTTTACAGCCAAAGCCTATGTTTGTCCATGTTAACACCTCTGAGTTGACAAGAAGGTTTTAGCACGTATTAGCTCAGTCCCCTTGTCAGAGGATTCTGCTTAGTAAGATCTTGTTCAGTATGCTACCTGATAGTCCTCTGGGTTGTATGTTATTACAAACTGAGGAAAAGGGACTCCTTGGCTATCAGGAAGAAAAGCCTTCTGTCAGTGAAATGAAGCTATGTGACATAGAACTGGTGGAGATAGTTTTAGCACCTTAAAAAGCAGTAAGTGGGAAATGATCCGTAGTGGACCAGAAGGTGTTAATTATGAACAGTCAACATGAGTGCAAGCATCAGCAGCATGCAGCCAAAAATACATTACTTCTAAAAGCCACTTCATGTATGCTACAAATGAAAACAATTCATCTACTAGGTGTTGTTGAAGAAGAAAAAACAAAAAAAGTGAAGCTATTTTCTTATTATCCTGGAGCACAATGGATAAGTGGGCTGAGGGAGCATTAAGGGTGTGTTTTGAATGGAAGAGGAGCATAAAACCTTAAGGGTCAAATTCTGCATGAGTAGCATGCCACAGTGCAAGTTCCTTTAATTTCAGTGCAATAAGTTAGTGTTTTCCAGCCATCATTTGAGAGAGCTGGCAATAATTTGCTAATTCAGAATAGGTTTCGTGAAATAGGTTTTATGGATAGATGAGTTCTGCTTCTAGACTAAGGTTATAGCATACATTAATGCGAACATGGCTTTCACTAGAGTTACTGTAATGTCTTAGATTTGACAAATAATCAGATCCAGTCTGTGCCTCCAAGTTAAATACAGAGCCTTATGAGTCTCTTAAAGATTGCAGTCATGTCACTGGAATTTGATTTCTTTTTATGCGTTTTTGTCTTGGACTTGTTTATGATCTTAGTATCTCAATCGTACGTAAATTACTGATTCATCTGCTATTCAGACATGCATGGGGAGGAAAAAATGACTGTAACATCCTTTCCACTTCCCTTGAATAACTGAAATGGGATACATGAAAGGAAGTATGACACTTTATAGGCATTGGTTTCTTTTACTGCAGTTGTTGTCAGTTTTTTAGTGAATGATAGGAAGGATAGATGTGTCTTTATTTTCATTCAGTTTCATTCCACTAGCAGTGTTATCTCAAAGCTGGTATTATGCAGTTAACTTTGATAGACATACCATAATTCTTCAATATTAAGACCTTTTTTTTTTATGTGGGCTGCCCTTAAGAATATATTTGGGAAACAAAGAAAGTACATAATTTCACCTGATCAAACTATCTTAGGTATAAAGTACTTTGGGCAATATGTGTTGTACCATAGAGGTGAAAAGTCTTCCTGAAAGGCATCAATCTTGTCACCATTTTCAAAGACATGCCTTCAGAAATATGGGACCTCCTGTTTGTTTAGGAGGACAGGGAGTGATTTTGATTAGCAAATATACATTGCATCATTGTTCAGTTTTCTTAGCATGTTTGTGTCTCTGCTGTAGAACAAAGAGCTTGTTGATGCCTGCTGTGTTGTCCCCACAGCTCTAGACATACTGCTTTATGGTCCTCACTGCTTGTGACAGAAATGGTGCTCAGTCCTTAAGGACAATATGTTGGTGAGACTACACCCAGCCTCTGCATGGCAAACATGCTACTGCATTTTGCCTTGAAACCTGAGGGAAATGAGTATCAATCTGGTCAGGCTTCTCCTAGTCCACCTGCTGCAAGGGGACAAGCTGCACTGTAAAAATGAAGCATCACAGTGAGCATGGCTTGGAATGATGAAAAATGACGATGTTCTGATCTTTGGTATTCTCAGCAGCTCTGCAGATTCTTCCCTCTCCGTAGAGCTTTGCAATCTGTGGTGTACTTTCTCTTAATCACTCTGGGCTTTTAGGTAGGGGTGCCAAGTTATGTGGGCTATGCTTATTATGGAGGTAGTTAGCCAAACAGTCCTCTTATCTGTGCTTTGAACAGCCGTTCTCATGTTTAGTAGGAATTCTGCACTTTATAAGGAAGAAACTCAAACTCTGGCTATTTACAGACAGTTAAAAACCCCAATTTTTTTTTTTTTTGTAACCTGCAATTTTTTGAATTTTGAATAGGAGATGTATAGGAGTGAGAAGTATGACTTGTCATCTGATTGTTTCCTACCACATCATAGGTAACAGAGCTATCTAACTAAAAGGTAAAATAGTATGACTAGATCCAGTTTCCTGTCCAGTGCCATTTGTATAATCATTTTGTTTGTCTATGAATTTTCCCTCCGTTTTCAGCCGTTTTTTTTTTTTTTTAATTTCCTGCTGTGAACTACAGAATATTGCTGCTGTCTCCAAAGCATGAGCTATTACTATTCTACTCTGTAGGTGGCTACAGTTTAGAGAGATGTTAAACTATTTCTGCATATCAAAACTTCAGAGGACATTGTGATCTTGTTCTTTCTGATAGGTTCCCAAAGCCACAGCGTTTCTCTTCCCAATCTGATGAAGTCTTCTTGCATTCTTCGGCCATAATACAGAAACAGATGCAATTTCAACACTGCTGGTAGGAATCATAAAATGGCTTGGATTAGAAGGGACCTCAAAGATCATTAAGTTCCAACCACCATGCCACGGGTAGGGTTGCCAACCTCTAAATCAACTTTTAGATCAGGTTGCCGAGAAGCCCTATCCCACCTGGTTACAGTAAAAAGCAATAGACCACACTGAGTATAAGACAACAGTTTTAAAAACAATAAACTTGACCTTTCTGTCTTCTGCTTTGCTGTTCCTAATGATGGAGTTGGGTGGGGTGTGTTTTTTTGGTGTTTTTTTTTTTTTTTTTTTTTTTTTTTCCAGCCCTCAGGGTTTTTCATTGCCACCTGCCTTGTTTCCCTAACCAGTGTACATAAGCTTTCTGCGCTGACCTTACTGCTTCTTTCTGCCCCACACAAGGGACCAGCCATTTCAGGGCTGAGTCAGTTTTCATCAGGTGCATCTTGCTTTACCAGCTGTTTAGCAGGTTATAAATAAACACTTACAGAGGTGAATCCTGGCCCCAAATGTAGTGAGAAGGTGTTGACAGGTAATGCCACAAAATAAACCTCAGCCTTTTCTTTTTCCTGTTTTAGTTTCTCAGTTCTGTCTCCTAATTGTTAGGCCAGACACCTGCTAACCAAGCCTGTAGGAAAAATCCCATGTTAAAAAGCATGCACTTTTCTGCTAATCTTTTTGTAATTTTTTGGAATAAGATGCATGTCCCATGGTTGAAGACTTGAAAAGTACTTTTCCTTTAGAATGCATGGGGCAGCAGTTCAGCAGAAGCACAGTATGCTGTGATTTAGTGATGTGAATACTAACATACTCAAGGAGACCCCAGAAGCAATAAAGACTAAGCCTATTCATGCATCCATGAAGCAGTATTCTCTGTAGTAGTAATCCATGGTCCCTGATGCAGTTCATTCAGAGTCCAGTTTGCTTCAAAAATAGCTCTGCCTCTCAAAGAAATAATATCTGTGCCATCAAAGACAAAAGAACCTCCATGAGGACCTTGACCAAAAGTACAGGAGCACCTCTGCTGATTCAATCAAGAGGACAAAAAAAAAAAAGGGGAGGGTGGAGAAGGGAGATTTCTTACTGTCCTCTTGATCTAAATGAGGAAATGGGAGGTCTTATCTACAGAGAAAAGAGAATCTGTACTAAGATTGCTTATGAACTAAGGGTATCTCTCCTTGTAGCAAAATCCCTGGAGTGTTTAAGTGTTTGAGTAGTGAGAACACTTAGGTCAAGGTGTTCAGACATGGGCATGTTTTTGGCTACCAGACTTATGCCATCAACCAGTTCCTTCTAGAAACAATGTTTGGATTTGCATTATGATTCAAATACTAGTGCTTATTTTGTAAAAGAAGCCTTACAGGCCCTATTTGCAGTGAACATGAAAGGACAGTCTCCTGTTTTAGAACATTAAGAACATGTGGCAGCTCCATAAGTAAGTGCGTAATTAAAGTCATGGATGCAATAAAATGGAAGGCAGCACATTTATTTAGCTTACAGCTGCAACACCACAGGTAGCTAGTGGGATTTAGCAGAATCCAAACAATGATCACAGGGTAGTGTTTTACACTGTGATGCTTTTCTTGTTGATTTCAGCACCGAGATCTGAGGCTTGGGGAAAATCCACAATATACATTTGCATGTATTTATTTGGATCAAGATTTAGGTTTTGTTGCTGAGCCTGTGAAGCTCCCTCCTTGCACTCTTCCGGGAGCTGTGTCAGCCTTTCAAGCACAATGCTAATCTGCATGGAATTCTATGGGTATCAGTTTGTGGAGTGAAACCTTGTTTCTGGAGGCATGAGTGGATGGGCTCAAGAAGGCTCTTAGGAAGTGCCATTGAAACACTTGTACTTCTCAGCTCCTTGACTTGTATTCCTATCTCAGCAGCTGAAGTAATGTGTGTTTTCAGTGTTCCACAGATCCAAATGGGCACAGATAATACAGATTACAGAATGAAGGTTTTTTGGATACCTAGAAAGCTGGGTGTTGCCCAGTAAATTCTTACAGGTGCTTATGTACCATGGCAGGGGGCACATACCAAGTTTGGAAATTTGTCTCATAATTTCAGAGTGTTGTGCAGGACTGTATGTGGTTCTTGGTTATTTTATCAGGGGATAAAACTGTTTCCTATCTAGCCAAGACTGCCTTAAAGTATGACAAATAATAAATAGTCTATTAAGAGTCTGAGCTGAATCACAAGCAGAACATTATTTTGCTTAGAATTAAGGGGTAACTATCCTTTGTAATGTTTGTGTATGCATCTGGCTGCTTCTCGCCTCTTAATACATAAACATTTCAAGTATTGTTTACAAAACCAACCATCCCTTCTCACTGCAATGAGAAAAGTTAATGTTTCAGATAAAATAGCTACCCTTGATCCTACAGCTGTAAGCAGAATGCAGGGGTTGTCTCTCCCATTTCACTCAGTATCAGTATTTGCTTGTGATTTACAGAAGCTTTAAACATTCATCAATTCAAACAGTAGCCAAGGTAGCCAAATCCATATGCAATGCACGTAGCATCAGCGTTCATATGGGAGATTTGAGTGTGGTTACAAGATGATAACTGTATTGCCTGAAGGATGTAAGTCCCGCTCTGCCAGAATGGTGCTTTGTATGTAATTAGTGCAAAAATTCAGAGGAATAGTTTATCCTTGCAATCGTCTTTCTCATTAGAAGAGAATCATAATGAAAGAACAAAGCAGTCCCTGCAGTGAATTGGATTGCCTTCCTAAGTTTTCATTAAATCAAAGACTCAGCAGCATCTCATTTTGCAGAGCCCAGTTGTAAGCTGTACATAGGACTCGCAGCAAAGTCTGAAGATCACATCTTTTCTCAAGGTTTGGAAGTGCAGTGTACTTCTCTTACGTGAGAATAGCCCACATCTCTGTTCTATTTGTTGGATTTTATTAGCTTCTATTAGCAAGATGGCAGTGGACAAAGAAGAGAGTAAAGAGCATATGTAGTACTTCAAATAACTCACATTCACCACTGCAGAAATTGATCTAAATAAACTTCCTCATTTAAAAGCAGTCTGAATCAAGGAAATGAAAAGTTAACATTAGTGGGGGAAAAAGCTCAACTTTCTACTTATTTTTGCAGTTCTTACCTAACGCCAAGCCATAATGCAAGTAATAATTTACTCTTCCTTCCTATCCATTATTATCATTGTAATCATATAATTATAGGTGAAACTAAATGCGTTGCTCATGCAAAAAAGTACAAATATCCTGTATGTTTTTTCCACTGCCTTGTAAGCGTTTGTTTTTTCTTCCTTTCTACTTGGCTGAGCTGTTAGCTATTAGTATGCCATTATTTCAAACTCCTGTTGTATTTCTGCACGACAGCACTATAATAATAATTGCAACTTCATCTGAGAAGTTGTTTACAAATGTAGTTCTCTAGGTGTAAGCTGCTGTATTTCCTCCCCTCTGCTTACAACCAGCTGAGCAGGCAGGAGTACAGAGCCACTTTTGGATGATAATGGAAATACAGGGACCTGGGGTCTTGCCTCTTGGTTCAGATCTCCTTTTGGCTGAAATTTTGATTCACAAACCCAGAGGGTGATTTAGACCTAGGTAGCTACTGAACAGAGGAGTGAAGGTGCTCCCTCTCAGTGCAAGGTCATTAGCAGTCTGCTTTACGTTATCTTTTCCTGATTTAATGTTAAAGAGAGAAGGAGAAGGCTAGTGTATGCTGTCTGACAGCCTCCTTCAATTCTTGCTCACATTTTCCCCAATGGTTAGAGGGCTCTTTGACAGCAGAAGTGAGCTCTCTAAATACGTGGAGGAGGCAGAGGCCACGTGCATATCTCAGAAAAAAAATTATCTTTCAGTTTTCAGTAATAGATTGGTGACAGTCAAACTCTTACAGAAATGTAGCAAGTGAGGTTTCCAAGGAGAGCTATATACCTGCCTTTTCTGAGTTAAATATTCATCATCTTGCTTCTGTGCAGGTGCTAAATACTTAATACAATTTGTCCGTCCTTCTCTGTTCCTCTGTGATCTGATACCTGGTTTTGTTTTATTTAATTGTACAGGAGATTTTAAAAGCTCAGGGTAGAAGTGAACTGTTATTGCTATAGTTAAATGGATCTGCACTGATTTACCCTGATGATAATATTAATACAAAAGTGGTATTTTCATGACTGTGTTAAAATATATTATTGTTGCTTTTTCAAATCTTTTATTTGAACCTGTTCTTGAGTGTCCTGTTAAGGTTTCAGCCAATTGGAGCACAAGAACAACCACTAGCTAATGTCTATGTTTTGTACGTTTGATATTTTAGTGATTTGGCTCCATTTTAAAGGAATTGTATGATTTGTTCTCATGAAGTACCAGATTCTAAGACTATAAATTATTTATAAAATTGGTGTCTATTGCTTATTATCTCAAGCTCTAGTTAGCTCAGGAATGCCTGATGTTCACTATGTTTAATTCTTCTTTGAAGGGGCAAATTATAAGATATAGGCCATGATATAACTAGGGACGTTTTGTGTCCTCACACAGCTTTCGTAAAAATTTAAAGAAATTAAATGCCTTAAAAGGGACAGAAGCTTGCCAAAATCCATGCTTTCCATGGAGCCAAGTTGCCAGTGAACTCTTTGCAAGCATGTCCCAGGGTGAATTCCTGACACCAATGAAGGATCCTCTAGATGCTCTCACAAAAGGATGTTGAAACCACGGACTAAATTTTATTGTAAGAGATGAGAGGAACTGCATTCTGAAGCTGAATGGAACAGAAAAAACATCTGAAGAGCTGAATTTCTGTTGTCCTCATTGCACACTAAGTCAAAACTTGTACTGTAGAAATGCTTGTTAGGAACAGGTACCTGCTAAAGCTAGAGGTAAGATTGTTGAATGAACTTGGCTATTGAGCTAAGCAGCTATTGGTCAGTGATTTGAAATCATTGAGTTGAATGCTTTCTAATAAAATCATATATCTGAGAGTGTGCAGCAACCTGGAAGGAAGCAAAGTTAGAGAGGCAGCTTCACAGTCAGAAGTCTCAGTGAGAATATCTTAAGCAGAGGCTGAAAACTGACCTGCCCTGCTGCTCTCCTGAATGCTGGTATTTGACAAACTGCAGCCTGTCAAGGTACAGGAATACTGTACCAACAAGTGTATGTCCTGACTTTTTAGTTTCTGTTTAGATGGTAATATGGCTGGCATATAGAATTGTAGTGTTACTTGTGTTGGAAGGTGAAGATCACCTAGTTCCAACTACCATTAAATATATTCCTGTCACATCCCAACCAACTTCTTCCTATGGTGTTTTCCTCATCCTGCAGCAGATTCTGCATGTCTGTGGCAAAGAGTCCTACTGAAGATAGTTGTAGGGAGGGTAGTAATCAGTGAACATTATTGAGCAGAAGCAAGACTAACACTTTCTTCAACCTTTCTGCCCACGCTGCAGCATTAGCACTGAAATTGCAGATAATTGTGATTGAGAATGTTTGTAGATCTGCAGTGTGTGGTGGACCAAGCTCTGCAATCACAGGAACATAGCTTTTTTTCTCTGGTGAATAGGATGCTAGAAAACGTAAATTCAGTCACTTTTAGTTTAGTGAAGATACTGAGCCTATGTGATTTTTGTACTGTTATTTGCTTAGACAATGTAAAACAATCTATCAGAAGAATATTTCTCTGAAGTATGTAGTGAAATAAAGCTAATTTAAAATAATAAAAAAAATAAATTCTTTGTAGGAAATTACACTTCAGAGAAATATTTTGCTATTTCGAAGAGAAAATTCAAGTAACATCTCAGAACAGCCTGCCTATAAGAGGACAAATGACTGTAGTAATTATGATAGTATTTTTACCAACAGTGTATTGTTTGTTGAACAGCGGTTTGGACTTGTGTAGTATACGCAACTATTTCTTGCTCTTTGCTCTGTATGTTTGTTTTTCCATTAAGAGAAACCCATAATTGCAAAGGAAGAGTCCTCAGTGTGCCTGTGAATGAATTTATAGACTTCTCCATGGGAAAAGGAGGGAGGTCTTAAATATAAAGAAGCTGTGTCAATTACCTTGTATAGAAAATCATGAACAGTTTTCAGTAATTATTTCTAAGCAAAAGTACACGTCAGCCGTTTAAAGGGACATTTATAAGTAAATGCATCTGCAGTTCGAAGTAGGATAGTCTAATAAACACAAGCCAGATTACACAAGAAAATTACTTCTTTCAAATCTAAACAAGCTGTATCTTCTTAGAAGTGTCACAGTTGCCTTCTGTTTTTTATATACACACTCAGTAGTACAGTAGCAATTAATTCCTAACTGGAATTAATACCACTTGTAAGGTTCTATCAACTTTTTTTCCTCACTTTTCTCGAAAGACTAATTTCTTTAATCCCTGTTAATATATTTCATATTTTGTTAGTGTTATGATAAAATGTCATCTTCTTTTCCTCAATATTTTGAAATGTGGAATAAAAATGTCAATTCATTTTCAACTGTCTCTGTCACATTTATTACAGAGGAATTTCTTCTTATGATTTCCACGAGGCTTGTGTTTATTTCCATTATTTCTACTAATCCTGCATGGGTGAGGAACAGTCTGTCATCTTCTGCTAATGACAGTGCTTGAAAGAAAATGTGACTACATTTCTGCAAGTTTTATCAACCATACTGTTGATGTTTCTCACTGTCTATTTTATTTTGTACTTCCTTAAACTCTGTTTAATGTTTTATGGATTTAATCTGTCATAAGCTGTATAGTATTTAATGGACTGGACACATTATTGGTTGAAAACGTAAGAAATGCTTGAAAGGAGCAGATTTTTTTTTAATGAAAATCTGGTATTAAGAGAGAGCTTCTTGGCTTAACTACAATGCTGTAGAATTACAAAGTTACAGGTAACAGAATCAATAGCACTGATGGTGGTTATTGCCTTTTGTGGTCTCAGGCAAAGGTTCATATTTGTTTGATTGGAACTATTCAGTTGTACAAGACAATATATAATTAGTGAAGAGTTTTGAGCAAACTACTGGTAGTGGTTTGCCCTTATTTCAGAGATAGTTTTCTTTCTAGTATCTGGTATGATGCTATGTTTTGGCACTAGGCTAAGAATAATGTTGATAACACCCCTATGTCTTAGGTTTTGCTGAGCAGTACTGCACAGATCCAAGGATATTTCAGTTTTTCAGCTCCTTGTACCCTCATATAAGGAGGGGGCTAGGGGTACACAAAAAGCTGGGAGAAGCACAACCAGGAGAGCTGTTCCTACTGACCTAAACTGGCTAAAGGGATGTCTGGTACTGTATAGTGTTCTGTTGAACAATAAAACTGGAGGAATCAGCCAGGCTGCTGCTGCCTGGGGATTGGCTGGGCATCAGTGGGTCAGGTGAGCAGTTATGCATCATTTCTGTTTTATATGTTTCTTTACCACTATTGTTATCTTCCTTTTCTGTCCCATTAAACTAGCTTTATCACAGCTCACCAGTTTTACCTTTATTCTGAGTTTTTCCCTCATCCCACTGTGGGAGTTGTGAGCAAACAGCTGTGTTGTTTTGCCTGTCAGGTTAAACCACAACATGGTTTTCATCTGAAGACAATATCCTATACAGACAGTTTAGCTGCAGAGTGCCACTTAGGAATAAACCATTCCCTTTCAAGGGATTTAATATCAGACTTTTTTCATTTGAGTATATTTCTGTTGCCTGTCAACATTACTAACTTCAGAACAAGGATAATAGCTGCTCTAGTAGAAATACTGATAACTACTTCAGAGCTATAGATGACTGAGAGAAAGCTCTTTTTTCCACTTTCTTCCAAAATTATATCATTTAATAATAATTATGTGAGCAAAAAAAAAAAAAAAAAAGTTAAAGACTTTCCAATGTAAACTTGGTGGGGATATATTGGTACTCAATTGATCCACTGCATCAACAGTTACCAGAGAAGGCTTTAACACTTCTTTGTTTCATAAATCAGTATTTGAAAAGCGTCTTCTAGAAGTAATATGTATATACAAGAAATCATCTCTGTTGCAAGGGGTTGTATGAGGTTGTTTATATTTACGTATATTCTGTGGCCAAGTACAAACAGTATGCATGCCCCCACAACATCTGTTCAAGGGAAGGCATCATCCTTTTGGTATCTGAAATAAGAACATTGAGTTTGAGGCTCCTGGAAGACATGGTCAGAGATGGAATCCTAAGGAAAGTTGTGAGACAAGGTCAGCAAGCTGTGAAAGCCCAGGAAGAGCAAATATTTGTTCTGGATACTTGCCCCTGTGATACAGGAACAGCCTTTACAAGTGAATTATTTTTGTTGTATTGGACCACTCAGTCTATCCTAAGTACCAAGCTAATAAGCTGTGTTGCCAGTTTCTTTGGTTGGCTCATATGGTCACAAAACAGGGTTTTTTTTTTCCATCACTACTCCCAAGTCCATCTCTGAGACCAGTATAAGTCATTCGTTCCCTCCAGTGGTCAAATATTCCCAGGGTGGGGAGGGGATAGCCAATTAGCTGTGTATGATTTTGAAGAGAATTAGAAAAATCATTGCTGGAGCTCTTTTATTTTGCTTGGATTGACCAAAGGATACTGTTAGGGAACTTTTGGGGAAGTGAAGATAGGAGAACAAAAGTGGGATAGTTCCACAAGGACTTTTCCTGGAGATCTCATCATGGTTTCTCAAATTCAGAGTGGCATGTAAGTCACAAGAGTTCTGTGACACTGCTGAGCAATTTTCTCACATAAATGCTATTAACTGCCACTCCTTCCAGTGGTGAAACAATCTAAGGAAAGGGGAAGGATTTCAATTCCAACACTTGAAAGCAGAAGTCTCATTGCATGATGTGTCTGTGATTTACCTCCATCAGATTTAAGAAGTTCAGATTAAGGGCAGGAGTTGATGACACCTCTTTCTAGCTCTTTGTCACCCTCATGGAACAAAGAAAAATAGTCTTTTGATCCTTCCCAGTTCCCATGAAAAGTGAAAATTAAATTCAAACTTAATAATAAATGATCGTGTGTGAAGATGGCATTTAAGGTTTTCATGGACCTGAATGGATTGGGCAAAAGGCAAAGTGCAGCAGAAAGTGGTTTGTTTTCATATTTTTAGAACATAAATAATGTATGATATTTATGTAGCCTTCTGGGCAATTCTAGAAACCCATACAAGGAAATCTGTGTAGGGTTTTCATGAGCAGAAATTAAGACTAGAAAGCTGTAATGAGCAGGGGGAGTTGAGACCAAAATATTGATGGAGGCTTACACAAAGATAAGTGAGTCAGCATGCTTGGAGAATAACAGTTCTCGTCTTCTACTTAATTTGAAAGCCTTGTGTCGAATCTGTGATCAGTGGAATTCCCTGCTGATTGCAGTCTTCTCCATCATACCAAAATTATTTTTATGCTGCTTGTCTCTACTAGCAGTGCCATTCAGAGTTTTTCTCTTCTTATTTATGATGTTCTCATTTTCTTCATTTATTAAATCTTTTTTATAATGTTGCTTTCCCTACATTATCCTATGAACATTTTTTTCATCTATTCCAAGTGTTATCTATAGATGAAAAACGCTTGTCAACTGATTGTGACTTTTAAACTGTCTTCAAGTGATGCATTTGTTTCTGAGTCAGGGTTTAGCATCTTTTCCACCTATTTCAAGTTAATATATCAGTAGCAATTTTTATTCTAGTATGATTTCATAAGGATGCAAATTGCTTACTATTTTTGGTAGGAGAAATGAAATGAACATCAGAGCTGTGATGGTGTGTTGTACAAGGCACTCTGCTAGAAATCGAAATTAAATTAATGAATTCTGACGTCATTCCTCAAGACCTTTCTATAAAAGAATTGTAATACAAGGAAGATACATGTAATGAGGAACAAATGGAAAAAGAAGCTGTATTTTAGAACAAAATGCTGCATTTTCACTATATCAGTAATGGATTACATCCGTGCCTGAAATAGAGGCAAAGGTTGAATTAAATTTCACAAGGATTTGAGTTAAGTTTAAGATATAATGAGAATGCAGAAGAGAATGCAATTAGCCTTGGGTTATGTGCTCTGGTAAAGTGGGCAAAGGTGTTTATCTTTTTGAATTGTAAGTAAATACAAACTGTAATTTATAGAGTTTTAACAATTAAGTGTTTCATCACAATATACTGGTGTGGTTAGTTTGAGTGGAATAACCTTTTCATAGCTGCTTCCTTGGAAATGAAACCAGTAAAGTTATGTCTGAAAGGTATGCCCCTTGTGGTTAGATTTCCGTCAAGCATACCCCTAGGGAATTAGTAGTTTCAGTGCTGAAAACCACAGGCTCCTTGAAGGCAGTAAATCAAATGAAAAGTGATCTGACTATCTGTCTGTCTATCCTTTAATTATTGTGGTAGCTGAGTGCCTTTAAAATCTATTTTATTTTAAACCTCTTATGTTCAAATACATTAAAGCACTGAAAGTGTCAAAATTCTATTTCTAGCTTTGATTCTATTCACACTGGACAAGTCTTTAAAATGTAATGTTCTTTCTCTGCTGTGATCAGGAAAGAAAATCAGCAGACACTGAAGCAAACTTACAAAGACTGTACTTTGTACAAAATAGCCAACTTTTATAGAATACTTTTGTAACAAAGAGATTTGTGATCATGTGGGATTTTTTTCTTAAAACCCTCATTTAATTTTGTCAACCAAGAGTATCTCCTCCATATTTTACAAGAAGTGTGTTTCTTACATAACTGCAAAGAAAAATGTTCAAACATGAAATGTATGATTCACTTATTTTTAAATCTCTAGTATGTTTATTACAATGTGATTCCTAGAACGTTTCAAATTTTGCAAGATACATCTACTTCAAAGAAATGTTTGCATATTTGTGGTTGGTTGTACTAAAAATAGTGTAAGCCTGATAGATTTAGTAGTTTGGTGCTCTTAAAAATAGACTACATTTGCCTGTGCTCTTTTTGGCAGAGGAAGTAAAAAGAGTGACAAACAAGAGAGGAAAAATATGATAAGTAGTATGCTGGTATTATGGTACAGCCATGCATGGTGGTTTGTCAATTGGTTGCAACTTTTGGAAGTATCGTGGATTGTACAGCCTTCACTCAACGCAGAGAGCTCAATGCCACCAAAACTGCCATACAGTGCACAGACTGCTCATTTACAGTCACAATGGCTCACTGATCTCTCCACTTGTAAAAGGAGGAAAGCTTACTGACATCAAGTGCATAGTATGGGGGACAAGATGCTGTTTGCCACTTTGGACACTTGCCTTGTAGAACTTTTACGCACTTAGTAAAAACCCAGCTGAATCAACCCTAAGGTCTGCTTCATGTAGTCTTCTCAGCAGTGGCATAAAGAGGTGCTTACGTAAGCAGAGATCACAAGAGCTTGTCTACTATCTATGGTCCTTTTTTTTTTTTTTTCCTAGTGAATTTTAACAGTGCTTTTTTGAACTTCTTGATATTGCTTGCCTTCTCGTGGTAACGAGTTCCAAAAGTTTGCCACACATTGCATATGAAAGTACTTTCACTCATCACTCTTCTCTCTTTTTAAACAGCACCAGCTTCTTTGATCACTCCTCTTAAAACAGCTGCTCCATCCCTCTAATTAGTTGTTCTTATTTGTACCTTATTTAGCTCCACTTCTCCAGCCTGACAAATGACCAGTGAACCTGTGCTTCAGTTAGCTTCCGGTTATAAGAGGACTTTTCCCCAGTCCTGTTGCAGCTGTTTCTTTAACAACCTGTTGTGAAACTTTATGAAGGATTTTTAAATCCAAATATGTTACACACATTAAATCCCTCGTGGATGCTTGCTTATTGACAACATCATGGAACTGTAGCATGGAACTTTTCCTTTACAGAGACTCCTGTAAAAGCAGAAAGCAGACCTTTTCCCAAAAGGAACTCCTAAGCAAAGGATTCCCATATACCATCCTACTACCAGCTTTTTATTGACCATATAAGTATTTTTAAAAGGATGATTTGTAAGATAGTCCTTGGTATGAAAATAGACAATATAGTTGAGTCTGTAAGCTTTCCTTACATGGCTGTTATGAGTAACCTGATGCTTCAGCTGGAATCCAGTATCAAAAACTTCTATGGGCTGGCAGCCTTAGTCATTCAAAGGTTAAGTGGACCCAGCTGTGCTCTGGGTGACATGTTCTGATTTAACTAAGGTCCTTTTCAGTCTTCAGTGGTCCAGTGCCTCAGCAGTGGACATGGTTGGTTGTTTCTAAAACCAGCTGTGATGATTTTACAATCTCACTCTTCCACTCCACAGTGGTATGTGGCAACTGTATTGCTTCCAGTTGAATCCTCATTGTTTTGATGCTGGATGATCACCATAAATATTTTTATGCCTGGTATTGGCAGTCTGCCTTTCATCTCCTGGCTCCAGTAAGTGAGCAGCCCCTCCTTCCCTGCTGTTCCCAGTTGCCTTGTTAAATTCATCATATTAGAAAGCTTAAGTGTCACAGTAACTTGAAAGAAAACCACCTGATAAAGAGCCACTTGCTTGGTTCCAGTACCTCGCTGGCTGCTACAGCTAGCCTGCTAAAAGAGTGCATTGCTTCTGAGACAATAGCAACTACCTGAGTTTTACATACCTGTTCTGATCCTTCTTTCTTAAGCCATTTATAAACCCAGAGATACATTTCCATAATAATTTTCTTCTGCCTTCTTTAACTCAAAGGGCTGACAGAATCTCTAGCAAAATTTCTTATTTTGCTGAAAACAAACAGTATCTTTTGATAATACTGAATTTATATATAATATGACCTAGAACCACTCAAGTATTCCAAAAAGTATGTATCCAGCCCGAACAGATCTTCTGACATTTGCAGAGTCTAGATAATAGTAGAGTTATGTCTCCTTAATAATAAGAACAAATTCACAAAGTAGGAGATTAGAGAGGTTTTTAATTTTCCAGTTGAATATCTGAGATTGCTCTTGATGTCTGACAAGACTGGGCACAGCTGAAGGAATGCTGCTGGAATTTTAAATGATCATAGAAATTAGAAGGAAAAAAAAAAAAAAAAAGGAACAGAAACAACTTTACCATACCTAAACATAACTCCAGAGTAATAATGCTTTTGTACTGTAACTACAGGATTAGTCATGTCTTAAGTTGGCCCTGCAGCCAGGTGGAAGTGTTCCCATATCCTTTTGTCTTCACTAATTCTTAGTGAATTATACCAAAAATAGAGCACCTGGAGATCAACTCTGTGACCCCTTACTTTAGACAAAAGCAGTTTCCTGGCATGGCAGTAATAGTATTGAAATTTATATCACCCATAAAACTTTTATAGCAATGTAATTGGTTGGGCTATTAATAACTACCCAACCCTAGCCTTTCTTTATTGCTGTGAACACAGCTTGTAATTACATAAATGATAATAAGTAATAATGCTTAAGGGCACTATATAAACCCAAGCATTTTAGTCTCTCTAGTGAGTGCTCTTTGTGAACGAAAGTAGGGGATGTTAAAGCTTTACCTCTCCTGTGAGTACTTATTTCCATGCTCTCCTTAGAGAGTTCTCTAATGGTAAACAAGGTCGTAAAACTTCAATTCTGCTCTCACTGCTTTAATCTGACTCCATTAACTGCTGTGTTAATACAGGTGTAAATTAGGCAATAGCAGGAAAGATTCAAAGAGTTTGAAGACTATCATTTTGCGGCATACTTCTGCAAATCAAATATCCTTGTAAAAGTGTTCAGGTGTTCTCAGTAGGGGACTATTAAAATCATCTCCTTATTGCCTTGTGTATGTTTCGTGCTGTTTTGCAGACTTTACAAGTAGGATAGTATTTGTTCAACTTGTTTTCCTTGGTGAGTAGAGAGGATAAATGTTCTGCAGTTGAGGAAAGCATAGTTCAATCTGCTTTGCAACAGGTTTTGAAGTTGCTTCTGTTCTCTGTCAAGAGGAGTCTGGATAGCTATTCCTTCTGCTTGGTGCTTTGTGTCTCCAGTATCTTGCATACTTGGACTGCGCCACCATCTATAAAGTTTTCTGACATATCTGGACCTCCCATGCAACTCAGCTGATCCAACAGTAGTTCTGTTGTTTAAGTCCAGTAAGAATAGTGCTTTTATTAAAATTTGTCTGTATTTAATATTTCTCTGTAGCGTTAATAGCCAAAGGAAAATCCACTGGTAAGCAGGAATTTAGGAAAAGTGAAATAGACTATAAGCTAACTGCAAGCAAATTGTTCAATATTTATCCTCCAGCCAGACTAAAATGCAGTACAGTTAAAAACAGCCCAGAATGAAACTCTGTATGGGTCTACTCACGTTTACCAACTTATACCACTTCTGTATTTATTTACGGAATCGTCCATCCTTAGGTTGCTTAAGCTGAGGGGTGCAAATAAGGCAGGGTCAGTCTGTCATGTAAGGTCTTTCTAATCACCTGGATCTTTTCTGCTCTTTCCCAGAGGTTGGGATGAGATTTAGCACGAAACTTAAGTATAAGTAGTAAATCTATTTTGCCCATGTTGACGAGATAGAAAATTATTAGAAAATGGCCAGATTTTGGGACTGTTTAATTCTCTTTAAGCGAAAGGCAGACTTGCCACTAAATATTCTAACTGACTGACTGGAAATTTCAGTGAGAACTTCCTCTAAAAATTTATTCAAGAAAAAGGTTCTATGAAGAAGTAAGCAGTCAGCTTTCATCTTTAGTCATTAAAGTTTCTCCTCTAAGTTTCTCCTGTAACTCCCTTAGGAATACTTCTAAATCTCCCATAAAAACATCACATCTGTGTGATTATTCAATTTCTGTTATGTTTCTGAACCTAATGAGGTTCAACAAGGCCAAGTGTTGCACTTGGGGTGGAATGATCCCAGGTATTTATACTAACCGGGGGAAAGAACTCCTTGAGAGCAGCCCTGCAGAGAAGGACATGGAAGTCCTGGTAGATGAGAAGCTGGATGTGAACTAGCAGTGTGTGCTTGCCTGAAAAGCCAACTGTGTTCTGGGCTACATTAAAAAAGTGGTGGCCAGCAGAGAGAGAGAGGTGATTGTCCCCCTCTACTTGGCTCATGTATGTGAGGCCCCATCTGGAGTGCTGCGCCCAGGCCTGGGGTCTCCAGCACAAGAAAGATGCAGAGCTCTTGGAATGAGTCCACAGGAAGGCCACTAAGATGATCACAGAGCTGGAGCACCTCTCCAATGAAGAAAGATTGAGGGAACTGGGCTTGTTTAGCTTGGAGAAGAGAAAGCTCTGGGGAGATGTCGTTGTGGCCTTCCAGTACTTGAAGGGAGCGTATAAACAAGAGGGGGAACAGCTGTTTACATGAGTTGATAGTGATAGGACAAGGGGGAATGGTTTTAAACTAAGACAGGGGAGGTTTAGTTTAGATATTAGGAGGAAGTTTTTCACTCAGAGGGTGGTGACACACTGGAAGAGGTTGTCCAAGGAGGCTGTGGATGCCCCATCCCTGGAGGCATTCAAGGACAAGCTGGATGTGGCTTTGGGCAGCCTGGTCTGGTGGTTGGAGACCCTGCACATAGCAGGGGGGTTGAAACTAGATGATCATCGTGGTCCTTTTTGAACCTGGGTCAGTCTATGATTTACAAGAACCTTCTTTTACAGTAGTCATGTTAAACTTTTTTTTAAAGGTCATGCTAAATGTTAATGTCAAACAACACAGTAATTGTCTTTTAAAGGACTTGCAGAACTCTTTGAACTATTTGATTTTGTTTGGGTATGTGACTCAAACACATATCTGCTTCTTAAAACATCCATCTCTTCAGTCAGGATTTGATGCTTGTATCAGAAAAAGTAGGAAGCCAAATTCAAAATGTAAATGGATTTGTCTTTGATGCTATTAGTCCTCTGAATACATCACGATCAATGTTATTGGACTGTAATCTGTGAGGGAACATTGTACTTTTGGCTTTAATGCTTTTGCTGGATGCTTGCACATCAGTACTCTTTCTTCCTCTGCTTAGGTGCCTACCATTCAGTGCTCATGGTTGTAATGAAATTTTGCCTGACAGCTTGTCTTTTGGCCTTCAGCATGGTTACTTAGAGTTTTCTAGCTCTTGTGGTTCTTGGTTCTGTAATGAATGAAGGGTTAAGTCCCATACTTGCATGGGGCATTTAACTTCAGGGTGATTTTTAGAGTTTCTCAAGAAACAAGCACTATCTTAATTCATGGAGTACTCTGCTACTTGAAAAATTCAGTACGAATTCTCTAATCTCAAAGCATGCTCCAAGAGCTTAAATATTTTTAAATTGTTTAGTTTTTCACTTCTGGTTCATTACAACTTAAGCGTCCATAAATTGGACTCACGCTAGGATATCTTGTAAAACCTTAGGGCCTCCTCATATAGCCAGTGCCCTAATTGTTTTTTAGATGCTTCTGGCAGAGTTTCCTTGTGCACTCTAATACAACAATCAACAAATCATGGTTGAGAGGGTGCCAATAAGTACCCTCCATCAGCTGATGTGGTGCAATTACTGTAAGCTGAAGAATGCACAGTAGCTGGGGAGAGGAGAAGAGATGAAATGCAGAGCAAAACAGGTTATCCCATTCAGACTTTCCAAGACAAAATTATCAGCAAAACCAGCAGTATTTGTCATAGAATCATAGAATTACAAAGTTGGAAACGACCTATAAGATCATCCAGTCCAACCGACTCCTCATCACCATTGCCACCACAAGCACTAAACCATATCACGCAGCATGTTGTCCAGATGCCTCTTGAACGCTGCCAGGGATGGCGACTCCACCACCTCCCTGGGCAGCCATTCCAGTGCCTGACCACCCTCTGAGAGAAAAAGTTCTTCCTTATGTCTAATCTAAACCTCCTCTGATACAACTTGCAGCCACTTCCCCATGTCCTGCTCATTGCCTAGGAGAAGAGGCCAAATCCCTCCTCACCACAACCTCCCTTCAGGAAGTTGTAGAGTGCAATGAGGTCTCCCCTGAGCCTCCTCTTCTCCAGACTGAACAATCCCAGCTTCCTCAGCCGCTCCTCATAAGACTTGTGCTCCAGACCCCTCACCAGTTTTGTTGTCCTTCTCTGGACACGTTCCAGGGCCTCAATGTCTTTCATGTAGTGAGGGGCCCAAAACTGAACACAGTACTCGAGGTGTGGCCTCACCAGTGCTGAGTAGAGGGGGATGATCACCTCCCTGCTCCTGCTGGCCACACTATTTCTAATGCAGGCCAGGATGCCGTTGGCCCTCTTGGCCACCTGGGCACACTGTCTGCTCGTGTTCAGCCGAGAATCAACCAACACCCCCAGGTCCTTCTCCAAACTCATCCAGCCACTCATCCCCAAGCCTATAACGCTGCATGGGGTTGTTGTGCCCATAGTGCAGGACCCGACACTTGGCCTTGTTGAACCTCATCTAAATCCCTCTGAAGGGCCGCCCTACCCTCAGGCAGATCAACACCACCTCCTAGCTTGGTGTCACAAGCAAACTTACTAAGGGTGCACTCAATCCCTCATCTAGGTCATCAATAAAGATATTAAACAAGATGGGCCCCAGGTACATACAGGTGCATACAGGTACATACAGGTATTCTGTGTAAGCATTTGCTGTAATTGAAACAGATGTGGTGTTGTTACGAACAGTAAGGGACAGACTCCGAAAGACAGTTAATGTAACACATAGTTCATGCACATTTGCATCACAGAGGAAATTTTGAAACTTCCCTTTAGTGTTATTAATAGCTTGTAGTCCAGCAGGCTCCTTTTGGATTTAAGTATGGCTGCTTAATATATTGTGATGTTTTTACGAGCACGGAAACATTTTCTGTTGCTCTGGAGTGGTTCATTGGATGCATTTAGCTCAACTAGGCATATGTTTCTGCAGGTGATTTTCCATTTATAGCTGTCCCATCAGTTAAAGCTCTCCAAGATTAAAGCAATAAAAATTGCTGTACCTATTTAAAAGTTAGATAATAGGCATCTAACAAATGTTGCCTATCTAATAGTGGATTTAAAAAAAAAAAAAAGTGGATTTCTTCTAACAATAAATACCAAAAGTGCTTGTTTGACAAACAATTGGAAGAAAAAACTAAAAATAGGTCTGTATGTGGCAATCTAATAGATAATAAATGCAAGTATTGTATAGATTTATATGTATAGACATAGTATTTTATAGATCTGATTACTCTGCATTGTTTGTGAGACATATTGAATTTTATTTCTATCTGTCCACAAATTCTTTTTCTCTTGTTGATATTTCATGGAATTCTTTAATTAAAATATGGATTGAGAATGAAGTCTGAACTTTAGCTTTGTCTCAGTCAAAAGTATTCCAGAGAGAACAGAATTTCCCTCAGAATGGTTCTTACTGTACAGAAAGTTTATTCATGTAATAATGGTAATTCCCGGTTCTTTCAAAGGAGTACTTTCTAGGAAGACACTGCTTATTTCTGCTTCTTTTATAAACTTCGGCATATAAATTGATTTCCATGGTAATACTCCCAACTTGGGGAAATAGAGGATATATATTCCAGTTGTGTTCACAATATCAGTTTTGTCAATCTTAAATAGTCAAATACTGTAACAATGACCTTAAACAAATACACACCATAACAAAAATAAAGCAAATTCTGAATTCTAAGAATATCATATTTTGTGTGCCTTTTGGCTAATGCTGGTCCTTAACTTCCAAAATGAGTGTAAGCCAAATTTTCAAGTTTTGCTTTATAAAGTATATGAGTGCCTTCAAGATTCAATGGAAATTCAAACAGAATCAAAATGAATTGATATCAGAATCTATATATTGAGTTAACTGTGATGTATTGTAAATTGAGTTAAAGGATAGTTTTGTGCATGCAGTGTTTCATAAAGAAATATAGGAATTTGTTATTTTTGAGAAACATTTCACACTAATTCTGTAGAAGTCTAAGAATAACATTACATTTTGAAAATGAAACCCTCGTTTCTCAAATGTGAAATTACTTAATTTCTGAATATAGTTCTGTTTTAAAATGTTTGATCCAAGAAACAAGTCAAAACATTGTTTTCCTCAAATCTCAAGTACTTAAAAAAAAAAAAAATGAAATTTCTAAAATTTGTCTTCATTTTGTTGTTCTTTTCTAAGTTTATTCACGTACTCTTAAAGCCAACGCTCTTTATTAATTTATTTAGATCATGAGATATGGTAAAATACTGAGGAATATATATGCACCAGAGTCATCATGAAGAATTTGTTTTCTAGTCTTCTTGCATTGTAATATATCCTTCTTATATAAGTGTAAATTGCGAGCACGTTCTTTCAAGTCAAGTGCTGTGTACTCATGTGTGGTGTTGCATCTTATGCCTTTTGTTCACACTCGAATTTGGATGAAAGTATTAATTATTTACTTTCTTGCCACTTCCTAAGTTTTGCTTGCAGAACTCAGCAGTTTTTTTCCCACCCAAATAGTCACATGATAGCATTATGCTACAGAAATTTCTAAGGCATCATAATGCTTAAAACAGAATACAGTATTTATAATCTTGTAAAGTTTTAAATTACTTAGAATCACAGAACTGTGGGGGTTGAAAGGGGACCTCTGGAAACCATTGAGTCCGGATACCTGCTGTTGTAGGTTCACACAGGAGTAGGGAAGTGTCCAGGTCTGTCTTGAATATCTCCAGAGAAGGAGATTCTGCAGCCTCTCTGGGCTCTGTTCCAGTGCTCTGTCACCACCATAATCAAGAAGGTCTTTCTCGTTCTTATAGAACTTCCTGTTCTCCAGTTTGTTTTCACTGCCCCTTATTCTGTTGCTGGGCACCACCAAAAGGAGCCAGGCCCCATCCTCTTGTCTCCTACCCGTTAGATATTTATGAGCACTGACAAGATCTCCTCTCAATCTTCCCTTCTCCAGGCTGAACAGACCCAGATCTCTCAGTCTTTCCTCATAAGAGAGATGCTCCAGACCCTTCATCATCTTTGTGGCCCTCTGCTGCACTCCCTCTAGAGAAAGTTCCCCGTCTGTCTTGAGCTGAGGAGCCTAGAACTCGAAATGGTACTCCAGATGCGGCTGTACTGGGGCAGAGTAGAGGGGAAGGAATAACGAACACTTCTATCTGTGAAGATTTTGTCTGTTACTTCTCATTTATTTATGTATATTATTTTCTTTTCTCCAAGCTTCAAAGTCTTTCAGAACAATGGCTAAAAATACCACTTTCAGGCATCTGATCCTGACTTTGCATTGCTGACTCTGACAGTCCTCTTGTGGTTCACCAGTGCTGTTCCAGATCTTCACTTCCTTCTGGAGAACAAAGCTATGCTGGTGACTCCCATTGCACTGAATTGTACATAAAACAAGTAAAGTTGCTTTTTGTTTGGATGCTTTTTCCTTCTTTTCTGAAGGGCTGTGCGTTAGTAGCAGCCTTGCTAAAAGCTTGCTAAGTATCTCACTGCTAATGAATTCCTAACCTACATTTAATGAAAAAAAAAATAAAAAATTAATTGATACTCTTTTCCCTCAGTTTATTCCTCTCTTCATCTGCCTGCTTCACTCATTTTCTGTTGCTGGCAGCAGAGGTGTTTTCAATTCTCAATGACACAGGGTATTTATTATTAATAATACTAATCGGAGATGATTTCTGATCATTCATCCCTGCTATGTACTGCAATATGCTTTGATTGATTCTGCTAATGTTTTCTCATTATGAAAGCTCCAAGATTTTGTTGCAAAAGTAAAGATAATCAAGCTATAGAGAGGAGAGTTAATTTTTATGTGTCTGCAGAGGAAAATTTTGTTGCTCTGGCTGCCCTTATAGGGGATTTGTATTTAGGACTTCAGAACTAGTAGAAAATAACTAGGATTAATCAACACTTACTACAGCATCTTCTATCAGCTGAGAATTAGGTGTTTGGTGGTGTTTACAAGAGAGCTGTTGCAAGCAATCTTCATCACAGACCCAGAAAGAGTGAAGTTATTGCAGCTCTGTTTATCGGTGGCACTGGTGATTACAGTCCCCTGGAAACATTATTCCAGTGAAGGAGCCTGCTGTCAACTTGAGTTTACAGGTAAAACACAAATACAAATGAAATGAATACTAAAAACAACAACAACAACAACAAAAAACACATAGGAGTAGCTCTGATAGAAGGAGGACAGTATGAACGTGAGTTATGAATTATTGGAGTTCTACAAAGAAGACCTTATACCATGACATTCTCAAATATTTAACTGACTTACTGATTTCTTAGTACTTTGTGATTATTTGGATTCTTAGTTCTGTGTTATAAGCAGATCCTTTGCAAACACCCTCATCAGATGAGCGATGCAGCAAGGTAGTGCGTACAGAGGCAGAAGTATGGCGCACCATCCATTTTCTTTGTCTTCATCCCAGCAGTCAGTGCAGGAGAGCAAAGAAATCTCAGCATCTATCTCCATATTCTGCTATAGTGTATCTTCTGGTATTTTAACCATTGTGGAAGTTGCCCAGACATGGTGCTGGCTAAGCAATTGTAGGTGGCCCTGCTCAAGCTGCAGGACCAAGTGAACTCCAGAGGTCCCTTCCAACCCTGGTTATTCTGTGATTCAGATGTAATTTGAAGATTCTATTTCTAAAGTAAAAACTATGCTAATCAAGTCTTGTTAGAACCAAAAAGCAAGTACTTAACTTTTCATGGATAAGAACAGTGCTCTAAAACCAGACCATAAGTGCTAAAAGGCAAAAAGCAAATTATGAGTATTGTGCTCAACAATTATGAGTAAATGTTGTGTTTGCTCTTATGATTAGGACTGTAAAAGACTGGAGGTGGTGAAACACCCTTGGCACATGCATAGCCTACTGAAGTTCAGTGGTGTTAGATCTATATTGTTATGGAGGAGTAGAGCCTGTTCTTACTCTGTATTTACATCCGATACACTTCACTCATGCAGGCTGCAACTGCTGAGCACTGAAGAGCTGAATTCTAAAAACTCATCTGCTAGCATCAATCATTTCTTTCCTTAAATTGTTTCTATGCTATGCTCAGCACATTGACTTTTTCCTAAGCCATTGTAAGAAAATAAAAGCAGGTGCACATTATTAAAACATCAATGTCTCATCAGTTTTAACTATATGTTTTCTAAATTACTCGTGAGACTAAATAGAAAGTCTGGATGCCAGAATCAGAAGCTGGCCATCTGTGGGCTAACAGTTGCAAAGCACTGCATTCTTTCACAAGCAAAATGCTGGCCAACCTATTGCTTCAGTGAGCCATGGCAGCAAAGCTTAAAAAACAAAACCAAAAACAAAACAAACAACCCACAACAGATTCTTAGCATTTATGCATATTCAGAGGAGGTCGTTGTGATCACTCTGTGTCAGGTGCACATGTGCTCTGAGTGAGGCGCAGAAAGGGGGAACAGAAAGTGAGGGAAGTGAATGATATTACTGAGAAGGATACTTTTATTCTCTGCTAGAGTCAGTGGAAAGTGCTGTCAATAACAAGCACCATAGGGGAGTAATGACTGCAGAAGACCTCTCTCCAACAGTGAGATGCTGCAAAACCTGAATGCCAATCAGACCCCTCCTCTTTTGGTTGTGCAGCAAAAAAATTCCCTTTGCTTAGCGCATGTGTGGCTGATTGAAGGCATTGTTGTTTAGTGCGGCTCTTTTCTTTGTGGCTCACTCAGGGAATAGCAAGCACTGAATTGAGGCTTTCTCTTTTCAGAGAACAGCCATGAAGGAAATCGGTCCCATTCCCAATTAAAGGCTGCGGTCCCACAGGAGAGCAGCTTGGCTATCACTTTGTGTAGTGTTTGAGGCCAAGGGTGAAAAGCAGATGGCGGGAGGAAGAAGTGCACTGCATTTTCTAGGTCTTGCAGCTTATGTTAAAAACAGGCTATTTTTAAGGATCTCTCTTTCAGACATCTATCAGACCTTGTTACAAGAACTGATGATATGCTGTCATTATAGACTAGGGAACCGATTAAATGATGACACGAGGCACAGAGATGCTCTTTCAGGGTATGTTTCATCTGGGTAGCAGTTTATTAGCAGACATCCTTAAAAGAGGTCAATGTGTTGAAAAAGTGAATGCGTGTTAAGAAAGCATTTTACTGAGCAGAACAACAGAACCTATGGAGAAACTGCATTAGTTGCTGCTAAACTGGTCTCTGGTTCTGTTTGTCGCAACAGAAAGCAGCAAAAAGGCCAATCTCTGAGTCAGGATTTCTCATGGAGTCAGATGAGCAGATGGATGGCTGCCATCTTCTAAAGAGAAAGGAGGATTTTGTTGGGTAAGAGAAAAACTTTAGGTCTTACAGTGCTGACTGAAAGTCTGGCTTGACATTTGTAAGTGCATCTAATTAGTTACTGCTCCAGGTAGGACCAAAACAAGCTGAAAACAATACAGAAAAGAATATACCATTCATAAAATACAGTAAATGGTAGAAATAAGACCGGTTCTGTAGTGCATCCATAGTAATCCCACTGACTGCAGTAAAATCTCTTTAGGCTGTTGCTCTCCCTGCAGTCTTGGTGATTGCACAGGAGGGCACCAGACCTCAGCAGCTGCTCCAGGCAGAGCCAAGTGGAAGAAGATAGAGCAATTGTGGGGACACGTGGGCACAAACCAGAGCTGTGTCAGACTGGCTGCCTACTTTTGTTCCAATGTGAAAGTGCCTTCTGCTCCCTTAGCCACCAGTATAGTGGCTAAAAGAAAACAGATGCCCTTGTTTGGCTGTTGTTGCACCCAAAAATGGTGAGAGCCCTTCATCAGGCCCTGAGTTGACAGCAGGAATGGAGAGTGATGTAGATGTCCTCATCTGAAAGCTGAGGGGGATTCAGAGCAGCATCAGGTCAAAGTGCTGTTTGCTGAAGGGTGAGAGCTTAGGAGACAGCTGGTTGTATACCCATCCAGTGTTAACACCTCCGTTATCCCATGCATCTCTTCAGGCCTGAAAAAGTAATATTAGGGTGTGTTTTCAGGACTGAGGCTAGCCAGTACACAGTGGCAGTACTGCTGTTGTTGTGGTTTCTTTCTCCAAAATATGCCCCAAAGTAAGTCATGAATTTCTTAACAGTTCACAGTAAGTCCTTGTGGCACAGCCTTTGCACTGAGAGTCATATTCCAGCAAAGACAGTGACAACTTTTTGCCAATTAGAGGTATTCCCCACATGTGGGAAGACCAGATCCATAGTCTCACCTCAGTGTAGGCACATATCAACATTTCTCATTCTTACTGACTTTCCTATGAGTGAAAGATCAGTCCTGCATCTCCCACATCCCCTTTATTGAGGCTCTGCAAGGGAGTGAAGTTCATTCCTGGTTGGAGAGGACTATCAACAGTCAGACCATGTCTGCTATGGAGTTGTTTATTCGCTAGGACTTTACAGTTAATTTCAAAGTCCAGATCCTGCACTCAGATTTCTGTTCAACCACTGGCAACAGTGGACAGAATTTTCTTTTGTTGACCTACGAAAACTCATATTCCCATATTTGCATTTTTTAGCACCCCTCATCAATTGCTACTTTTGAATGCTTTGTTCTTATTCATTCTTTCCTGCAGATAAAACCTAGTGACAATGCTTACTGGATGTGTTTGTGAAACTCTTGGCTAAAAGATATAGCGTAAACTCTGTTATGCCTATGGCAAACATGTTAGAAAATAATTAGCCACTGAAATTGCTGTGTTAGCATAGATTTAATGAAAACTAGTATTTCTTTTATGTTTTAGATCTTACATATAGTTTTATGAAGACCCAGTGGATGCCAAGCTGGCAGTGATTGTATTACAGACATCAGCTTATTTCAGTTCAGCCTCAGGTCTAGGTTAATGGACAGGGCTGCCTATAGTAAAGAAAGTAATAATAATCGATCAGCAGCATCCCTTTGCTCAAGTTTTCTTTCTCTACAGCAGCATGAGATCACAAAGACCAAGATTCCAGAGACCTGTACTTCCCTGTCAACAGGCAATATTGTAGTGTTGTTGTTCTACGTCGCTATCCAAGCTTGCCTTTACTTGGCAGTTTCCCCACCATGAGGTAAATCAGTGTTAGTCTATGTGTTCTACAGAAAGCTCATCTCCCTGCTGCCTCATGATCTGTGTCAGTCGTTACCCCCTTAAAGAATTTATTAAGCTATTACCCAAATAAAATACAGTGCAGTAAATTAGCATAACCACCAAGAAGAAACACACCAGTTTTACAGGGGGAACAAAGATAAAGTAGAAAAATACAAATGGCAGTATCTTCAGAGAAACAAAACAAATCACATTTACCTGCTCTTGAAGTTGAAGAGCAGATTATTTTTTACACAGTGATAACAGACTACCAGAACAATACAGTAGCTTATATTATCTGTTTCAATTTAATCTGTTTCAATTTAATAGTAGTGAAATCTGGCTTCAGGTTTGGTTTTAGTATAGGTGAGAGATTTCAATTCAACAGCATCATCAGTAGTAGTAATTTCCTGTTGTTCTTTACATCTGTTGCTGTTTACTTGCCACCCAGCGAGCCCCTCAGAGATACACAACTTTTCTGTATGACTGCTTAGACTCAGTTTCCCTATTCTTCAGCTACTGTATTGCAGAATCCCCTTTCATCAGCTCATCTCAGTACAGTAAGCTGCTGAGTATGTGCTTAACCCCAGTCAGAACTTCAGGTACCAGCCAGTATTCGGTGTCAGGGTGCCACTGGCAGCAACAAGATGCATGTGTTGAGTCAACATTTCTCTGCACTTTAATCCCGACTGTCATCTGTGTTCTTTCATATGTACACGTCCTATTGTCAGCATGGGAACTCCAGAATAAGTTTAACTTGCACCTTAACTGAAGCCTCTGCTCTTTCCTGCTGGTTATTCCAGTTAATTAAGAGTGAAGTTTCTTCTTTCTTCTTTTTTATCTCATTCTTGTGTTTTAGTGCGTTCTTGTTTTTTATCTTCTATTAGCCATTTTCAAGCTCCCTTCTGTTCATGTGAAGGAAGTTTTTATGTGTGATCTCACTAATTTTGGCCCAGTATTCAGGCTGGCTTCTCCATGAAGGGAGAAACAGTCTGACAGAGTCCAGCAGTGTTACCTTTTCTCTTCATGCAGGTACCTGGGTCATGCTACCAGTAACTTTTTAGGTATTGAATTACCTGTTCTCATCCATTTAATTTCAGTATAATTCAGTTCACTTAGCATTCTAACCAGAATGCCTGTGTTCCAATTACACAGGATAACACAGTTATAGCTGTAGTTGTGGGTACTGGGACTCATCTTGAGGCTGCTTTGTTTTATTTCAGTTCATCTTCAGGTCTAGGTTAATGGACAGGGCTGCCTATAGTATTATAAGCCCAATTTCAAGGTGCTTTGGGACCAATACTTGGTACTTTCACTGATCTGTGTACATGGAACATCTACTTGGAGCAGATAGCATTTGTAAAAGGTAAATAATCTATGTCCATTCTCAGAGCTATAGGACATTTCTTAAGGACAGCGAAGTACTGAAAGAGGAAGGAGTGATCTCATGAAACAGTAGGGAAATGCAAAGGGAATGGAACTGGGTGCCCTGACCTCCATGAGAGCAGTGTATTGGCTGTAACATAAATTAAGATTTCTTCCCTTTCCCCATTGCTTGTCCAGCCCCCACAGCGCAGTGCTGTCAAAAGCAGGTGCTGGAAGAGACCTACAGTGGGACAGTGATGCTGACATCTGTGTATGCTACCTGTTGCTTCTCACTTGCCCATAACTCTTCTTTCCCTGTAATACAAATAAGCTTAGTCCTACATAGTTTGTTTTTGACAAATTTGTCAGTATCACCCTTCTTTGTATTACATTCATTTACACTCTATGAATTCTCAGAGCTGGTAATAATTCAATGACTGTGTCAACAGCTCTTCTAAGCATCCAAGGACAGGGCTCTTCAGAGTCAGCTGATTTTAAGACATGTAATTTATCAGCTGCACTCTAGTCTGTCCTTTGGCTCTTCTAATCCAATCTGTTTCCCCTTTGCGAACAGCAAGAGCATGTGAGACTTGAGCTTCTGTGCAAGCTGTGTGACCTCTCTGTGCCTGGTCTCTTCAGCTGTAACATTACAGGGGCTTAGATGTTCCAAACCCCAGGAGACTGTACTTGGGTAATGTGAGAGGCAACCAGTGAGCCTGCCTGAGGAGACAAACCTACAAGAGGTGGAAGATGGGAAGCATTATTATCTCAGTGTTATAGACGAGAATTTAAGACAAACTGCAATTGAGTGATTTACGTAGGATTACACTAGGTGTCTGTCAGAGCCAGAAGAGCCATCAGTTTTTGATATCTTAGATTAATATTTAATAACTAATATTAATATGTAATAACTAACAATATTGATTTAATATAACCAGAAGTCCTGACTACCATTTCCAGTGCTGGTGATTTTCCAAGATAAGCTCTGTCCCTCCTACACACTGAAGCTCCCTTCAGCTAGCCTGCTGACAGATCTGGTAGCTGTTAGCTGTTTTTGTCTTTGCTCACCTAGGCTGTGAATAGACCGCTGGCACTTATGGGAGCACTATATTCCGTTACTGATCTGTGGGCACACTAGTTCCATCAGCCTTTCAACTCTGATTAACAGGAGTAATTAATTGTACACTGATGAGGGCTTGCGGTGACTAAGCCCTCTGCAGTTAGGTGAGCAGCATGTAGATACTGGAAGGCAAACTGTGAAGAAAGAAAGAAAACAGGAAAAAAAAGCCATGTGGACTTCTGTTCCTTCAAAATGACCTTTCAGTACTGATCCTTTATATTTTCATTTCCTTTATTTTGTTCTTTCTCTTATTTGTTCTGAAAGGAATCAGGCATTCTTTGGGAAGTTATTCATATGCAAAAAGTTTTTGCATTGGGATTCATCTGATAAGGTCTACAGAGGAGGCTTATTTACACTGACAGGTTGGCAGCCAGACAACCTCTCAATTTTCTAAATGAAAGGAGAGTAGCAGCAGGACATCTCCTACTCTCTTGCTTTTCAGCACTGGAAGGAAACCAAAATCTGCCAAGCAGCAGTTCTGGGGTGCCAGCTCTTTAGAAGATGAAGAAATGCATGGGCACTGAGAATACAACATAAGGTTTTCCTTCTGTGAGAACCAATGCAGATAAGTGACATTCGGGTTGACAGTTTTTGGAGGTTGAGAACCTTGATTATCAGATGCAGTTTGCTTGCTTCTTTTCAGCATAAATTCCAAACATGAAATAATCTAAATGGATTTTGAATTCTTGTTTGTGAAAGTCAAGAATGAAGACTAGTTCAGTTTTATATTCTAGCCTGTAATCAATGTGGGAACACTGTGCCATTTCCTTCAAACAAATCCACAGGGAAAGAGAGTACAAGTACCTCAAAAACCTGGTTCCTCCATATATCAGTGGTGTGACTGTCAGGTTAATAACACCAAGTCCTAGGCTCAGCTGCGATCACTGCTTCTGTGTTTGTCCAGATACAGTAACATATGTATGTTCTAACTCCTGCCGTGTGTTTTAAACGAGAACACGTAAGTCAAATCAGTGCAGCAGAAAAAAAGTCACTTATTGATTTCTGTCTTTGCCAGGCACCAGCAAAAACATCTACTGCCTAGGTGCAGTGTAGCCGGTATCAGAGCATCTCAGAGGAACAAGATTTCAATTAACACAATAGCAAATTGTAAGTTATTACAGCTTGCTATTAATACAAGAGTCCTGCACTGACAAATAAATGTATGCCCTTATTGTAGCAGGTCATATCTCTCTGTGCTGAATACTTCTGCACATGGGCTCACTGCCGCCTGGGTGAGTTTTAAGTATGCTTTTTGCAGAGACATAACTGCCATTAAACTTGGTATTCCTCCTGATGATACTAAGGGCACTGGGAAAAATATATAGTAAAGGAATACCTGGCTATGTTTCAGAAAGTGTTTTAAGTGGAAAGGGTTGTAGTATGGAGATGATACATGTCATGGTTGCTTACGTGTGTTCCAACTCGTCTTTCTCTTTTGTATTAATGGATAAAATAGTGTTGATACTTGAAAATAGGTAGCTTCTTGTGTTAACTGCATACCTGTTTGATCATATCTTTTCTCCATGGCTGGTTGCCTTGTTGAAGCTGCTGCCTGCTTTCCTGACCAGTGCACATACCTGACATCTCTGCTCTACTTGTTCCCGCTGCAGCTGTTTGCTAGAGCTCACGTTCTTAAAAAGAAGGCCGCAGACTTCATTGATGTTGCCATGGTCATAAAATTGAGATAAATTAGTATGACGCCCTGTAGAAGGTCAGAAGTCACTTCTTGGTCACACAAATGTCACTGCAGCCTAATAGCAGTGAAAATAATTAACACCCCTGCCCAGGTTCATTGTTTCTGTACGTTTTACAGAATCACAGGGTTTGGAAGGGACCTGTGGAGATCATCAAGTCCAACCCCTATGCTAAAGTAAGTTCCCTACAGCAGGTGACCCAGGAAAGCGTGCAGGCAGGTTTTGAGTATCTCCAGAGAAAAACACTACACAAACTCTCTGGGCAGCTTGTTCCAGGATTCTGTTACCCTCACTGCAGTGTGCTTTCTCATGTTCAGATGGAACTTTCCATGTTCCAAATTGTGCTCATTGCCCCTTGTTCTGTCGTTGGGCACTGCAGAAAAGGGCCTGGCCACATCTTCTTGACCCCAATCCTTTACATATTTGTAAGGACAGATATGACCCCCTCCCACACTTCTTCAGGCTGAACAGCCCCAAGTCTCTCAGCCTTTCCTCATAAGGCAGGTGCTCCTGGCCCCTCGTCATTTCTGTGAGCCTCTGTTGGACTCTACCTGGACGTTTCCTGTTTTCTTGAACAGAGGAGCCCAGAACTGGACACAGTACTCCAGATGTGTCCTCACCAGGGCAGAATAGAGAGGGAAGATCACCTCCCTCAACCTGCTGACAGTGCTGTTTTTAATGCACCCCATGGTACCGTTGTCCTTCTTGGTCACAAGGGTACTCTGCTGGCTTATGGTATTCAGTAAAGCTGGTGCTTTAAAGACTTAACTAGAAAAATGTTCTGTTGCTTTTCATTCAATCTTCATTGTGTATTCTGATGTGCATTTTATTGGAAGGCTTTACGATCTTACAGTAATGTTAAAATAAGTTTGTTTTTCATAGTACACAAAGGGAAGCCCTTCCCTGTCCTTTGCATAGTCACCAGGTTATTTGTCATATGAGGAGAGGTGATTGTCAGGCATATGTCCAAAAGAATATTATCCTTTTGAAGTGAATTACTTTATGGAGCCTAGAGCAACTGCTTTTAGTAGCCATGAGCACTGCTGATGCCAACAGCATGAGCCCACCTGTCCAATCCAGGCAGCTGGTAAACAATGAGCAGATCACAAATGATCATTAGGGCATGGATGAACATTTTTCAGGGGGAACCAGTGTGTCATGCAGAGTTCACACTGCTAAATTGGACTGCATGTGGGTCAGAATCCCAGTGTGAAAACATGACCTGCATGTTTTCTGGTCCAACTGCCATTTGCCTGTCTTTGTTAAGTGGTAATAGACCAAACACTGTAAATATCATTGAAGTCTGTGATCTGGAAATAGTGTTCATATACAATAGCTTTCATACACTCTTTGTAGGAAGCAAAAAGTCCTTTTATTATTGCAGTGGGAGTCCTTGGACATGACACTTGGAGCAGGAGGCCTAATATCTTGAAGACTAAAGTTTCAAAAAACAGGTTACTTTCAAAATCAGTGCTGCTATGAGATAAAAGCAAAGGTAACTGGTAGGGTTAAAAAAGAAGGATGTGATACGTCTTTCAAGAATGAAGCCTACAGTAGTTTTTCTGCATCAAAAAATAAAGTCTTGCTATATTAGCCCATATAATCCAGTGTCAAACCCAAAAGCAGATAAATGAATGTAGTAGAGATAGTGAACGACTCAAACTTTGGCTAATTCTCTGACTCGGGTATATAGCTGGTAAGAATTTTAAGTACAAAGAATTTTTAAAGCAATATCGTTGTGTTTTAAAATATATTATTAAGGGAAACTAACACACTCATCACAGATCTTTCCTTCCTTAAATATGATTCTTATTGGTTATGGCTGACTTCGTCACTGTCCAAAGGAGCAGCTAAACTGTACTGGCATCTCATATCTAAATGTTAATAGTTGAATTGCACCTTGCTGCTCATGCTTATGATCAAGGTGGTAAATTAAATGTTAAACTGTAAGGTAAACTTAATGATGCTTGGAAAGATACTTGCTGCCTTTTTCAATCTCTGCCTTTTGTTGGAGTACTGGACCTGGAGGTGGATGAGGGAGGGATGAGAGCTCAGAGGATGCCAGTTAGTGAGCTACCTTGCAGGTCTACGAAGGGAGGAATTAAATATTCATATGAGAAAAAGGCATTTTTTGAGGTTTCATTAATAAAACCAGAGAAGGAATGGATGGGAAAGTAGACCTGAGAGGTTACTCATTGGGGGCCCGGTAGGAAGGCAGCATCAGGGAAGAGAGGAGATATTCAGAGCAAGCCCTTGTCAGAGCAAGCATTAGGCTGACAAGCTTGTATCCTAAGGGTATGTGCACTTATTGCAAGAAACAGCAAAAAAAAGCTTTTTAAATCCTAAGCAAGGAAAGGCTTCAGGCTTTTTCAGTCAGTACTGCAGAAAATCCCAGAGGGACAGATTTCCACAGGGAAAGCTGCTGTGCAAGGAGACACCAAAGCAAGACGGGGAAAACTGGAACGTGCATATTCAAATATTTATGAGATAGATGACCTGAAAAATTCACCTTGGAGGAAGTTTGATTTCATGCAGTTTTCCAGTCACATGATCAAACTCATGCAATGAGCAATTTTTACTTTTACTTTTTAGACCATAAGCCTGGGAATTGGGGCTCTCACCTGCTCATTTTCCTCACGTCCAGATTGGCTTTAAGCAAACACAACCACAAAACAAGTGTAGTTAGATATAAAGCCTTGCAGTCTCCTAGTATGTGAAAATAACAGTACTGTTCAGCTGAGGCTATCAAAATATTGTGGTATTTCAACAGTGTAGTATTTTAAATGTAGCTCTTTGAGTGTCTCTGAATAACACTCCAGGCACTATTCAGATCAGAAGAATTATCCTTCACCTCCTTTTACTCCAATCTAAATAAAACATACGTGTGAAACCACACTTTTCCAAGTTTTCATGTTACAGCATGTATGGGAACTGCTGAGTCACGGCCTGAACCTCTGATTAATCACCTGAGGTGAGCCTTGAGTCAGCCAGAGGAGCACAGGTGAAGGCAATTCACCTGTGCTGCCGGAAGGGGTGGAGCCAGGCTCCACCCCTCCTGGACCTATTTAAGAGCTGGCTACCAGAGGGGAAGGATCTCTTCTGGAGATCCCCTCTTTTGGTATCTTCTGGTGAGCTCAACCCAAGGGTAAGCTCTTCCACTTATTCTCTTTTGTGATCATTGTCTGTTTGCCTTACTCTCTTGATTATATTGTAATTATAACATCTTGGTTATACAAAATTATAACATCTTGGTTATACAATTATATTGTAATTATAACATCTTGGTTATACAAAATTATAACATCTTGGTTATACACAGCACGAAATGGCCTTCTGTCTTTCACTGAAGCAAAAGTGTAAGATTAAAATACTGAATGCATGTTGGATTACCCTGTGGTTATGCAGGTTATACTCACAACATGGTCCTCCTGTATCCAGTCCCAGCTATATCTTGGCCATCCTTACTACTTCTTTTTCATTCACATTTTCTCTTTTGCAACGGATGGAGAATCAGGCTTGTGATGGAGGGTTGTTGTCCAATCCTTCTATCAAAAACAAGTGAGGTTTAAATCCAAGGGAAGGTCTATGATTTTATGACAGAGTAACAAATAGTAAAATGTCATCCAATCTGAAATCAATAGGGAGAAAATAATTTCATTTGGTAGGAAAAGTGTTACCTGTCCATCTCTCACTCTTTAAGAACCTACTGATATGTAGGTTGCTCTGAAAGTAATGCCTCCTATTTATTAGCATGGAAACTACAAAAGATACAAAGAGCGCAATAACACTACTTGATAGAGGAAATTTTCAGCTACAAAACATTATTTTTCAATATGGTCACCACCACCAGCTGTGCATTTTTGCCACTGATAAATAAGAACTCTTCATCTTATGATATGACAGCTGTCCAGAACATGGCTTGTCTTTCACATCTCTGTTACCACTGCTGAAATGTACCACCCACTGCCTCACTGTGTTTACATCCACTGTTTGGTCTCCATAAATGTTTATCAAGTGTCAATGAACATCAGTGAGTGTAATTTCTTCCATGTGGAGGAATTCAGTTCCACACCTTTGTTTCATATGCATCTTCATGTCAGATGCCATTTTGACTAACTACTCCTTTGCTGCCATCAGTCATATGTCAGCTACATGTAATAGAAGGTTCATGGTGGGAAGGTTCAACCTCTACTGTCATACCACCAGCATCCACCTCTGATGTTGTAGGCCAGGACCATAAAATAGGAGGAATTTTCAGCAGGCCTCATAGTTTATTTTGCACTGTATAAGCACATTTCTGTGAAGGTACCTCTTGGGACCTACTGAAGTCCCAATTCCTACACTTGAGTTTATTGCTTTATTGCTAGGGCTCAAGGTCTCTTCCTCTGGCTTTCAAGAGCAGCAGCAACATGGTTGAGGAAGATAGGAGTCGCAGAGTTAGCAGGAGTGTTTGCAGTTCTCTGAATGCTAATGATATTACAAGTGGCTGAGGCATTTGACCTGCACTGGCTGTAGAACTTAATTTTTTTAATTGATTTTTTGAAAGAGCCCTGAATTGTTGTCAAGTATCAGCAGATAGAGAATCAGCTGCATAGCAATGAGGAGAGAAAAGAGGAAGGTAAAGGGGAGCGGCTGCTGAAAGAACCCCAGAAATCTGGACTCATGTAACTTGCTGAACATTGTCAAATGGCAGCATGTCAAATGGAAGGTGCTGTCCTGAGGGGTGTCAATCTGACCACTAGGGCAGATAGAGGGATCTAGTGTGCTTTTGTACTTGAATCTAACAAAATAGGTTGGCAAAGCAAAGATAAAGCTGCAGAGGACATGTAGATGAAAGTGTACAAAGGAGGATAGTGGTATGAAAGAGAAGCAGGAAAAAGGGAGAGAGAATTATTGGAAGGTGTATTTCACATTCAAGCACTGGAATTTTCCAGAGTGCAAATCAAGTCAATCCTAGGAGACATTGGAGCGTGTTTCGAAGACACAAAATAATCCATTGTAAGAGTTCTTAAAGGCCTGTTGATACCAGACCCTCTTTTGAAAGAGTATTTTTTCCAACAACTGGTCTTAATTCTTTACCTAACACTGTACTTGCAATAGGTAAAGGTATCTATTGGCATCACAGAATAAGGATGATAACAAATAATGTTGTGAATGGCTGGTGTGTGGACAAAGACATCTCTCATCAATTTCTTCTGCATGCCCTAAGGCAGAAAGTTTGTACTAAGAGCAGAGAATGTAAAGCCACAAAACAAAATGAAATCCATACATCATGACTAATGACTTGTTGCAATATTATTTTATTCAATTTTAATTTATTTTCATACCTGTAAAGGGCAGCTTATTTTCTTTTTGAAGATAAATACTGAACTAAAATTCAGTGTAATATCTGTATGTGGTAACACTTGTGCAATATGTAAGTTACAGTGTCCAAAGACTCTCTGTGGTTTTCCATGAAAATTTGGAGAGCCAGAGAAATGAAGAACAGAAAAGCTAAATAAAAGAATGGCATTTTGAAGCCTTCTACTAGCAGACTTTTGACCACAGTTGGTAGTAGTTGGGGATTGACAGAGATCTGATGATCAGTCTGTAAAATTACAGTACTCACAGAATTCTACAAGGTATTCCTAGCTCTTGTGGAAGCCAAATATCATTGCTGACAAGGTAGATAAGCTGTCTCTTCTGGTGTGGATGTGCAGATATGGTTTCAGCAGGTGAACGTGCATGTCCAGCAGCATCGTTGTGTACCAGTACTAGCTTCATTCTCCACTTCTCCCTTTGCTATCTGTCTATAATAGTCAGTTTTATGCCATGATTTTATTCTTATTATTTTATTGCTCAGTCTAGTCCTTGCAACTAGAAACCCACAGCTGTGTGAACTTCTCAAAGAACCTAATACATCTGAGCTGCCCCACATAAATTTCTCCTGAAACCTGTGTGCTCACATTACGTGCCATATCTTACTGTCAGTGGTAAGTTGGGTAAAAGGGCTGAGCCTTCACAGCAAAAATAGATTTCACAATTTATAGATCTGCTCTAAAGGATGTGTAAGCTGGAAGCATCATAGGTAGCTTAGATTCTCTACTGTTGTGCATCTTGAGGGGCCATTAGCTCACTGGTCAAGGCAGATGTAACTCAGCCTTGCCCAGATTGTGTTCAACTAGGCACATCACTGCAGAAAATTGAGGACATAATTAAAAACAAAACAAAACAAAACAAACAAAATAAATAAATAAATAAAAAATTGAAGAATGTTAATTGAAGTATCAAGGAATGGGAACAATTACAGGATATTCAGTATGCCTTCATTCTTGTCTGATGGGTTTGCAGAACCCTTAGCTTTCTCTTCAACAGTTCAGTGATCAGCAGCAGCTACTTCCTTTTCCATCAAGTTCACATGCGTGTTCATCTCCTGTGATTTATATTTCATAAAAAAAATCTGATCACACTACCTGATGCTTTTCTTATTTCTAGATGCCACAGAATAGTTAATGAGAGTTCTTATATTAACTGCATTTCCTGAAAGCTTACTATTCCACTCCTTTCTCAGTCTGGGGCTGTGTTACTGTTGTTGGATAACAGGATTTCATACTTATCCATCACCTTCTTTATGAGGAAGTTTGAGTCTTCCACACTGAAACTGAGGTAACATCTCTTCTCTGAGAGGGTCAGATAGCTTGCTTGTGCATTTGACTGTCGGATCTCCCATGATATACCTTCATACTGTCTGTGTTGATGAGTTTTCTGTGAGATATGAAATTGCTAAGGTGACCCTTAATTTTGGAATGGTTTCCTCTTCTTGAAGCATTGTACTGATGCATTACTCAACATTAGACACACCAGTACAGCTCTCTCATACTCAAAATATCAAAAAGACACTGTCTCTGTGCTTTTTAGCTCTCAGTACTCTGTCACTTGTGTTGGCAGCTCCTTCTAGAAAGGTGTATTGACTCTGTTCTTTTGCATGCTGAAGAAGTTATTGCATGACTGAACTACCTCTGGATTTGGACTGTGAAAAGGGGGAAGGAGGGAGGGCAGGAAAGGGAAAACAGTGGTGAGACTTTCACTTAGTGTTCACAGCTGGATTGATGAAATTGTCAAAGAACATCAGTAGTGTCTGAGTCAGATATGCATGTATGTAAGCATGTGAAAATGTGCTGCTGAACAAGTGGTTGTTGATGATATCAGCGTAACTATAAGAAGCTGGATGTATATAAGGGCATCTTCTAGTTGGGATGCGTGGTCATAATTCACACATTAATGGCTGGATGCTCATCAGTTGGGTATTAATTGTACGTGATGCAATGACTCTAACCCTGGAATTTCACAGCATAGACCCTCATGCTGCGTTATAGATCGTCATGCTACAGTTATTTGTCAAAATACACGCTGACATGCATGTCCTAAAAAAGCCTTAGGTTTATTTATAATTAGATGTTATGTCTCAGTGTTGTGGAAAGGCTACCCTGTCAATTACAGTTAAATCTTAGATGACATTATAAGAGATATTCAGCAGTTTGCTTATAAATCAGCATTCATGTAGAGGAAACACTTTTCTATAATAAAGTTGCTCATTGCATTTATCAATACTTTTTTGTTAGTGTAGATTTTTTTTTTTAGTTTTGTGGTAATCAGCTGGGACAAGATAGAAGCAGTCTCAGCTGCTGTATGAAGTTCTTGTATCCCTCAGCAGTGTTCTCACATTCATCTTCTCTTAAATTCTTGATGGGGAGGAGAGGAAGACATTTAGCTTCTAGTGTGCTCTACTGAATGCTGTCTGATGCAGTATCACACGTTACGGGAGAATTTGTAAAAGTTTTGAAGTTTCAGAGTCACTGCATGTTGATTATTCCAGGGTGGATTTTTAGACACCATTGCAATCTACTCGCAAAAATATAGGATTGGCCATTTCTTCTAGCAGCTGCCATCCTACTGATCTCAATGTGCCCTCCCAGGACCCCCAGGTCTCCTGGGACTGGACCCAGATGGGCCCAAAATCACCATTCAGGGAAGCACCCACTTATCTTCTGGCTCCAAATTCTGCTGCTAGCATCATTTCTTTATAGAATCACATTTAGCTTTTCTGAGATGCAAAGTTCAATTTGATAGTGGATAAATTACTTGGGTTTCTCTGTTACGGTAGCATAGCAAACAGCAAATGTAACACTGGACTTTAATTAAGCAAATTCAGGTGTACTGAAATGCAACACCAGAGGATCTGTACTACATCTCATTATTCTATATATTTACCGAGAGTCTGGAATTCTCTGTCATACTCTTATTGGTTATCATCTTCCGTAGAAAAACATGTTGTGTTCAATTAACTACTTTTTCAGCACCTTAAGTGTGCATACAATCTCCACTCATCATCAGTGGTGGTAGGCACTTGGTTCAGGTTGTAATGGCATTTGAATATGAATATTTCTCACCTTGTACATCCATCTGCAGGTAACTTTTTGCCAGAATTTGATGGATGGCAAGCCTCCACCTTTTTAGCGCAGCATCTAACTGCTTCTCAGTCCCACTCTTAATCTTCTCGTTATTTTGGTTGCACAGCTACAATAATTAAATACTACATTTTTCTTTAAGATTTCCTAAAATAGCTTAACGTTACACTAGGCAGGGACACAAAATTTCTTTCGTCCATACATTCATTATCTTGGTTTTCACTTTGTATACCAGTCATTGTTTTGTTCAAAAATAAGACCAAGTGCATTTCAATCCACGCAACAACGTTGCTTTGATCAATTTACTGAAGCTAAGCTGATATAGAGCAAGCATCTAATTAACATTTGATGTTCTATCTAGAGTGTTAAGGGGTCTGAATTGCATTCCATCCACACGCATGACGCCTCACCTTTCTGGGTATGACCGCACTTCTGTGCTATTTCTGACAACTGGTTTGGCAATAAGTAGAAGAAAATGGACTACTGTGAATATACATGTGCAAAGGTAGTTCATAAACCAGTATGTTGTCTTGTTTGAATCATGGAAAATTTGTAATTTTTTTGTCAGAAATGCCACAGGCTTGACTCCACCACAAAGTTTCTTCCATAACAAGTACTTGCCCCAAGTAGAGGTGTGCAACTTGCATGCAGGAAATGCCCAGGTGTTGATTTGGCCATACCAAGAGGAGAAAGCCCTAGTTGGCATAATTAATGTTGGGCTGTCAATGCTGGTAGAAAAAAAAAAGTACTGCACAGCTCCTGTCACTGTGGGTGTCCTGAGGAGAAAAAGCATGATGAGATGATGAGTATGTCTTTACAGTGCTACAGAAAGGGCTATCAAATCATTCTGTGAAACTGTGCTATATGTGGTGGGCCAGAATTTTCCAATTTTGATCTACCCAGTGTAGCAGAGCTACATTTGGGCTGTATGAGCATGCCTGTGTATGAGAAATGGTGTCATACAGTCACATGCTCAGAACACTACTTGCTATCAGGTCCTTCCACAAATGCTTTCACATCCAGATCCTCATTATCTATTTCCTAATGCACATGAATTTAAGATTTATTCTCTCTTTACCCAGTATGGAGGATTCTTCTTCATTGTTTCTGTGGTGTCCCAGATTGCTCTCTATTTATTTAACTATAAGGATGTATAATGCTATTTTTAAATCTGGTTGTTCAATATTAAGAATGTTAAATTTCCAGAGGTCCAAGGAAGACCCCACTGTTGTAGGTATACTACAGATACACCAAAATATTGCTTGATCCAAACAGATTCTTATTAAAAAAAAAAAAATCTGGCCTGATTTCTAACTTTAATGCTCATTTGGATAACTCATTCAGAATTATGTGATAATGGATAGCCAGCTCTTCAGATGAACTGCCTGTAAATGCCTAGTTGAGTGTATTTGTGATACCTTATGCCAGTAAATCAGCATGGTTCAGTGATGTTTTATGCTTTTAGCAATATACGTCAATGTATGGTCATGCTACTGTCATAGGCTCTAAACATCTTTTTAAAAATATTTTTTATCATTGTAGACACAACGTTGAGATTTTTGGTGTGTGTAAATCCTGAAGGTATCATAACAGGCAAATTATTGAGTGTGCCAGTTCTGGGTGTTACTTGAAGTCATTGTGATTTACACGTTTCCCCATGCCTGCATTTTGCATTTTCTGTCTTCTTAACTGGGTTTATTCCTCCGTGGTGCATTTTGGATCTGTATCTGTATTTCTTCAGGGATAATATTTAATTTAGGACTTTAACAAGTCGTATTCCAGTCCACCGGCAATGGGCTGAGGAAAGCTGCTACTGCACATAGGTACTCCAAGAGGACCGAGTGCATATCGGTAACCTTTTGACAGAGGAAAATACCACTAGAGATCATTGACCATCTGTAGTCATATTCCTCTTGAGCCATTCATCACTAACATACTCCGAACTCTGCAGCTCTCTACTTGGCTCAGAGCAATAACATGAAACCGTGCAAAAAAGAGCATTCTATATACTTCCAGTTAACACTCTTAACTTCACATAATTCTGCCAGCAGTGCTGTTACATCCACTTTCCATCTTACTCTACTTAAGTCCCTCAACACTATTGCTAAACTAACAAGAATTGTCATTGTAATAGAGTACCTGTGTGCCTGTAGTGCTCATCTTACCTAAGAAAATTCTCCCCTTTTCAGTTACTAACTAGTAGCTTTTTCTTACCAAATAATATCTTTTAATATTCATCATCAGGAAAGTTTCTTTCTTAATAGCTATCTTTAGGTTTCTTAGTCCATGAGAACATATTCTCTTAGTCATATACCACATGTTCTGTATGGTCCTTGCTTGGACAGGGCACCAGCACCTGCTGCAAGGCAGTGGTTCTGGGAGCTCCAATCCCTGTGTTGCCTGATCTAGTATGGGTTTACATCCCGGGGCTGAGTGAGTTGCTGCCTAAGAAGATGCAGATTTCAGTCACTGGTGTCTAATAGTGAGTTCACCCCCCAGCCTTTTCTTGGTAGCAATGGCGTTAGATTTTATCTCCTCTGCCCAGTTCACAGTATTATTCATGGTAAAACTCTAGGAACTAATAGCTTTGTACTCTATCTGTGTCAAATTTGGTTTAAATTGGATCATTACTTTCAAATGTTATTAATGGGGAGCTGAGAAAAATACACATTCCTTGATTTCCTTACTCCTTTAAAGGTAAGGCTAAAAGTTCAACTCATGTTGGATTTGCTTGATCTATGGTGGTTAATAATCATGGCAATTGGCATTCTTTTTTTTTCTGATTGTCTCAGGCAAATCTCATGCTTTGGGAAATAAACTTTATAGGAATCATAAATAATAAGTTGGTAATTCCTTATTCACATCCCTCTCTGGGAGAGAAATGTCACAGAGCGGGTAGGTGGCTGGACCAATCCTTCATAATGAGTTGATGAAAGGAAAAGGAAAAGAAAGAAAGCCTATGCATCCTAACTGTTTCCTCTGCCCTATACAATTAACATTGTTTTTCTTAAGATTATTTCACTAGCTTTACGTCTTGTGATTAATGTGCCTAAGATCATCCAAGAGGATAAATAATTCATGCAAATTACATATTCATAAATAGTATTCAGAGATGTAAACTGATGTCTTTACTTCAGATGAGCTTGTAAGATGGTTACTGGAAGGCTGTGTTATACCATGCTGGTTGGCTAAGTGTGTTTTAGTGGAGAGGATGTTCAAAATGACAAGAGTAGTTGGCAGCAGACAAACCTTCAGTTTGAGGTACTCAACATCTAGAAATTAAGGGTTACGTGAACTACCTCTTTCTAAAGGACTAGCTAAATTAGTGTTAGTGTGGTAGCTGGAAACATTCTAGGAAGATGTTCAAACATCAGAGAGTTGGAACAGGCAGCAAAAATAAATAGTATCCCTTTCAAAACCAAAACTTCATGTTGATTGTGACTGGTAAGTAAGGCTTACTCCATAAGAAGGTGAAGATGCATTCCCATGACATAGCTGTCTCCTTGAGCTAGGCCTACAGCTGGTGTCCTGTGATTGCATCCTACTTCAGCAACACCATCTATTGGAGGTTTATTTCAACATGTACGCACTAGCCATGATCTGCAGGACATGCCAATTTCCCGCTGAGGGAGAGGCAGCAGAAGGATAAGATCATAAGATCAACATAAGAGCATGAGAGCAGGCAGGATAAGATCAGGTGTTTGGAGAAAGCAAAAAGAATTAAGGTTATCTCAGCTCTCAGTTGGTTTGCAGAAAGCGCTGAATAGAACAAATGCAGTGCGGATTATAGTAGTCATCCATAAAGTGAACAGAGTGTATGCAATGCTTTGTGAAGCAAGGTTGAAGGAAGACTTTTTCTCTGTTGCATGAATAATTAAGTGGTGGTGGTTTGCCTTTAGGCCACATTACTTCCATGAAGTAGTTATCAATAATACAGATAGATCTAAGGAAATAACAAACTATTCTGGGTCAAAGACTTAAAATCTCACAGAAGAAAGACAGTTATTTTGACCTTTCTGAGAGCTGAAAACCATTTACAACAAGCTTTGTTGTAATTGTTGTTATTGTAATTTGTCCATTGAACCAGCAACTCAACAAAGCAGGAAACAAGCAAGTTTTTATTTTTCAGGCTTCTTGCTCCTGTCACAGAGTCACAGAACTGCAGGATAGCTGAGGACCTCTGGGTCCATCCAGCCCAGCCCCTCCTCAAGCTGGGAGAGCTGCTTGCCCAGGTCCCATGTCTGAACAGGTTTTGAACAGCTCCAAGGAGAAGACTCCACAGCCTCTGTGTAGCCTGTGCCAGTGCTCCATCACCCACACAGCACAGAAGTGGTTCCTTGTAATCAGACAGTATAGTAATACAGAAAAGAGACCTATTACACCGGCACAGCACTGACCCCTTTTGACTGCTTCCCATCCTTCACCCTGCATTAAGACTGGATGATTGCAGAGGCTGCAAAGAAGTGATGCTGTTAATGGTGAAATTCCTTATCTGCAGGACTTTATATGTTATAATGTGTGAAAACGGAGAAGAAACAATTAGCCCATTGTTGTGTGTTTTAATTCAGGTTGCTGTTCAAAGCAGTGATAATTCAGATCTGATCCTCATCCTCTGTGAGACTTCTGCCTCTTTACCACTTGATTTTGGCACTCCCGGCAGGATAGAGCAGAAACAGGACACCAGGCAGCCTTCCCTCTCCACACTCCTATGTCACCTTCCCTTCTGCAAGCCTCCTGCATACATTTAGATTGCTTCTGCTGAGCTCTGTGCTGCAAAGTATAAGGGGAGCCTAGTGTCTTTGATGATCCTGATCTAAATAGCAAGTTGTCATTTGAATTAAAAGATAGAGACTGCAGCAGATGAAAGAGAAGCAATATGCTTATTTTCTGGTCTAACAGAGCTGTTATTCCACTGGTGTCCCAAGCCTATATACAAATAATTGGGAATTTGCTGTCTTTTTTTTTTTTTTTTTTTAAATTGTACCTCTGCATCTGTGTGGGTGAATGCGAAAGTGTTTTTGCACATGTACATATGCATTTTCAGTAGACACTGCACAGCTAAAGCCTCTTTTAATTTTCTCTAATTTATTTTTAATTTTGTAAACCCCCAGGGGTAAATCCTTGTTATATGGTGTAAAATCATCTCTTCTACAAAGCAGCTTATTTGTTGATTTTTAATTTGAGCCAGTAGAGGCAAAAAGCTGTAGCTTTTTTTTTTTCCGACTCCAAGGGTTTCTCTGTATATATAACTGACAAATGTGTGTTTCACTGCGAAATTAGGTTAAAAAAAACTTAATCCTATCCTCTAAAGAAGAAAGAGAGTTTGTGTTTCTCTGTGCTAACAGTATGTTAGGCTTCTGAATCTAAAAACATTCTTAATATGTGATTTAACTCTACAGTACATTTGGATTAGATTGAATATAAAAGCTCAAGTTTTCAAAGTATCCAAGTGCTGACAGAAGCTTTTGTTTTTTGAAAGGGAGTTTCCATCAGCAAATGGCAGTGTCTGGATGGCATTACTCCATACACTCACATAAACACGTGTTTACCAGCACCAGTGTGTTCTGTTGGCTTGCAGGAAATGTTGCCTTCGAGCTAACCTGTGCTTGTCAGTTTGATTATTTGTTTTTATGACTGCCTGGAAGCCTTAGTCACAGTCCTTTTCAGATAATAACAAAAACACACAATCTGACACAATCTCTCCTGCTTTTACATTCAGTAGGAGAGATGTTTGTTTGCAAAACACCCATTATCTCATCCTAAACAATCCATCTGGAATATGTCAGATGAATAATTCTAATGTTTTAAAATGCCTTACCAAGTAGTTCAGGTTTAGGCATCTACTTTTGCTCCTTCATTCAAGAAGGCTTATAACTTGTATTACTCAATTAATTAATTTTGCTGTGATTTGTCATCAAAGCAAAGTAAAAAAAAAAAAAAAAAAGAGGACAATGTCTCTTTTTGTTTTGGACTTTGAGTGATTTTCTCCCCTTTTAGGTTCTAGTGCAAAACTGATATTTATTCCTGTTTAGGATGTAGACTTATGAATGAACCTCTTGATACCCTCAGCTTCTCATCATAGTCTCCCCAAATTAAATAGAGGCTAATCTACCTAACTGTGAGTCTCATTACTCTTCTCTCTGTTGACACTGTATTCACTAAGGATGCCATCTGTGATCAGTGTCCAGAGGTCTTCTTCTGGCAGGCACATCGCCACAGAAACCATTGCCTTCTACTCTCTATGAATGATTGCCTTTCAGTATGGTGAATTTGCTTCAGCCCCATCTCCAAACAAGGACTCCACCTACCTCCTTTTGATTTGTACATAGCTTTAAATTGACACCCACTGCAGATGATCATCTTCTGTTCCCTGCCCTGTTTGCATAAACTCTCCCTCCATTTCAAGAGCAATTTAAATTAATTCCCTCTGTGAATTCTGATTACAGTGCTAAAGAAACAGAGAATAGTGAACAACTGCTGTTCCCTATACTAACAGTGAGTCAAACATACGTGGCTTTTCCTCAGGTAAAGCTTCAGATGAGTGGGTCAATTTTGCTGATACTTATGCAACTGATACGTTAATGATCAAAGATAATAACAGTCCAAACAAAGGGACCCACGTCAGAAACCGAATGTTTCTTACATACCAGATATAATGAATTACAGCCTGGGAATGGAAGCAAAGACTAACTGTGTTCCACAGAGAAATGCAGCTCCTGCACAAGATTTTTCTTCCAGGAACACATTCTCTGTTTTATTTCTGTCGTGCTGAATGCCTGTACATCTCTCAGCTTTCCACTGGGTCAGACAAAGACACTTGCTGTGAAGCTAAACCATGTTCGTCAAAGCTATATGGTGCCTGCATAAATTCATTTCATCGTTACCTTTTGCTCTGCAGAGCCTTCTCAGCTCAACTTGATCTTTTGCAGCTGGGAACATCTCAGAGCTCTACATCAAAGATAAAACACCACTCGCCACTTATTTTTTTTTTTTTTTTTATTTCTGTCATTAACCTAGAAAGGGTTGAAAAAGCAAAAGGGAGAATCATGAACATCAGCTAAAGTTTAAAAGATTTATTTCCCACCTATGGAAACCCTGACTTTACCCGTTAGCCAGAACACATGACCATGCATTCCTTTCCATGCCTAATTCATTTGTCTACGTTTGAGCAGTATAGTGATCTGTGGTTGGAAATTGAAGTTGGAAAAGGAATCACTGGCAAACCAAAGGCACCAAAATGTTCCTTGATATTTGTTTATAGTCTTAGCCAAATGCAGTGTTCAGAGCTTGAGCCTGCTGTTTCTTTCTGCTCTGTAAGTGTGGGTCTTAGTGAAAACACCAGACTTAGGTGGGATTTTCACTTTTGGAATAAAGACTGCAATGGCACTGAAAGCCTAATACTGTCTGATAATTTGATATCTTTGGTTTTTAAACATTCTCAAAATTCGCACTGAGGTGCCTTTTCAGCCTTTTCATTGCGTTGGTGTTTTTCAAATGGTATTATAAAGGTATTATGTGGGCAGCATGAAAATTAGAGAGAGTTTCATTACCTGGGAAGGATCTATCTGCATGCATTACACTGATTTTAGTAGGAGTTAGGACATCTCATCTTCAACACTTTTTTGAAAACGCCTTCCTAAATGATCTAAAAAATACAAAAAGATCTAAAACTTTCTGCATGCTCAAATCGTCATAACAAATCCATAAATTTACTTTTATTTCATGTCTGAAATGCATTGTTCCTGAATCACAGTACAAACAAAGGGAGGGAATTTCTGTTTAATGAAATCTCTTGTATGAGTTGGTGGTGACAGTGGGGTATGGGTGAATGTACCATTGAATTGTTCTTATTTAGTCTATAATAATTAGCTTCCTCAGCATCTTGTTTCTTCTATTTCTCCGCTGCCTGTTGAGAGAGAGGAAGAAATAGAAAAAGAGAAGAGAGAGAAGGAAGGAAAGAAGAACAGGAAGGAAAGATTTAACATTTATGATTTCACACTCAGTGTCATCATCACTGCAGCAAGTAATTAGGTTGTTGCCTAATAATATCTCCCTGTAAGTGTGTATATATGTGAGTATCTGTTAACGAACAAATGTCACATGATTCAGATGCTTTCTTCAGGTAAATATCCACTCAAGTCACTCAGTAGAGCCATGATTTAGCATCTCAGATTCTGAATGAACTGCTGAAATTATTATCTATTTTTCTGCGATTGCATCTGATAAAATCTGAGATGTTCCTGCACTGTAGAAAGCCTGCCATTTCTTACAGTATAGTAGTACACATATCACCATTTGAACCAAAGAATGAACACACTTCTAATGATGGAAAATGGTGAAGGAGAGTTGGAAAGCCTGAACAAATTTTAGTGCCAATTGACGGTAATGTTCCCTTTCTTCAATATTTTCCACCACCCATTTTGATGATCACAGACACTTAGAAGGGCTGCGTCAACATGGACAAATCTCAAAATGGTGCATTTATTTAACTTGCAAGGCAATTCAAATTCTGTTTCTGACACTTTCTCAGTCAACCCCACTTGGATCCCTGTTAGGGCTGCACCCTCTCAAAGACTTAAAGCTTTACTGAGCTTGCTATCAGTTTGCCCACTGTCATGCAAATAAGCAGCAGGTTTGCCTACCCCTCACTAATGAGCATTTGCACTGGGAACAATAATAATCCCTAGCCTGGCGTGAAGACTCCTTTGACCTTTTGAAAGTTGTGGGTTTGATCTGCAGGTCATATTGTTCTGTCAGTCTTCACATGGTAGAAATTAAGTATGGGGTGATTGGCAGGGTTCCCATGAAAGGCATTACAGAACAAACCTTGCTCCTTCAGAAACTGGTCCTGGGAGCAGAGCAACCTGTCACACTGTCTGTCTGTTTCAGCACAACCTTCCTCCAAGCAGGTCAAATACTTTGGACCTCTAGGGTCATAATAGCTATCCTTTAATCAGGATCTGCCATCCACCCGAAAGGTATCCTATCGTTCTCATATTTCATGGTAGCTACAAATACTGGTAATCTCCCACTTGTGGCAAGGAGCATCTATCAGTATGTATGGAGAGTGTAAGTGTATATAATGAGAAGCTCTATTCTTTACTCTTTTATATATATATATGCATGCATAAAAATAGAGCTAAGAACGCATTTAAAGTCTACCCAAGCTTTACATGTTTTTCTTAGCATTGTTTATGTCTCAATTGAAGTAACAGTCTGACCTTCACAAATTACTTTGCCAAGCTGTTTTGTAAAATATCTGCAAGACAAATAGGATATGCTAGTTTTCATTTCCTGGCACTACCTAGCTATGCATGCATTTTCAACTGCATATTGTAACTGCAAGAGATCTTCTAGATAATTTCTCTTGATATGCAGATACCTTGTGCACGTAAATCTGCCTCTTTTACATAATTATTCTTTTCTCCTTTTTTAACCTCAGGAGAAGAAAACTTGCTGGCAATTTTGAAAAGAAGATGGTGGAAGTACATGATCTTGGGGATAGTGGATATAGAAGCCAATTACCTGGTAGTAAAAGCTTATCAATACACCACTCTTACTAGTGTACAGGTAAGTACATAAAGGATATTCTCTTTCTGAGGTAATATAACAGCTTCCATTGTCTTCAGTACACTGACAGTCGTTTCTTTCTATATCTTCTCTGTGCTTCCAATGCCATCTCATAAGATAATTTTTCATACTGCATTAGTTTTAGTGCTCAGTGTTTTCCAAACTCTGCAAAAACATAGTGGCTTTCATTTTGTTCATCAGTGCTAAACCACTCAATCACACTTTTACCCAATTACTTAATTTGCTCCTTCAAGGAACTGTTTCCAGATGGTATGACATGTTTTTTTCTCACTTCATATTGTACTTGGAAAAAATGTAAGCGCTTCTTTTAGGATTTTGAAATCAGATCTGATTGTCAAATTTATCATTAAGTAAAACTAATGCAGCTGTGATAAAGAAATACAAGCAGAGAGATGCATTATGTTATATAATAGTTTAACTGCAGCTATCAAAGTGTGTCCCTTAAAATCTGAAAATGAAGTGAATAAAAACCATGGTAGAGGCTTCTCCAAAGATCAAACCTGTATGTTTTAAATACAGGTACCAAAGATGGAGCCTTCTTCCCATTTAAATACAGAAGTAAATAACAGAAACAGTTTTAAGAGACTGGAAATTGTCTGTCTTGGGAAATCATTACATTCTTCATTGCTACTTGCTCTAAAGCAAACCTACTCCCTTTTTATGTTATCTGTAAATCACAGGGCAACAGTACATAGTGTTCAGTTTATTTTGCACCTTGTTTGCCTGGAGTTTGCTTCAGAAACAGTAAAATACTGGAGCAGCTCTTAAGTTCTGCAAAACCAAAGTTAATTAGGAATATATTTCTTTCATAGTTGAACAAGTTATATTGGAAAATACTGAATGTATTTAGCTCAATAAGAAACAAGAATAGAAAAAAAAAAATACCCTATGAATCCAAGGTTTATACGAGATATTCACAAATGCCTCTGTCGTCAGAGTACTGGTTTAAGAATTCTTCAAAATTTGTCCAGACAACGTGATAATACTTTTAAGACTTATCCACATCATATTACCCAAGAATATCATGTATATATATATATATATATTTATATGTGTGATATATATATACCAGCAAAATGTATGCAGTTCCACTTTCTGTTTTGATAAAGGAATTTAAGAATATGTTTCAAGATTGCTGAATAATTTCATCAAAGTCTCTGATGAGCACCATGAGAGCTTACTAATGATTGCATTCACTGCCATCAAACCAGACTGATGCATTAGTTTCTCAAAAACAAATATCCCAATAGTTTTAAATTTTTTGCTCTTCTATGCCTTAATAAAAAAAAAAAAAAGACAAAACAACAAAAAATGTGTAAGTTTCACTGTTTATATACACTAATTTGTAACTAACTATATATATATATTCTATGTGCACCACAAGACAATTCCTCTTCACTCAGTGTGGCCCAGACATGACAAAAAGTTGGACACCCATAGGTTAGTGGATGAGGTCATTTGTTCAGGCATTGAATTAAATGACAGATTTTGTGAGCTGTAGACAAACAACATCCTATTTCAACTGAAGAAGAAACACTGGTATAACTGATACGAAATAAAAAATAAAAGATGTACAAAAGCAAGCTGCTCCTAGAATTAGAAAAAGCAAACATTCTACTCTCTTCAGGAGAGGAAAATCCTCATTCTGCAAGAGCACTACTACATAAGAGGCCGTAAATGCTCACTGACACCAAATCTTGTTTGATGGAGAGAAAGTAAGTTTTTAATATTTTAGACTTTCTAGAAGGTTGAAATTGACCCTTAGTAAATGAGAAATCTTGCAGTGTTTTTATAGTGGTGATACATGGATCATTTCATTAGGAAATCGGTTTTACAGCTTTTTCCACATCCCTGCTCCATCACACAAAACTAGCAAGTGAATGTAATGGGTTTGTGGTGCCTTTAGGAAGAAAAAAAAAAAAAAAAAGCTACTCCCAGCCAAAAAACAAAGTCTAACTGTAAAGCATTATATACCATTATTACATTTGATTCACAGTTCTCCTTTCATTGCACAACTGTGAGTACTCAGCATTCGTTTTCCAAGTAGCTCTAAACTCTCTGTACTCTTGAAGTTTCTGTTCTGAACTCCATCTCTTTTTTTCCCCCCAGTGGACACTGTCTTATTATGGTTCAGGGAAGAAGGCTGAAAATTTTGCCCTACTTTCCCACACTTTTTTTATACTCAAATCTTTTCTAATTGACACTTTAAACTTTTGTTTTGTTTTGTTTTTTATTTGTTTTGTTTTTTAAGAGATTTTGGTTTGGGAAAACAGAATTCCCTGGCAAAACTTCCTAAAATATTTCACCAGTTTCCTTCAGAACCACAGTGAGCCAGGACACGCAAGCATAAGCCACAGATGGATATGTTACCTACCCTTTGCTTTTGGATGTCCTTCAGATTATTTCAAATCCTCAATTATTGTACAATTGTTGTCTGAAAATTGTTGCTCAGTTCCACCATGACATCCAATGCACTGTTTACATTTCAGAATCCAAGGTTTCAGTCATTTGCTACGGATAAAATTCAAGATATCCTTTAGGTACCTGGAGTGCAATCCATGGGCAACTAGATTTAATAGAACAATTCAAAAAAAATGTATAAAAATCCACACCTGATTTTCTATATATAGCTAAAATGCTTGTAGACAGCTAGCACCCCTTGGTCTGCATATACTAACCTGATGCCAAGGGCATGGTCTTGGGATATGAGCAGTTCAGGTTGCTCCTTTGTAGCTTCAAGTTCATTCCTCATGTGCCTAGAGTGCTTCTGTATTTCCAGAACTTGTCACCTTAACATCTACTTCCATTTTAAAATTCAAAAGCTAAGTATTTTTGCACCAAAATACCCTGAAGAACTCAATTTGTTAGATACGATCTTAGCATTTCTCAAGTGCTTACAGAAAGTCTGGAGTGCTTTCTAAATTGCAGATGTAGAGCCACTGTTTACATATAGTCATAGCTGTTAAAACAGTAGCTGATATAAGGAGTTTGAGTTAATTCTATCTCAGCTGGAGACAACTGAAACTCAACCATTCTACATCAAGGAAAATCCTTAGAACAGCAATCCTGTAAGTGAAGACTGTCCTCTAAAGAGTTCATTTAAAATTTGAGAATACATCACATAGAAGGCGAAGTAGTTTGTCTGTGGACTAATTTAGACTTCCAAAAACACACTGTTCAAGAATTCCTAGAGATCAGTCACATTTAATGCTCCCAGATGCATTTGTCCTGGTTCTGAGGTAGCCAAAATCTTGTAAAATTATTTTTATTTTCTCTTTGATGTTTTTATCTAACTTACACTAATTATTGCAGTCCTTTCAGTGTCATTTGTAGCAGGTCATTTGTAGCACTGCACTAAAGCCTCCAGTACATACTAGAATTCGAACCTATGACTTTATTTTAAAACTCTACACCTAACTTTCAGGACTGCCTGTGGTAATGCTTTCCATATTTATCCTCACTGATTTTGACACAGCTCTGGTGTAGGCCTGTGGAAGTTTTTATAACTATTCAAGAAATGTGTTTTGACTGTTGTTAGAGACACCACTTACATGGCAGATAAAATTGGCTCCCCCAGAGGGAATTAAAAGATTCTGGAGTTCTTGCAACTATTTAGAGGTAGATAATATAATTGGTTTGAAACTACATTTGGACTTTGACTTTCAAATTTGTAATCTTCCAGGTAAGTGTTTTCTCATCCTGTTAGCTACATTATGAGGCAGACTGCCCTCCCTTCTGCCTCTTCATCCCCACAGCTTTGTTTCTGCAGATACACTGTTCTCCATATTATGCTGTTGATTTACTCTGTCTCGTGGTAATGCAATCCTTTTTCTGTGGTGTGACATCACTGAACTATATGTGCAATGCCTTTCATAGTGGAATTGTAGCAGGTGCATCTGGTATTACAAAAAATAAGGCACTGTCAAGGAGAGAACTATATATTCACACAGTGATTTATCTGGTAATTTATTCCTTAGGCAATCAAGCCTTTGATTGGCATGATGAAAACAAAGATAGTAAAAGCTAGGATTTATAGACATCAGGAGACAGACAATAAAACTATGATTCTTATGTTCTCAACTACTCTTAGATCACCGTGAGCCTCAGCAGTACATCATACTTCCAATTACCTGTGGCAGTTTTCATACCTCAACGACTGCCACCAAAAAAGGAGAGAAGTCAGCAGTAGATGCTTATTATAGGAGTGCTGGATGGCAGACTTTGCTTTGTTTTTAGTCCCCGTGGACTTGATGTGCATTGAGGCGGAAGATTTGAGGTAATTTTGAAGCAAATCTGGGAGGTGATGAGCAGGGGATTTGCAATACTGAAGCTGTTGATTCACTTTGCCCAGTGCTCACTAATGTGAAATATCTTGGAAGCAGAGAGAACCACTCCCTCCCTTCCTCCCCCAGTCCCCATGCATGAAAGCTTGGCTATATTTTCCTGTTTTGCTTCAGGGCTGTGAGGGAAAACATGCACTGTCAACCACGTTTGCAGAATGCTGTTGTGCCTAGTATACGTGTATACTGGGAGAATCTGTGGGGTGTGTCTGGCATTTGTTTTTTTATTGTATTTTGAGTTGTTATTCTGTCTTTTAATGGTTACACACTCATAGTTCACAAACTAGCTCCACCCTCTGCCTCCCCCAGTCTCTCTATGTAGAATTGGAATCAGCTTAGCTCTAGGTATTCTCTAATGGCAAGATTTACCTCAAGCCAGGCATTTTCCTAATATAAATATGCAAAATCTCCTTAAAGTCAGTGAAGCTGTGCCTATTACAACAGCAGAGAATTTGGCATTCTGTGCCCATTTTGCATATTCTTGCAGGTGCAATGCAAAAGCAGATTATTTGCTACGGGAGTTATCTCTGACTTTTCCAAAACCATGCCTTACAATATGACAGAGAAGTATCTAATTGGTAAACTTGAGAAAACGGCCTTCAAAACCTATCTCCAGTGTTCTTACTTGGACAGAAGCAAAACAGAAAATGCATTTTTTTCTACAGAATTATATGACTGCTGGAGAAACCATCTGCTGTCTTAGAATGGTCTTCTGCCAGTGATGGAGGCAGTCGAAGGAGGAAGCTGGTTAAATGAAATTCTATTTCAGGAGTCAGTTTGTACTCTTCCTTGATTGTGGTATTTGAGCAGACATAGCATAAGCGTAGCTGTAGTGTTTGTAGTGAAAGGAAGAAAGGAATGAAGAGGTGTGAGAGGTATGTCCTAAGATATTTTTTTTTAGAGGAGTCAAGATGAAATTATTCAGTTTCACAATAAAGAGAATATGCAGTTTTGAGAGCAGAGGAACTCTAGGTTGATGTGACCACCACTTGTCATTTTAAATGTCTATATGACCTCAATGAATTCCTTTTACGTACACAAAAATTTGGAGCCATAATAATCCTCATCTCAAGTGTTGGTGCACGCAAGACAGGTGTAGGTGAAGGACTTTCACTAGCGAATATTCTGAAGAAGTTTCAGTGTCTGCAGAGAAAAGGAAGAAATTCTGGAAAGAATTAATGGAGCTGATGGGAATGGTTATAGAAATATCAGTCATGTGGCCCAAAGGAAAATAGCTTAAGAGATCTCAAGAGCAAAATATTAAAGAGACTTCGGACTGGAAGAAGTCTCCTTGTTTCTTCCATAGCATGAAAGCAAAACATTTTTACATTGTTTTGTAGGCAGATGACATTGCTAACTGATTCTTTCATCAGTCTTCCAACCTGTAGTACCCTATGCTTTGGTATGATGAACTAATGAACAGTTTTTAAACTAAATCTGTGGTTACATAAATCATGGGGGAAAAAAAGTGATATGCTTATGATAACAAGTAGGAATGCATCTGAACACAAAAGGTGAAAACAGTGCTTCATTTTTTAATTTGAATTGCTTAAAATAAATCTGCCAGAAGCATTGCCAGCATCCACACCTTCCTTACAGAAGGTTTCTGTTTGGGGGCAGCCCAAAGGCAGACAGAGGTTTTACATCTCAGCTGGTTTTGTGCATGTGTAACAGGGAGTGAATCAGGTGAGTGCGAGATTGTGAAAGCGGTGGGAAAACTGGAACAAAAAATTTGTTGGAATTAGTGGCAAACCATTTCTTCCTTTGACTGAAAAGCAAAGTACTCACTGAAAGGTGTGTCTCTTCCTGGATACTGAACTTGCTTTTGTATTAAACTCACCAGTTCTCCTGCTGAATTTCAGTAGCCATCACATCTACGTGACAATACAAAGCTCTGTGGCTGTGACACTGATTTCACTGATCTCTCTGCTCTAGAGAGCAAGCTGAGTAGAGGGTACAGCTGACTCTCTGCATGATTTGCTTGAGGGCAGCACTAATGAGAAACCCCTAATGTGAAATAAAAAGAGCTGGTAACTGGGGGGAAAAAATTCAATGAATGATTAAAAAGGAAGATTCAGCTCAGCTGCTCCCACAGGAAGTTTGCTGACCAGCTTTTTTCTTTTTGATATGGCTACAGATCAGCAGTTCACACTCTGTATTACAGACCTTTTTTCTAAAGCTTGCCAGCACCACTTTCCAAACACTAGCAGCATGTTCTTGCTCGATATGGGCAGGCAGTTGCTGAATTTGTGAGATCAGAGTCTGGGTGTTTATTGGTGGCAAGAGAGTATTTTTCTGTGAATCAGTAGTGTAAAGAAGTGAGTGTACTTAACAAACAATCAGAGGAAATAAATTTCAACATTTTGTATCAACAAACATGGATGCAGTGTGATATCTTTAAGAATCAAATAAGAGTCTTCATTCTCTAAAGCAACACTACTCTCTTATTACCAAGTAGTTTCTGTAAAATTATGTATCAGTAGATAAGGTGTTTTTATATCCTGCCTTCTCAAGTGACCTGATTCAGAGCTCTCAGTAAGAAAGACATAGCAGGGTCAAGGCAAAGAGCTCTTCTTCTGCCTCCTTCTATACAAAATGTTCAACCTGTCTGCACTACACTTTGATATCAGTTTTAATATCTTTCCATAGCAAAATAAGAAATATGTTTTCCTTTAGATTACTGAGATCTGATAACTTGTGTGATCTGATAACTTTGACTGAAATCAGGTCATTCATTAATTTAACATAATGACAGGGTGTTTGCAGTACCTTTTGAATAAGCAATTAAAAGGAAGTATAGAAGACTGTTCCTTGTGAAATATTGGTAAATGACTGACCTTTATTTACTGTGAATGAAATTCAAGCTAAACATAGTTTATCTTTGTTAATGTTGAGGCTGTATAGTCAGAAAAATGGAAGTTAGGTATAATGTGTTTTATTAGCTGCAATGATTAGTAGCAGACAAAAGAAAAAGCAACAAAGAATTCAAGAAAGCCTTATCACACATCAGGCAATCAGTGATGGCACATCTTTTGTCTGAAGAATGTATGTGCATTTTTTCTTTTACTAGACAGGTATGTCTGAAGGAAAAAGAAAAGCAGAGTGAATATAGCCTGGGAGAAGTGAAATGTAAGGCAGTAGCTAGCAATACACCCCATGTAATCTTAATTCTCACATTGTGGTAAGGTATCCACCCCATTGTTTCTATCTGCCCCATTGTTAAATTCAAGTGTAAACTGGGCACGATTCAAGAATTATGTGATGTCAGTGGATGTTACCTGCATTCACTGTTTTTATCTATTGATGCTGCAGTACTGCAGATAACATTTCAGACCTTGGACTACTAGCTCCAAAGCGATGTTTTCCAGCTGATGTCAGCATTGCTGGTTTGTGACACATTCTGTTCATGCTTCCCTTGAAATTAGTGCTTAAAAGAGACAATTTCACATACTTGAAAGCATAGGTGTGTTTTAATATTTATGGAATTAGATGAATTTTAAAAATCTTCCTAAAAAAGACTCAGTGAGAATTTGCATCGTGAAGTACACATGCTGCAGGTAGAGACCAGTATTTAAAACTGGTTGTTGAAATCATACTAGCATCCTAATTTGTATTTCAAGAAAAAGCTCTTTTTGTATGATGAGCCCAGGGTAAATAAAGCAGAGCGTCTGTCCCATAGTGAACATACAGTGCCATGTCCTGCTTGAGAAGGTGGACAAGGTCTGTATTTCAGACAGTAGGGGTTAAAAACATCCACACAGTCATTCTGTCTCTTGAGATGTGGTAGTTAATGGCTGAAAGGTGACATCTTCATATTCTTGAATCTGCTCTTAAAAGTCGTTGTGGACCTCCTGACTTTGCAAAATCAAGTGGTGGGTTCAGTGGTAACTGAGATTCACTTGACAGCTTTGCACAAAATAGAGGCAGAAAGCTGTTTGCATGCAGTAGCTTTTCAATAGAAGCCACTTGCTCTGGGCCAGGTAGAAGCAACTCTTATTGGTAGCAGATTTTGCTCTCCTCCATCTGGCTTTAATGCAAACTAGCAGTAGGTTAAGCTCACCTGTTCAGCACTACAGTGGATAGGAATGAGATAGATACAGACCTTCAGGGTTAGCTATAAGACAAGATCAGGAGGCACTGCTTTACACCTTCCCTCCACCTTTAGCAAATGTGTGCTAGTGCTGCTAACAAGAAGCATGTGCACAGGTGTGATGACATGAACGGTAAATTGAGAACAGAGGTGTTCAGTTGGATTCATATCCCAAGGTTTACACTGAAGAGAGAGCATCCCTCAAGCGTGTTATCTGTTACTGGTATGTGTTAGAACTATGCTGAAGTTCAGAAATCCACAGTGCTTGATAAGCATGCAGAGAATGCTGTTCATACAGTAGTGATGTCAGTGTTGGCTAGCTATGGCCTGTCTCTCCTCCCAGTGACACGACAAGGCCATGTGCCGTTTCACCCATAAACATGCCGGAATGTAATGCCCACACCTGGGAATACTGCCCCTGGAGATGCTCCCAGCAGCGCAGCTTCTGATGTTGGTCCTTTCAGTCCTGCAGTTTGGCCTCTTGTCAGACCTGGGCTGTAGACTGGAAGAACTGCTCACACAGGGGCACCCAAGTGACTCAGTCTCTCTCTTTGTGCAATTATGTGCCCAGCCATCATCTGGTGGAGAACAGTGGCCACCAGTAGGGCCACAGCTGTCAGAAAATCTCAGTTGGCCCTACTGTTTCCTTCCTGAGTCTGACTGGAAAAGAGCCCTCCAGGAGAGAGAAACAAGGTTACAGCAGGGAAACATCCCAATAGGCTGCAAACTATCTAGGAAAAAAAACCAACAAAAACTTCAGGTGTTGAAGTCATGTTTCCCAAGTGCGCTTTTAAAAAAGAAGTTACTGAGTGACAGGTCAGTCGTATCCTGTATATATTATAGGCTCTTCAGTGGCAGAGCAGATGTTATATAAAAACAAAGGAGCTTGCACCAGTTCTGCTGGACTTTCAGCCCCTGCTCCTCTCTGTAAAAGACTGTATTTTGAGGACTGGCGGAGACGGTTTTCACTGTAAAGAGGCTTTGTCATGCATTTTAAATTATTAGCTCTCATTTTAAAAGCAGAATGCTCTTTCAGCATAGTCCTTTCCAATTTGTAATTTTCCTCATCAGTTCTGCTGTTCTTTGGGACTGCATGAACTGCCTGAGAGCTGTGTGGCCCTGCTGGTGAACCCTTTCTCTTCTAAAGACTGTTGCTACTACTGACTGACCGAGGAAGCATTGAAAAGAATGCCATTCAACTGCTTACTCTTGTTGGTTTTTTTTTGTTTTTGTTTTTGTTTTGTTTTGTTTTTTTTAATGAAAGCTTTTGAATTTTTGTGAAACCCCTAAATTTAGTATTTATGACATAAGTAGCTCACAGGTAAAGACTGACTGAAATTCAGATCATTCAAAATTATGTTTCTCTTCAGATAGCCCCACTAGCAGACAAAGAAGTTGAAAGGGTAATGATTATTATTTGGTAATCCTTACTGTGACTAGTGACTGAGAGAACAAAAGAACAGATAATAGGCCCAAAGATAATAAAAAAAACCCAAACAAATTATATCATGTAAAATCAATGTCACAGTATCCAGAAGTATTTCTGGGAACTAGAATTGCAATCTCCCCCATTACTATTTGATCCAAATCTTTTCATTAGAAAGAAGCAGCAGCTGTATAGATGTAGTTCCCACTCTATCAAATGGCATTGAGTAGTAATGTATCCCATACACCTCTTTAAATCTCTTTCTTAATCAGAAGAATCCTATCTCTTAATTGTGTGTATGCCTTTAGAAAGTGGGATTCATGTTCTTAAATTCAAATATCTTTGTGATTTCTACGCAGGTGTTTTTGTTCCTTGGTGACATACTGATAGTTCCTAAAATATAATTTCATCTCAAAATCTCAAGGTCCTCTTACAAACATTTGATGTATTTCTTTTTTTAATTGTGGATCCTCTGGGTTTGTTGCTGTGTATCTCTGAAAAGACCAATTAAAGGTTATATTTCATAACACTTATTTGAGAAAGCTCTTACCCAAGTCTGTTGGCAGGAAGACTGAGCTTCTTGCACTGCAGGCAAGGTGTTTATTTTTTTCCTTCAGAGGCATATGGGACTATTTTTCTAAGAAGCTAACAGTCCCCACAGGGGACAGATTTTTCATAAGTATTCTGCATGCAAAAGCCCCTTGATTTATATGGCCAGATTTTGAAAATCTGGCCAACTTGTGTATTATGAACATTCCTGCTAATTGGACCTGAAACGTCTGAATCAAAGCATATGTCTAGACTGCAGGAAAAGTAGACTCTGTCTCTGGCCCTTAATCACCAGAGGTGAAGACCAGATGGAGAGTACTGTGGCTCTCTTTTGGCCCAGCTTTCCTTCCCATGGATTTGGAATGTGCAACTGAATCAAAGAGCAATACAGTTCAATTGTGTCTTAAAATGGCTAGCAGCATCTCTCCTGGATTAGTGGAATAGTTAGAATATTGTCTTATCATCTGCCTGTTGGACACAGGGACTTTTATACATTTTCTATCCGGTAGAAAGTGCCGTTCTTAAATTAATAACCCCGTTATCGTCTTCTGAAATCTATCTTAAAATTTAAGGGCAAAATATTAGCAGTTGATTTGCTGTTTTTTCTTCTCTATCTTTACAGCTCCTAGATTGTTTTGTCATCCCAGTGGTGATACTGCTCTCCTGGTTCTTCTTGCTGGTACGATACAAGGCAGTACATTTCATTGGGATCGTGGTCTGCATTCTGGGCATGGGCTGCATGGCAGGAGCAGATGTCCTCGTTGGGAGACAGCAAGGAGCAGGTGAGTAAGGATTAGTGTCTAGTACTGCAAAGCTCTGATCACAGAAACTGTAATTTCGGTTCGGGGCATGGAAAATTGGAAGTTGGCAGGAAATCCTGTGTCTTCATGGATCCAAAGCACTACAACATTCAGGGGTGCTTCATTGTCAGGAGGGATAGAGGAAAAAAAATGGGTCAACAGTTAAAGTTCACCACTTCTGCAAATGAACTTGCTCTGAGCATGCAATGCATGTCATCTTTTATACAGAGGGGCAAACTAAATGCTTGTAGTTCTGCTTAGAGTTAGCAAATCTCAGTTGCTTCCTTTCCAAATTGGCTACATCTCTGAGTATCCTGTCTCTCCTGTCCACTGCTGCTTAACTTTGCTCCTTTTTTGTACAGAGACAAGGTCACTTGCTTGGTACTAGAATACACCAGACCAACTATACTAACTGATTTGTAACACAGCCTCAAAGTAAAGATTTGGGATTTGTGTGCATAACTATTGAGAAGTACCTTCTTGTGCATAAAATGTTCTTTTTCATGCGCAGCATCATACAAAAAATGTGTGCATAGCTATTAATGTAGACTAGACAGAGTTAGATTTCATTGATGAACTTCCTCTGTCTCATTGATTTCTAGCGCCAACACAAATGATGTGGGAAGGCCGAAAATTCTTTTCAAAGGCTGTAAATTAGGCACAGTTTTCATCCTTAATTAAAAGCACTGAATTGTGAGCTGAACATAATACATTGGGATTTAAAATTCTCTCTGAATACAAATGCAAGCACTCTTAAGATCTGCATTTGCCAAGATGCAACTGAACAAAACAAGGAAGTTTGGTAAAGTATTAATTATACCTCCCTGTTCCTTTTTATCTCTGTTCTGAAGACTTCTAGCTCATTGCTCTCCTCCAGAAATACCTTCACCCTACCTATAAAGGAAAGAATATATGTGCAGTCAGGCAGCCAAGGTTGCATTAGCAATGTCTGATTTGGAGGGACTGGGATTTCAGCCCTGGGTTCTGGGAGAAACATCAGGTGTCCCTATAATCTGGAGCATAATGTGCTTGGGCATGTGAGTTGTGGTTCAGCAGAGGCATGCAAGGCATTGGACATCAGCAGAAAAGGCTGAAAAAACTGACACTTCGCAGTCTATCTGCAATAATCAGATATTATTTGCTATATTAGTTACTAAAGCATGAATATAGCTGTTAGGAAATATACCCATAAAAAGAATATCTGTTAACATATGCTGTTGCTTTTTAATTTGGACCTTCACATGAAAGACTGTGTGCTTATTTCTACACAGAGAGAAGACATAAAAGATCAGAGCCACACATGATAGAGTTTGCAGCTTCTTAAAATGGCAAAATGAAATGTATTGAAATATAGGAATATGTTTCCACTTTCTCTTTAACAGAATAAAATAGAGTTGTTGTGACTAAATTGGCTGAAGGGGTAGAACTATGCCTTAAAAATCTGCAAATTAAAAATGAATATTGGCAGCAAAACAGAAGATCTCAAGAAACTTTACATTAAAATGTTCCACAACATTTATGGGTTATTTCTTGGGACTGGGCAAACAAAATTAAGGAGTTTTGATTGTAAAAATACAGTCAAAAGCAGTGAATTTGTATTTGCCCTCAGTGAACTCCTTTGTTATTCCTATATTTTAGGGAGCAAGAAGAATTGACTCTTGTTTGCCATAGTCTGTGAAATCAGTGAATTTTGAGTCTCACAGTCTTTAAGGGTCAGTGAGGTGGGGAAGAGCCATCACAAGCTGCTGTTTGGGGCCATCTTATTTCTGTGAAAATGTTCGATCTTGTGGTGTTTGACTCGTACATGCAAAGGATGTTTGTATCAGCAGTTCAGCAGAGACAAACTCTGAGGTCAAAAGCTCTTTCAGCAGTACTTCTCCAAAGTGCTAGTGAGTGGTTATAATAAATACCACATGAGTGAGCTCAGTGAGGGATGATTAGATCCACTGTGGAACACCAAATGCATCAAGGGTAAGGTTTTCCAAAGTGCTGATGCTTATTTTAAATTAAGGGTATGTGCCATCATCTTCCATGGCTGATTGCAAAAAGGAAAATAAGTGCCAGATCTTAAAAAGATAAATTGACAAATATGAACATACTGTTAGTCGAAGTGTATGCAAAGCTGAAATTCAATGTGAGACTGAATCTAGTAATGTTTATATAGAGACCACGTCTCTGAGTCAAATGATACTGGAGACTAGTCAAGTATTAGTAGGAGTGTTTTGATTATTTTCTCTATTCTTGTTTGTCCCTAAGCAACTTTTCTGGTGCTTATAACTAATTTTGGAGACATTAGGGGAAATCATCCTTGATCAATCCAGTACCCTTGTACGATGCCATGACCAGCTGGGTAGATAAGGGGGGAACAGCGGATGTGGTGTAACTTTACCTCAGCAAGGTGTTTGACACTGTCTCCCACAACATCCTCATAGGCAAGCTAAGGAAGTGTGGGATAGATGAGTGGACACTGAGGTGGATTGAGAACTGGCTGACTGGCAGAGCTCAGATGGTCATGATCGATGGTTCAGAGTCTAGCTGGAGGCCTATAGCTAGCTGTATTCCTCAGGGGTTGGTGCTTGGTCTGGTATTGTTCAACATCTTCGTCAGTGACCTGGATGAAGGGACAGAGTGCACCCTGTGCAAGTCTGCTATGAAACCAAGCTGGGAGGAGTGGCTGACACACCAGAATGTTGTGCTGCCATTCAGCAAGACCTGGATATGCTGGAGAGTTGAGTGAAAAGGGACCTGTTGAGGTTCAACAAGGGCGAGCATAAAGACCTACACCTGGGGAGGGATAATCTCAAGCATCAGTATAGGTTAGGAGCTGAACCACTGGAGAGGAGTAGTGTGGATAAGGACCTGAGCATCCTCAGGTGAACTGCACTTTGTGCATGAGGCAGTGTGCCCTTGTGGCCAAGAAGGCTGATGATATCCTGGGGTACATCAAAAAGAGAGTGGCCAGCAGGTTGAAGGAAGTGATCCTCCCCCTCTATTTTGTACTGGTGAGGCCATATCTGCACTACTGTGTCCAGTTCTGGGCTCCTTAGTTCAAGAAAAGTAGGGAACTTCTAGATACAGTCCAACAGAGTGCCACAGAGATAACGACAGGTCTGGAGCATCTCCCTTATGAGGAAAGGCAGAGAAACCTGGGACTGTTCAGCCTGGAGAAGAGTGAGGAGAGATCTTAACAGTGCTTATAAATATCTAAAGGGCAGGTATGAAGTGCTTTGGGCCAGCTTTCTTTCAACAGTGCCCAGTGACAGAACAAGGGGCCATGAGCACAAACTGGATCATTAGAACTTCCATATGAACATGAGGAAAACCTTCTTTACTGTGAGTGTGACAGAGCACTGACACAGGTAGTCCAGAGGAGCTGTGGAGTCTCTTTCTCTGGAGATATTCAGAACCCAGCTGGATGCTTTCTTGTGCTTTAGGGAACCTGCTTTAACAGGGGATTAGACTTGATGACCTCCAGAGGTCCATTCCAAACCCTATGGTTCTGTGATTCTGAGACAAGATACAGGATTTTTGAATTCTTTTTCTATGACCATTTTATGACCATTGTCATTTCCATAAATTTCTTCTCACTGGGAAGTTCAGAACCTTTTCAAAGGAATTTCCATTATAGCCAGTCTTTCTGACTTTGGTTCTGCAGCAATGTCTGGCAGCTTTGAAAAGCTGTAACTCTAGTAGAAATCATTCAGTAAGCCTTATGTGCAGAGGGAATTGCATGCATCAGGCTGCAAAAACAGGGCCTCAGTTTTCAAGCTGGAACTTAATTTTGATCAAATCTCTCTGCATCCCTCTGGCCCAAAGTAATAAAAGAACCCAAGACTTAAAAAGATTTCAAACATTCTTTGATAATATGGTGGTTTAGTAGTTATATATATCTTAAAGTACTGAAAATATAATTTTCTGTTCATTTTATGAATTAGGTACTGCTATGTTAATTTACCTCCTTTTAAAAAACCTCTATTATCATCACCCTGTCTACACCTCATCCTTCCTTCTCTCTTTATTGTCAAACAATTTCATGTGAGAATGAGGTCAGTGTTGGGGTTGTAATGATTTCTTCATTCATTTCACAGGTACATAAAATTCTTTGTTGGCTTCCCATCTGAATGCCAGGGATGTTTTTGCTTAGATTTCAAAATGAGATGCAAACTGTCCCATTCCACCTGGAAAAAATAAAAGTTAAAATAATAAAATTAAAAGAACTGATCACTGAAGAGTCCTGTAGTTTTCATAAGTTTTTCTTTACATTCAGATTTTCTTACAGAAAAGATAAAATTCTTGCTTCATTTCTGCTAGATTTTCTTGTGATAATTGGATGAAAACTGTTACGACAGAACATTTGTGTTCATCTTATTGATCCAGATAAGAGCTACTTTGTGACTGCGTATTCATATCTACGGGGCAGAACTTACAACAGTTCTAGACAAAAGGTTGTTTTGACATGTTCTGATTTTTCCCCTGTTTATTCCTAGGTGAAAATAAACTGATAGGGGATCTCCTAGTATTGGGTGGAGCAACACTGTACGGCATCTCAAACGTTTGTGAAGAGTATATTGTCCGAAATCTGAGTCGGGTGGAGTTCCTGGGCATGATCGGACTCTTTGGCTCCTTCTTCAGTGGAATCCAGCTGTAAGTGAGCAGGTTTGAACTCTAAGGTCATTCAAATAAGTATAGTTCTGGCTTCCTTTGAGGTACTGTGCCCTACTCTTCAAAGGTAGCCATTTCCTGTGTAGAGTAAGTATCTGCAGATTTGGGAATTTGTTTTTGATATCTGAGATAGCTGGATTTGTACTCAAATCCATCCATATATATATATATATATGTAGCTAAGTACTTTAATTCAATAACTGGTTTTCCGTATGAAAGTCCCATGAGGAGGGGGAAAACACATCCTTATCCTGTATTGCTTGAAGATAAATAAATATTTCACATATTGCTCTGGTCTGTGAACAGGAAACTCTCTACAGCCCTCTACAGTTCTGTTTCATACTTTTTAGAAGTTACTTAGATTGAAAAACACATATGCAGTCAGAAGAGATTTTACTGATTGATTTGTTTTGTGTAATTAAGAAAGATATGGCAGAAATAATGAAAATGTCCTTAAGAAATTGGCTTTTTCACTTTAAAATACTTAGCACTCAGTAGATTGGCACATGGATTTTTGGAGTCATATCCACATGTACCTAATGAGCAGGTACCTCACTGCCAGTATTGCAACACTGTGCCTAATATGCCTGTATTAAAAGTCACCCTGCAAGATCAACACATTTACGGAGATCTGTCACTGGCACTTGTCATACCCAACAGCTTTTGAATATTAGCCAAAAACAAGTTATTTGCCTGCACATCTGAGCTATTCAGCTTTAAGAGCTGAGACTCATCAAAGAAATGGCCCATTGATTTCTACTTAATTAGTTCTGTTTCTTTAGATAGAAAGCTTACTATGTTTATGTAGAATCTGAAAACATGACTTAAAATGTCATGTTTTGGGTAAAGCATTTTTGTTACCTAAATTGTTCATGGTATGTAGGTACTGGCTTGTTCTAAAGTTATCAAGCAGTGCTTTTGTTTTGCTGTGCATTTAAACAGTAATATACAGGTCTCATATTCCTGAATTTAATTATAATACCATTTCAACTCTTCTTGAAGATAGACACAATTGAGTGTCTATAATCTGTTTGTCTGGGAAGAAGAATCTGGTGCTGGCACAAGGTATGTTCATGTACAGAGGACTCAATAGGAAAGAAACTCCAAAAGCCATTTCTTTGCTGAAAGCTTTAAGGAAGCTTCCTGGGGGGAAGAATGTCTCAGAAATAAGGCTTTACCAGCATGCTGGGAAAAGCACTGGTCAAAGTTTGGTTGGCATTCGCAAAGCAGGGATTGGTCTGAAATTGTTTCTGCAGTTGCTCTCTCATAAATTGCTTCTTTCAACTTGCTGGCTAGACTCTTACTAACACAGCTGGTCTTCTCTGCTACATCAACACATTGCTGGCTCCTGTACGCCAGGACTCCAAGCTTGATTTTTACAGTATAGCTTCTTGTCCAGTCAGCTCCCAGCCTGTACTGGTTGCATGGGGATATTTCATCTTAGATGTAGGAGTTCATGTTTGCTTTTCTTGAACTTCATCAGATTTCTGCCAGTCCATTTATCCAGCCTGTTAGGTCATTCTGAATGGCAGCATATCTGCTGCATGGGATGTCCTCTGTGAACTCGGTGACTGTGCATTCCATCCAATCTTCTACATTGATAACATTAATCAGTTGTCAGAAGTTGTCAATCTGCTGATCACTACTTTTTGAACAGTTTTCCATTGATCCTTATGGATAGTCCACCCGTCCAATATATGTCCGTGTATTTTCAATCTCTAAGGATTTTTTGGGAAGTCATGTTGAAAGCTTTGCTAAAGTTGAGGTAGATTACACTCCATCCTCACATGCATTCCTTTTCCATTATCTATGGAGCCAGACATCTCATCATAAAAGGCAACAGGTTTGCTTCTGAAAAATCTGTGCTGACTGTTCCTAGTCAGCTCTTCATTATTAATTGCCTGGAAATGGAACAATTATTCCATTATCTTCCCAAAGTCTAGAGTAAGGTTGGCTAGCAGTAGTTCTTGCTCTTCTTGAAACTGGATATTGTTTTGTCTCTTTTTTCAGTCCTCAGGGAACTCCTTGATCACAACATCCTTTGAAAACTCATCGTGGTTCTATTCTTCAATGAATCAGGCGTCACTAAATGAAGCCCTTTCACAAAGTTGCTCTTACCCCTCTTTGTTTCACAGATCATAATGAAGCACATATCGCAGCATATCAGTTTCTACTTCTTTTGTGTTGGATATGGAACAGTATGAAAGCAATGTTCGTGTATTTAAATAACATCAAAATTTGCTTGCCATAGCAAGACACTGCAGTTTGTATTTACCGGATTGCTGATAAAAGAGACATATGCCTTCTGCGTGCAAAGACACTTTTAATTTAGTTACTCTGCAGACAAAATAATCTCATTATTCTCTCCACAGTATTAAATTTGCCACATATCAGAGGTAAGCAAATTAGAATTTTCAGGATGCAACTCTCTAGATCGTATTTATCTGGAAGGCACTGAGTTCTGTAGTTTTACTGTTAGACTTGGTCACCTACATACCACTTTTTGTGCTAGGTATTTCTTTTTGTAGTGTGTGTAGTCCATGTTTTATGCTTGGTTAAAATAGTGCCCCGACTGCTGTGCAGAGTTCCATACATCTGTCAATCACAGATCAGAAACATCTGCTGTCAGAGTAAGCTTCCTAATTTACAGGGGTCTTTTTTTTGTGACTGGGAAGAACAGACTTTTTGCCACTTGAGAATTTTCTGAGTCTGGTATCTTGATGTTAATGTAAAGTAAGACCTACAAGATGTTGAAAATGGACTTTTGCAGCTTGCCCATCTCTTGTTTTGTTTCCTGACTTTCATTGCCATGACTATTTGCTCTGTCTCAGCATGTAACAAATTACAGCACTCTCCTCAAACCCAGCCTGTGATATCTGCCACCTCATGACAGTGATTTACTCAGCTCTCACTGCAGAGCCACTCTGAAGGGTGAATAACTCAGGCAGATACATTATTAATCATTAAAGTTCAAAAGCTTTCAGAATATTAAGAAGACAAGAGGACTGAACATGAAGGGGGACGAGCACTTTGGAGCAGGTATTCAGAGAGCTGGAAATAAACCAGTGCAAATTGTATGTTATCACATCTTATTACTGCCCTGAAGATCTTTCAAACACATAGGAATAGGGTGGATTAGCAAATTCTGATTGCATTTGGTTCCTACAGAGACTTTTTGTTATAAGGCTGTTTATGTTGTTTTGTCCAGCATTTGAATTGAATGAGTAGAAGTAATTTAACTTCTGTTCCCTTTCATCAGATTTTGCCTTCTCTTTTCTTACAGTGCAATCATGGAACACAAAGAGCTGTTGAAGGTTCCCTGGGACTGGCAAATAGGTAAGAAAACTCTTTACCTCATTGAAGATAGTTGCTGAAGGAGGTATGGAGCCAACCGATTTTTGGAGAAGCAGGCACACACAAGCCAATGTTTGTGATTTTTGCACTGATGTCTGCCAAAGGTTGAAGCACATGTCCTACAACCATTCTTAACTGATTTGTTCCCTAACTGTTCTTCCCTTGCACCTTTAGGTTAAGCAACAGAGAAGTGCTTATGAATAAGATAATTATTCACATAGCTGTGGAGTAAAATAATAATGGTGTTCTATTCTGAGATTCAGTGCAACACTGAGACAAATAAATGAGGTAGTTACAAAGAACCAAGCCTTTTCAATGAATACCAAAGAAAGAAAATGAGACCTAACAAAAAACTTCAAAAGTTCTTGTAATACATATTGTAGCATCTTAAACACATTTCCAAGGGACCATTTCTGTATGCAAGTGGTTAACTGATTTTCAATTAGTCTTGGTGGAATATAGCAGATATGTCTTTAAGATGTGTAACAAATAGCATCATGCACAGTGAAGCTCTTACAGTGTTTTGCTAGTCAGTGAATTTCATTTTCCCGTTTCACTTGGGAAGCTGAGTTTCTGATCTAAGACTCCCTTCTAATTAGTCCAACAACTTACTTGCTTTGAAAGGAAATCAACATTTTGAACATGAGTCCCTGTAATTACTCTTTTAGCATTTACAACAATAGAAGAAAAAAATGAGTGCTAATAATACAGACCAGGGAATTCAAGTTTTGGCAATCCATTGGAAATGGCTTGTTAGCTAGTATTAGAATGAACATCAAGATAAAAACTTGGAAGTGTGCAAGGGCAACTGACTACGTGGGAATCCCTGAGAATAGGAAATACAACTCTTGGATTTCACTACTGTTTTCTTTAAACAGACTTCAACATTTCCTCTCATTATCCTATTTAAAAAGAGTGCATCTTCCATAAAATATTCCATATAGGAGATTTGATGGTTGTGCTGTAGTACTAGATGGCATCAATTACACTGTCTATGGAGAACTATGCTCAACTGCATCCTATAAATGTATTGTCCTTCTTTAAACTGCAGTTGTTAGCATAACTGCAGCACTGTTTGTTTATACTTCATGATAAGGAGTTCAGGGACATAGTTAATCCGATACCAATGGAACTAGCAATGGCCATCATGAGTTTACTTACTATACATGTAAATGTCATATATACTTTCTTAGGAGTTCTTTTGTATCTCAGTATCAGTGGAATGCGCCATTAAAATAAAATTTTGTCTATGACATTAAAATGTCATCAAAAGTTAGTCAATGAGACCATCTTAGCAAGGTCATCACGTATGTAAAAATTGTGCAGTTAAACACAGATGAATTTGCAATAATTACATCTTTTTTTGTTCTTTCTGGCTTCCTACACACCTACTTGTTGTGCTTTCTATTGTATTGACAGTGATACAAAACTGTCAAGTAGTTATTGACAAATCTATGTCAGGGTGTTCACAGCGTTGTCCTAAGTAGTTATCTACTATAGCATACTTAAACCTGCAGAACAACGGAGTTAAATCACCAGCCTTCTCAATGGCAATGTTAAAGTCACAGCAGGCAACCTAATAAATAACTCAAGGTGGCCCGTTGCCATCTGCCATAATTGTGTCATGAAGAATGTACGAGCAACCTTTCAGTTGATGCAAAATGCAAATGAATTTGGAATATAAAGATCTAAAGCCAACCAATTTGCTCAGTGACATGATTTAGCAGAGGTTTGTTAGAGTTCGGGTAGTATGGTTAGGTTGCGGTTGGACTCAATGATCTTTAAGATCTTTTCCAACCTGAGCAATTCTATGATTCTATGATCTTTGTCTAATGTGCTTAAAACAGACTGGGGCCCTCATGATTTTAATTTTCAAAATTCCTTCAATACATTGTATCATCTTTGCAGTTAGTATAAATCAGTGTAGCTCTATTTAAATCTTCGAAGGTTTAAATGTTAATAATTGCTGAGGATCTCATTGAACAGAGAATGATTATATCATGCCAATTGAACGGTTTAAAGGAAGACCAGGACATGATTGTAGAATAACACATGAAATAATAACGAATAAACAAAAAACGCTTTTGTTCAAAAAGCCAGTTTGATGATCCTGGGAGGTGTTCCATGTTACAGAAGATCTGAATGCTTTTGAATACTCTTTACTTCAAAGGATCAGTGTAAAAAGAACGGTTGATTCAATTTCATGCAAGGAAACAATAATTTTTGGATTAAAAATGTCAGGTCTAGAACATGGAACATACAACAACACACTCAGATGAAAGAAGAGTTCCCAAGGCATGTTAGTCTTGTTGGGACTCCTTAGAGTAGTCCATGGGGGTAGGTCTTGCTTGTTTCTGTGAAGATGCCCTATCTTAAGACATGTAAGGATATACTGGGGCACTGGGGCTTGTTGAGCCTGCAGAAGAGAAAGTTTCAAATAGCTATACACAAGGAGGCTGTTAGAAGGACAGAGCTAAGGTCTTCACATTAGTGCAGAGCATAATGCAATGGAAGGAGGATAGACAACAAGAAGAAATTGATATAATGGATTCAAGATGGATAAGAAGAAAACCTTTTTCACATTGACAGCAGGCAGGCAGTGGAGCAAGTTACCCAGGGAGGTTGTGCCGACATTAGCGGTCAGTCTGAACAAAGCCCTGAGCAACTTTGTGTGATCTCACAGCTGAGTCTGGTGTAAGCAGGGGTTGAACTTGAGACCGCTGAGCTCTCTTCCAACCTGAATTGCCGCACAATTCTATGATCCTGTGTTCCCATTTCTGACCTTCACCACACACTCGCTCTCAACCATGCAAAAGTGGTGACATTGCTCATCAGGATGAGCGCTGAAAGTAAAGATAGGATTCCTTGCACCAGCTTTAGACATCTGGGATGTGGATAACTGATGTAGTTGGACAGAATCTTTTTATCACGAGCAGAAAGAATTAGGCATGACACAAATCATACTGTGCTAAAGCTGGTGTTTAAAAGAGGTTAGACAACCAGCACCCTAAAACTTCCAAATCTCCTCATGGGGCACCAATCCCCAGTATGTGTCCAGACTTAAGTGTAGCAAATCCTACCCACAGCCACCTTCATACATATTAATCCTTCAGACCAGGACAGTATCTCAAAGCATGCAGTTCTGAATGATGAATTTATCGGGGCTTAAAACAGCTAAGTTCATGAGCAGATCATTGCAAAAGCACCTTCTAGCTTTCCAGTTTCCTTCTTTCCCATGCCTGCTTCAGGCAGTCAGTCCTGGTGACTCAGTGCCTGGCTAGGCACATGTTCTGGCATTTGGGTCTTCAGCACTAGTGGTGATTCCCAAGGTTGCCATTAGCACTGCAGTGGCACTCAAGGAAGCTGAGACTGAAAGCCTTTGAATTAAAACATATTTCTGTTGTGAAAACTCGGCTTCTAGAAACGCTATCTGAAAATCATACGTTACTTCCATCTTGATTATTGTCACCAATAGTTGCTATCTATCTGGTGCATATTGCTTGCATTTTTACACTGTAAGTAAAATGCCACTTTACATTTACCTCTGATAAGACAAATACAGTTTAAAAAGCTTTCCACTGATATTGAAATGCCCTTTGGAAAAGCAACCTGTGGAATGCATGTAACTGCCTGCCAAAGAATATGAACACCAAGACAGCAGTATAAAACTATACTGTAATTGAGAGTGTAACCCTTCAAAACACTTGAATATGCCTGTTAAATCCGAAAGGACTAACGGGCTTGGTGGGCCAGCTGGTGGTTTTCAGACTGTACTTTGAGAATGCTGACATGAAAACTGTCTTGTTTTCAGCTGAAACAGAGTTATTTTCTTCATAGAGTCTGATGTGATGCTGTATTTTGGCTATAGCAGAGGAAAACAATGTTGATTACACATTGATGTTTTAGCTGAGCAGTGCTGTACAGAGTCAAGGACATTTTAGTTTGGCCCAGAGTGGCCAAAGAGATAATCCACACTAAGTGGCATCATGAGAAAAAAGCACAGAACTGAGAGGAGTTGGCTGGGGGTGCAGCCAATGCTCAAGAACTGACTGCATTGGTCAGCAAGTGGTGAGAAATTGTGTTGTGCATTGCTTGTTTTCTATATATTATTATCATTACTATTATTTCTGTCTTCTTTTTCTGTCTTGGCAAATAGTTTTTATCTCAACCCAGGACTTCTACTACTTTTTTTTTTCCTAGTTCTCTCCTGTATCCACTGGGAGGAGGGGGTGTGAGTGAATGAATGGCTGTGCTGTTTAGCTGCTTGCTGGGTTAAACCATGACAGAGAACAGAATGGTTTCTGTGCCTGGCCTGTTCTTGACTTAAGACTGAAAGAAAAGCCAACTTAATGGTCGTCTGCATACAATTTCTCATTGATCAAAACTGTGCTCCATTTGATGCAATCTACTACTGCAGAAGAATTCCAGATTTTGTATAAAGCAACTCTGCCATATACAACGTGCACCTTAAAAAATGGCTACCTTTTAATAAAAGCAGCTCTTACCATGGTTATACACATTCTGAATATAAATGCTGATTTGTTATTATGCCATAGAAACTGATATATGGACAGTGACATTTCCTGAGTGCTGTATTTGTTTCAGGTTAATGTATACTTCAGTTCAAATGCTTCAGAGGAATTAAAGCTATCACAGTTGATTTTGTCTTTTAGATGGCTTTTCTAAAGAGTTTTTAACTATGTGGAACATTGTAAGGACTTCGGGTTCTGTTTTATGCTTATGTTTTTATTTTCTACTAATTCCTTTCAGGACTTTGGCAATCAGATTTTCTGCAACATGTAGTCAATCACGTGCTCTGAAAAGCTGGCATGTGTCCAAATTTAGGTTCATGCATACACCAGCTGGGAATTCTGCAGCATATATCAGCCTAAGAATTATCATTTGCATTATAACAGATGAGTGAAGTGTTTGCTGTTTTTTTAACTTCTCATTGATTTATTTGCCTTGGGATTTATCAAGTAATAACTGAAGGGATGAATTCTTTCCCAGTAAGTCATTTAGTTAGTTATTTAGTTTTTAAAATGAAATTAGATTTTTACTGTAATATATTTTTATTATATTAGCCTCTAACAATCTAATTGTGTGAGTCAGTCTGTAAGCACGTAGCAAGGAGCAGTCTCAGCACCAGAAAGCTTTATTAAGGAAGTCTGACAACAAGTAGTAGGGAATGGAGGCACAAAACTGTGATTTGTCAAGTTTGGTGCAAAACTGACTTGAGTGCTCTCCTCACATGTTTATCTGTTGGTTTATTAACTATTGTGAAAGTACTTTTGCATACATCTTGTGGGCTGATTCCTAGAAAATGCTGTGTGCTCCCTCCGATCAGTGGAACTCAGTGGCTTCTGGGGACAGTTGTTTCTTAAAAGACTAGATTTGATATGTCTGAATATGTAATTTCACCTGAATTTATGTTGAATTTGGGATATTTGCTAGCAATATAAGACACCAATTTAAAATAGCACTGCTGTTATGGGAATCACAGGGAGCGTACCAAATGTTCAATACTGAATAGATGTGGCTTTCTCTAGTTTTCATATATATTTAGGATAATGCTCCTAGTGTACAAATACATACATATTTACATATATGCCTTTTAATAATCTGAATCCATATTTTTTTGAAAAAGTATTCTTTTGTAAAATAGATCCTTATTCCCTCCAGCATAAGTCATTTCTACAGGCTGTGAAAGGTCACTCTTGTTGTCTCTCTTCTGCAGGCTTGTTGTATGTCGGCTTTAGTGCCTGTATGTTTGGCCTCTACAGCTTTATGCCAGTGGTCATAAAGAAGACCAGTGCTACTGCTGTCAACCTCTCCCTACTCACAGCTGACCTATACAGCCTTTTCTGTGGATTATTCCTCTTCCACTACAAGGTATGTGCAAATGAGAGGTGCATTTGTGTAACAGCTGTATGCCTGTACAAATAGCAGTGCAGAACTATGAAGGTGAGCTGTAGAGCTTCTACCATTCAATGTGAAGATGAGAAGAATTCATAGCGGCCTTTCAGTACCTAAGTAGAGTCTACGAGAAAGTTGGAGGGGGATTTTTTACAAGAGCCTGTATTGATAGGACAGGGGATAATGGCTTTAAACTAAGAGGGTAGATTTAGGTTAGACACTAGAAAGAAGTTTTCTGCTATCAGAGTGGTGAGGCTTTGGAACAGGTTGCCCAGGGAAGTTGTGGATGCACCGTTATTGGAAATGTTCAAGGCCAAGTTGGATGCGGCTTTGAGCAGCCTGGTCTAATGGAAAATGTCCCAGCCCATGACAGTGGGGGTTGAACTAAATAATTCTATGATTCAGTGATTCTACTGTCCCTCATAGTATCCTTCTGGACAGAATCCTCAGTGTACAGCTAGACAAATATATCATATCATATCAATATATATATATATATGGCTGATGTGTTAGGCTCAAAAGATTGAAGTAAATGGAGTTACATCAGGCTGGTGGCCAGTCAGTAGTGGAGTTCCACAGAGCTTCATTTTAGAGCCATTCCCTTTAATGTTTTCACAAATGACTTGGATGCAGGATTCAAATGTATATAAAGTAAGTTTGCAGACAACGCCAAATTAGGATGAGCTGTTAAATCACTTGAGGTACAGAGGCTTTGTTTCATTTCATAACGATTCTGAAATTATGACTCATAACTGTCCATGAATTACAGCCAGCCAAATCAGTGTCTTGCCTTTCAGCATTAAAATGTCAAAATGTGCAGCAGATTTATGTTGAAGTTAAACTTTTATCTCTCAGTTCCTCTAATATTTAAAAGGTTGTTTTGTACAACCACACATTTGGTCTCCATTTGCAAGAGACTGCACTGCATTATTAATGAGCAGCCCTACAGTGATTATTATATGAAAGTGGCACCAGGATGCTGGAGACAACTGCTTCATACTATCTCATTTGTGTGTAAGAGGGAGGTTACTTGTTAGCTAAATTGGTGGCCAATGTGAGTGTTAGGTAAATGGAAGCCTAAAAATACTGATTACTTAATCAAGCCGAATCAGATTTTGTAATACTAATGGTGCCTGTGTGAATTTGAAAGAGACAGAGAAAATTCAAATCTTTGCAGTCCCAAACAAAATCCTTTTTCTTCATTGCTTCTTCTTTTCTTTAGGCAGAAGAAAGGCAAATACAGAAACTGAAATGCAAATGTTCTCTGCTGCTTTACAGGTCTGCTTCATGGTGATTTGGTTCTGCCCCATACTTTAAATCCAGAATATTCAAAATTAGGTATTAGCTGAGAATTATAAGCCCCCACTAATAATATTTGATAATCATAATAAAATAGGTGATTTTAGTCAAGTATTTCTAAGAAGGATGTTTATACTACACGATAAAGGACAGACAAATTTAACTCTGCAAATAGTAGCAGTGGTGTTTTAACGAAATCAGTCTTTCAGAGGGAGAGACTTGAAAGACAGTATGTTTGGGATGATTTTCTGCTCATATTTGCTAAACATGACCAAAAAAAAAGTCAATTTTGCAAAAGTAAAATTCCACTCATGGATTGGGTCAGAAATATCCTTTGCGTGAAGAACACCTCTGTCTCCTTCACATTTTTACATTGATAGATAACAAAGAGCAGTATTATCATCTCTCAGCCCCTAATTCTCTAGTCAAAGCAAGCAATAGTCTTTAATTCTTTCCTTGTAGTTTGGACCATCTGTTCCTCTGTTCTCCTCCTATCCAGAGAAAATTCATCCTTCCTGAGTTAGTCCCTTCTGCTCTTGAAGCAGGAAGGGCCCTGTGTCATTATCAACTTGTGAAATGCTCTTGTCTCTCAAATTCTTTGGTAAACATTACTCCATAAATATTAACATTTTATGTACTTTTTCATTCATGTTTTGTATTTGTTATTTGTATGTAATCTGTATAACTTGTGTGTGTCTACTTTATTCTTCATTTATATTTAATCTGTGTAACTCGTGTGTCTCCTTTGTTCTCCCTAGCTGAAGTGCTGATAAGGAGAAGACCTTTGTTAGAACTTGACAGAAAGACCTTTACCTGAAATGTAGTATCAGCTTCCAGAGCTGTCAGAGCTGTCTTCATGCCCTTCAAACTCAAATTGCAGAGAAAAGTTAAAAACAGACTCTATATTAAGAGAGAGTATCCAGAGTTAAAACTCTACTTAATAATCTGATCACTTCTTTAGTTACTATGTTTTTATCCTTAGACAGATCATTTCTTACTTTTCTTTCTGGTTTGCTATCAGATATCATTTTATGTGATGCTATGCACTCAAGAACAAAGTCTCATATGTTAAACTATCTAAACTTGTTCACCTATGACTGTGTACTCTTGCTAGTTTTCTACCTTCAAAAAAGCTGTTTCATTCCCAGCCCAGCTGTATGTCGCCTTCAAATGCAGAGCTCCTTCTGCTTATTGCTGTGCTGACCAATGCGCAAAGTCCCACTTCACTAGAAAGCAAAAGGTTTTATGCTGAATTAGGATCGACTGAGTGGTTTAGTGCCCCTTGCAGAATATTATTTTACGAGGCTTACCAGAAACAGTTACAGTTATTCCCTGTGCTGCTGCTTCTATCAATGAACAAGTTTATTGCGTCTGTAGCACTAACTCTATGAAAATCCATGGAAAACACAGGAAATTTAAGTGGGCCTCAGAGCCTTTGAAACCAAACTGAGGAGATTGCATTTGAAGTATTTTGATTGGCTAGCATTTTATCTTTGATTATACAGACTTGCAACATCATGGCATAAAGGACAGCTGGTATTTATATCCTTCATCCTGTATGCCAGTGTCTTTGTATTGTACTGAGCAGTTTTCAGGCCTGTAGAAGTTATGAATAAAGTATGTTAACCTGACACAGCACTGGTGATAAGTTCATCATTCAATATGTTATTTGTTCAAGAAGCTGTTGTATTTAAACATAATGATTTATGACTTTCAACTTAAGATGGATACTAACTAGATTGTAGTGACTCATTCTTAAGGTTATCTGCAGCCCCCAAATTACAGCTCAGTTTTTAGATCTTTTTTTAAATCAGTAACTGAGTTCAAATATTCCATTGGATGGGAAAAGATATTTGGCCTGTTTGGTGGCTGAATATTGGCTAATGCAGTAGAGTTTAACAAACATTTCATCATCTTCAATCTTTCTTTTTTTTTTTATTCTCACCACAGTTATATATTTTATGCAATTTTAATGTTCAAAACTTCTCTGGCTGTCTCTTCTCATTTCACCTTCTTCTTAAGCACAATTAAACAATCTCCTGCTTTGAAAAACAAAGGCAATCAGAACTCTAAAACAAAGGTTTTGTTATTATTATTATTTCATCCTATACCAACACAGCATCCATCTTCATCTCATGTCTTTCAAGCTCGTTTTTTGGTTTCTTGATCCCTATGAAAATCAGTGGTCCCAACAGTACTGAAGTCAGCCTGCATAAGACTCATTCCCACCAAGCACAGGCAGGAGAAGCGTCCAGTGCCCTCCCAGTGTGCAGAATGAACCTGTGCAGCAGAGCCTAGGGTCTGTTTTGCTGGCTGGGTTTCACCTGTGCTTATGGTAAATGTGTATAATTGATAATAAACAGCTTTGAAACCAAACAGGAGGATGCAATGAGAGATATGCTGTGTATGAGGGTGTCTACTCATAGTGTGCAGGAAATTTCAAATTCTGAGTAACAGAACAGCCCTTGCTTTGTCAGAGGCTGAAATAGCCTTTATTTGTTGGCAGTACACTAATGCCAGAGCTGTTGGGAAATTCAGGGCCAACTCTCCAGCTGTAAGGGATTGGATCCTTAATGTAACTATTATTTTTCAGCTTAGAATGTGTTAATTTTTGCATTTTATCCTCAGCCTTGGCTTTATTTTAATGTGAATTTTTAGAGTTCATTGTTTTCATTTGCAAGCTTATGTTGTGCTTTAGTCATTCTAAGCAATTTGCATTCTCATTAAATGATCTAAGCAGCTCATTTTATGTTTTCCACCAACTAGAGCATGCATACTGATTATGCTCTGCACTAGCAGGTCACACTGTGTTTTATCATTACCTAGCAATCCAGGCAGCATCTGGATTCTGCATCAGTATTCTGCCTTGGCAAAATCATTCATTATTTTATCCAAGATTTAGCTATTAAAAAAATCAGAATTTCTGCATATAGTAATAATTTCCAACTGAAAAAAATATATATATTTCATAATAAGGAAGTCATATATCTCATGAACAGTAACACTGTCAAAGAATTTGGCTACACAATTAAACATGATACTTAAAACCTTTCAGCACTAGAAATCTGAAGTGGTGCTGGTTGAAAATTCGTTAATTGATGCATCCAGAAATAGCTTTTTAATGCCAGTTCTAACAGCAGTGCTTCTTTAATGGAAGGGAGCAGCTGACAACCTTTCCATTGCATCTGGAAACAAGCTATAAGGGAGAGTGGTTTTTATCATAATAGAGAAGAGGAGCTCTAAATATCAATTTCATTTTTTCCCGTATGGATCCTAAGCAACATGAGTTGTGGAAGTACGTAGGCTTGACTGAGATTGTGGCCCCCATTGGAAATAAAGGCGAAGTAGGAAGAAACCCTTAATTCCTAATTAGGAGCTTCTTTTAAAAGTATCTTCTCTACCATCCTGATCCAAGATTGCTGAATCCAGTATGAGATTTTCTGCTGGCTTCAGTGGCCTTTAATTCGCTTTCGTAAGTAAGGAAAGTCTACCATGCAAAGAATGTTCTTAAAAACACTTCGCAGCTTAATGGCTGTGGAGATAAAGACCATGCTTTGTTGTAACTTGGTGTGCTCTATTTCAGCATATGAACAATTTGAAAGAAGCAGATAGTCATCTGCATAAATAATTATTTTAAAGAAAATCTTCTTTTAAAGAAAAATTCTAAAGAACATTATAATGCTTTCCAACAGTCCTGTTTTTCATTATGATGTGAGTGGATTGGGAGCAGGAGGTAGAAGTAGTATGGTTTGGGAGATTATTCTTTATTAGTTTTATTTTCACTTGGTGGTTTTACTTTTACCATAAATATGAGAGATTTTTCCAAATCATTTGACAAAGCTGAGAAAATACTTCAGATGCTGTTCTCAGTCCTTTTAAACTCATCTGCAAGTATAAACTGAAGTCAGTAAGAGCCTTTGCTTTGCTTGCACTTGTTAGGGGATTGACACCTGCATATTTTAAACTATGACAGTGGTGTTGTTAGTGATGTATCATTATTTCAATCAGAGCAGGCATTGAAGGCCAAGCAACTAGCTTTTACAGCAATACTTACTCAGTCACGTTCTTCAGGATGTTGTTTGCAATTAAATCAGACGTGCCATCTGCCTGACCCATAAATTCTCTGTTTGAATGGAATTTAATTTCACTGGGCCTTTATTGTGGTGAAGGGTTCTGAGCCTTTGATAATAATGAGGAGAAATCGCATTACCAAATAATTGTTTGTGACACTGGTAATGTCCACAAACCTAAACACATATTTGCCTTTCTTATACAGAGTATGAAGTTTCTTACAGCAGGACTGTCTTTCAGCAACTCAGTTCCTGTTATACTGTGTATATTTCTTTCATTTAGGTGGCATTTCAGAAGCTACTTCTTCACATGTATTTAAATTTGTTTGTCTTTCTGGATTCCCTCCCTCAAATTGCAATAATGTACAAAGTAGTTCTGGTAGGAAAACTAGGCATCCATACTTGAATAGCTACCTCAAGGTAGAAGGATGTAAGGAGTGTCTTTGGTCACACTTGTATGTATATATGGATCTAAAGGCTAACATCTGCTTACTCTTTGAGTGTAGAGGATGGCATGGAACAAAAAAAAAAACCTCTGAATTAAAATGGGAGTATAATCTGAATTAAAAGGGAGTATAACCTAGAAAGCAAAATTACTCCTATCAAGATTTTGCACAATCTGACAGTAGATGCTTAACAAAGCAGCACAGCTGTAGCATTGACCTGAAAACACTGCATCATTAACACGGATTTTCTTCTTTTTGCAACGTTACATTTTGATAGCAGACCAGAAGTAGTGCCACATGAATATTCACTCTTTTGGACCTATCGAAAAAGAGCGCAAAAGAAGTGGCATTTGTATTGCAGAAGGTGTGTTGGAGGCTCCCTTTTTGGTATTATTGGTTTGGATATTATTAGTTCATTGTACATTTAATGGTATGTGGGATGTTTTCAGAACTTATATGTTGGGATGGTTTTTAACTTTTTTGTTTCGTGTAAGAAGTCTGTACGCAACAGAACCAATTAGGAGTTTTCCAGCAAAATGCATTTTTCTTGGAAATACCTAATTATCAAAACAAAAATGCTAAATGAAAATATATATACTTTTTAATATGAAGCAACCTTGCATTTCCCAGTCAGAGTGCTGTTTTGCCTGCTCATCTAATCGGATGAGCAGAACATAGTTTCCAGACTTTTCAGCCACATATTCTGGGACTAGAAACTGTCAGTCACATAAAAGCATGAGTTATACAGCTCGTTGATTCTGAAAGTCAGAGAACCAATCTCAGGTCTGATGTTAGGCAGGCTGCAACCCCAAGGAAAAGCTTTTAAGGCTCCCAGGTTTCTGACGTGAAGACAATCCAGTAGTTGCAGTCAGTAGTTGCCAGTCTCCAGCAGGCACACTTTGTTTCAGAAATAACAGTTTTTGGTGTATTGAAAAAGCTTTGGGTTTTACTTCATTTCAGATTAGGATTTTGGTTTTGTTTTGTTTTGTTTTTGCTTACACAAGCAAGAAATAGTTCAGAATTACAACAAAAGAAGAGTAAGAATCTGATCTTCCTACCCGTGCATGGGTTAATATTCTTTTGCTTTTATAATTTGGATGTTCTTAGTGAATGCCTAGTTAATGGTATTTACTGACAACAGGACCGTTCTGTGCCTTTCTACTCCACAACTGGCTATCAACTCTGTAATGGTATCTTTTCTCTTTTTTTTTTTTTTTTTTAATCAGTGGTCAAATGAGCATAATGCTTCTTCCCTTCTTCCATTTTCTTCACCCTTGCTTTCATTGCGTGTAACATTTGAATAAAATGTTTTTATATCCTTTCTTAAATATTTTGTATCACATGTCCCTACATATCTTAGGTATTAAAATGTTAAAAGATTTGTTTGCAGTTTCAAAAGAACATCTCAGTTCAGTGCGTTCATACCTTTTCTTAGTAGCTGCATATGGAAGGTAAACCAGTAAATTTTCTTTTGTATAAAAGTTTTAAGTCTAGTTGAGACCCATGTAATCTTTAAATAGAGCAAATTTCAGAATGAAGTAAGAAATAGTTTATACTTGACAATCCAGCCAGTCAGGGTGAAAAACCATTAGTACGTGATTGAGTTCTGCCTTTGGTTAGATTGGATAGGAAAATGCCTAATGGATATTGACTACTCAAAATACATTAAATGAAAACAGAGTTTAAGTGTTAACTTAGTAAATAAATATATAGAATCAACCTATCCACAGACAGTCCCCAGAGAAAGAACATAGCCAGTATATCTCTGTAATCTACTAAAATTGATGGTCAGGCTTGCTTGTAATGAGTTGTTAAGGTACTCTGACCAATAAGGCACTGGGAAAGTGATTTACTTGCCTTATAATGTGAAGTTGTTATTTTTCAAACAAAAATTAAGTTTTTAAGTCCTAGCATGAAACCTATTTGTTTCCTCCAATTTTTTATACAAAATAAAGGGGAAGATTGTCAGTTTCCAACACTGACATTTCTCTATAAGGTCTTACACTTATGGTTGATACTTTCAATTATGATTATAAAATAGTCCACCTTAATTTTCTTGAACAAGAATTCCAAGAATTGTCCAAGAATTGTTGAGAGTGAGTTGAGCATGAATGAAAAGAAAGATACTTGAGCTGCTTGAAGAAGGCAGTTCTTCACGGGTTCTGGGTTTTCAACAGCATGCAAAATACTGAGTCTGTCACTCCCAAATCTTCAGTGCTTTGTTGGCAGCAGTGGGAAAGGAGGAGCAGTGTTTTGGGAACTTGAGAAAAATGCTTAGAGAACTGGGGCCAGAGTGTAATTTAAACACTTTTACATTTTATAATTTGAAGTTACAGCAGTCCTCAATCAGAAGAGGGAGTCCCACCCACTCTAAATATAAGAGCACTACAGCAGCTGGAGGAAAACAATAGTTATACTGGTGAGACATGCAACAGTGTGTTTAGCAGTTAATTCTCCATCCATCATTTTCATTGAGAGTTAATAAATGGATATTGCCATTGTTAATTTAAAGAAATGCAAGAAGCCAAGTGCAATAACAGTGGGCTTTAAAAACTTTTAGATAAGTAACTGTCACCTCAGATTGCTTTGAATTAGTTTTGACTTTCAAAAGATGGAAAACGTTGTTCAGAGATATCTTTGATATACTACAGATCACATTATGAAGATTAATTGTAATATCCTAAATGAAATAAATAGTGTTTTGGAAAAAGTAGTGATGAGTCATGTGGAAAGTAAAGGTGAAGTGCTCATAATTTCTGAGCATGAAAGTGCAGACTTATTAGTAGAAATCTTCATTGGAAATAATTGCTATTGGAAATAATTAACTTCTGCATAGCAAATCTTCAGCAAAACCATATGAGTTTTGAAGGTGTTGATGAGCATGGACTGAAAAATGAAATTTGGGAGGAGTAATAGAAATACATAACAGAAAACAAGAATAAGGTCTGAATAAATTTCCAAAGCAAAAGCAGTCTAACAAAAACACCCGTATCTGACCTACTGTCATGGTTTTGGTTGGGAAAAAGTTAATTTTCTTTGTAGAGGTTTGTATGATGCTGTATTTTGCATTATTGAGGAAAACGTGGGTTTTTAAACTTCCGCTGAGCAGTGCTGTGCAGACTCAGGGACTTTCCTGCTCCCTGTGCTGTCCTGCCAGCAAAGTCCTGGTTCTGTCTTCCTGTGGGGGTGCACAAGGAGACAGAACCAGGACAGCTGACTCTGACCAAAGGGGTGTTCCGTACCCCATGACATGTGCTCAGTAATATTAGCTTTGGTAAAGGACAAGGGTGGATGTTTGGAGTGATGACGTTTTTCTTCCCAATAAAACATTGCACGTGATGAGCTCTGTTTTCCTGATATGTCTAAACATCTGCCTGCCAATGGGAAGCAGGAAATCAGTTCCTTGTTTTGCTTTGCTTTCAGATTACTTTTGCTTTGGTAAATTGTCTTCATCCCAACCCACAAATTCATGCACTTTTACCTTTCCTGTTCTCTACTCCACCCCAACTAGGAGCAGTGAGCAAGCAGGTGTGTGGTGTTGAGCTACCTGCTGAGGTTAAATCACAGTCACACATGCATTCTCTAACCTTTTCTTTTTAATATTACCTTATACTTTATTATAATAAAAAGTGAAGACAGAAAGATATAACGAAGACATCCTACTAAGCTGGATCCTTATGAGGTGGACGGAAACATACCTTTTCTAAATGAAAAGCTCAATAAATATGATTAAAACAAACAAACAAAAACAAAAAAAAAAACCTGAAGAGGCTTAGGCATAGTTGTGGGGAAAAACATAAAAATCAAATTAAATGAGAATCTCAGCATTTCCCAAGTAAAGCACTCTTTTTGACAAGTACAATTAAAGCATCAGGTTACCTCAGCAATATTTTGCAGTCCGGAGGTGACAGCTGAAAAAAGTCATGAATTGACAAAGCAGCAGTAGTATTCAAAAGCTTAAACATGTTTCAGCTACAAAAAAAAAAAAAAAAAAAAAAAAAAAAGGAAAGATTTCCAAGTTATGATTCTATTAATTGAATGTTATTTCCACTTAAAACAGAAGTAGAAACAAGGGCTGGAATTTTCCTAAAAACAGAGATAGAATGATCTTTGAAAGTGAAGGGTAAGAGTTAAATACAAATACCTCTATTATACAGTTTGAGATCTCTTGTGGAATTGAATAATTTCTTGTTTCCAAAAGTGACTACGGAAACAAAATAGGAAGTTGAGGGTTATGTCTGTATATTCACATTCTCCATTGCCACTGGAAAGAAAAGCATGGAAAAGCAAATGAATGGACTTAAAATAACTAAATAGAAAGGTTGGCAAGGTTTAGTAATCTGGCAACTACCCAAGCCAGGGGGTATGGAAGAGACTTGCTTGTGTCCTAAGTAGCTTCTGACAATGTGGCAAGTAATTTAATTACTGGAGAAAAAAAATAGTGGTATTTTGATTAAGTGGATGAAGTGCTTAGTTCAGTTGTGCCTCCTGCCATCCAAATCAGTGTATGCTGCAGACAGATAGTTTTGAAGTTTCAAAATGACCTTGTATTTCCTACAGAAATAAAGGAATGGGCCAATAGACAGACATAACATCAGTCAGGAGATCTCACTGATATGTACTTTCAGTCCAAGCAGTAGGATATTTTAGTCACTGTTAGGAAGTCTTCAAGAGTCTTCTTTTTGTCATCTTTGAGGACCAAAAAAAATCTCTTTAAAAATGTTAGAAATTGAGAAAAAAACCTAATACAGTACAGGTAAAAAGGAAAAGAAGTAAATAATGATTGCAAGAAAAGATAAACTAAACTTTGCAATAAAGAAGAAAGCTAAACTAACAGCAAAAAGCTGTTCTTGTCTGTGGACAGGATAGTTTCACTGTGCAGAGACAGGAGAGACCAAAACTAAATGGGAACCCTCTGTTGCATTCAGTAAGGATGAGAGTTAAATGTTATGACAATGCACAGTGATTAATAGAAATAAGAATTACTGCATTGGAAGTAGGAAGAGAATACAATGATCTGAATACTTCCAAGCTAGGGAATATAGATGGAAGAATTATCTACGAAGTACGTAATAAACCAAAATGAGAAGTAGACATCAGGGAAAAATTATTAGGGTCATGAAGATAAATGGAAAACTAGTTAAAATGTAACCAGTTTCACAAAAGGTAAACCATGCCACTCTAAATCTTATCAGTCTCATAACTTAACAGATTTTCCTAGACAAGAGACAAATGGTAGATTCAATCTGTAAGACTTTTCTGTGGTGCAGTGTATAAAAGTATCAGTTAAGTACAGGATTAGCACTATAAAGATTGTAAGTAAGATAACAACTAATGAGGATGAAGGACAAGATAACATGCCAACATAAACAGTTTGCCAGAGGGAACTTGCTGATGAAGTTTCCAGAGAGTGTGTTTGAGGACTGGACTTATGTAGTGAATGTAGCAATAGCTTTGGCACCTTCAGTAGAATGAAGTATTGAAATATCATGCAACAAGAACTGAATGACATTGAGGAAAGCTATGAAGCCCAAAGTGTTAGGGAACATCTGTGATAGCAGATGGGAGGAGTTCAAACACAACTGTGGTATAGTTGCTTCCAAATGCATTAGTCTAGGTATTTCTAGTAACAATGGAGAAATGCTAATGCTGTAGGACATCTTATTTTCGTAGGACAGCACTTTGCTCACTGTATATGTGGAAATTTTGCTTTAGCCTGAGAAGGCCAACAGACCTTTTCTCTTGTGTTCTTCAAAACCTTGGCAGCGTAAGCATACATCCTCTAAAAAAATGCTGTATATGCAAAATGAAAAAAACAATCAGTTATAAGTGGCATGTCTATGACCTCAAACTGAGAGAGAATACCTCAACATATGTAAATTAATCTATAAATACACAGGAAGGAAATGAGCATTGTTTGAGCTAAAGGCCAACGCTGACATAAGAACATATGAGTAGAAACTGAGAAGGTATAAATTCGGAATAGAAATCAGAGGGATTTTTGGGTGTATTAGCAGGGAGATTCATGGATAGACTTCAAAGAGATTAAAGGGCAGGACAAAAACAGTGCTTAAAAGAGGACAGGGCATATTTGCCAAATTGGATGTATGATTGGCTGCACAAAGCAATGGAGGATTGGATTCAATGGCTTAGGACATTCTTTTTCATTCTGGTATGCCCGTCTGGTGAGTTGACTCAGTTAAGAGCTTTTGTTGCTCCTAACATTTTGCCTACAGCAAACACAGCAGACCATGCAGCACCTTGATGAGAAATAGCAGCATCACACTCTCTCCAGACAGCTTACATAGTCATTCATGTTAAATGCAAATGCAGCTGCGTATTCCTTGTTTCTCTGGGCAGGAGTGCACCCAGTTTGTATAGCTGAGATAAAAGAATGCCGTTCTGGAAGAGCATGACCGCACAAATAAATTAATAGGATTCAGTGTAATAATATAAACAAAGAATCCAAGTTGAATGAATTGTAACCTTTGTTTTAAACACAGTTAGCCTCATATACAGTAGTACAGAATCAAGTTCAGCAGACAGCTTCTACTGCATTGAATGTTTATACACAAAAACAGAAAGACGTGGCAATAAAACCAGCCAGCAAAGTGTTGAGAGGTAAAAGTAGAGAGTGAGAACTACTTTTATTTTTCTAAGTGTTTCTGTTGTGGTCTTCCTTTTAACATTGAGGACAAGAGCTAAAAGGTTAAGTGTTTTACCGCTGTTTTTCTGCATAGACTGATTAAATTTGTCATGGTCTGATGGTCTTCTATTTGCATGGAGTGAACAGAGTAAACTCATCTTTATGTGGACCTCTTTATTCTTATAAGTGTAGGTTTCTTCCTGCCCACAGCTTATCTTAAAATATTCTTGTGAAGCGATGGATAGAAAATAACCAGAAATGAGGCACCACAGTGAAAATGCTGACAGAAAATTGCAGCAGTGTAATATAAGTGTTTTAACTTCACATAAAAACCACTTTTCTATCTAGATAGTAGAGGATTAAAACAGATTGCAGGACTCATTGTACCTTGTGCTTTTTAATTAGAGAGACTGCTGATATGGTTGGGATACTGAACACAGGCTTATTTTTACTCCAGTCTAATGGTGGAGGCAACAAAGGGAAGCAGAAGAGAAAGCAGCGTTTCCACTTCCCCCAGTATCCATTAAAGTAAGATAAGCCATATCAGACAAATGTTTTGTCCTAACAGGCACAAATTTAGAAAAGACAGTCTGCTGTAAAGTTTTTCTAATAATACCATTGGAGAAGTATGAAATTATGCAAAACAGTGTGAAATATGTGCAAAACAAACACATGGCTAGTGAGGGGTGCAGCTGTGATGACCAAGAGAAAGAGCTCCTCAGCAGCTCCCAGGGATGGTGCCAGGTCTCTGCTGAGGCCTGTCGTGGCTGTATGCTGGCCTTGAGCACAGGCAGCCAAGTGCCCCTGATGGTGAGATGCACACAGTCGTGAGAATCCTTACACAGGAGGAGGAAAAAAAAGTCACACTAAGCTAAGGAAATATTTCCATTCCAAAACATTTTTTTATTGCTCTCTAGAATCTTCAGGCATTTTCCACTCAGCGCGTAGTTAATGGTGTAAATAGCATATGAGAGAAAGGAGGGTGCTGCTGTACAACAGGAGATGCTAAACACTATATTTTATCTTCATTAAAACAGATAAGTACAAGGGCCAGATCTTTAGGAGTCCAGTGTAAAATGCAGAAAGTGCATTGTGTGATTGCTTCACATTACAATTTGTATGCAACATTTGTGATTAAGTATAAGCAGGGGGTGATTAACCAACAGTAACAGACAATATTTCATCTCTATTGTAGCAAATTGAGAATGCAAGCAGGCAGCAGGAGTAGAGGAGTATGGTCTTTTTCTTGTGTTTGAAATGGCAGGGGCTAAATTTTCTTAGGCTTCTTTTCTTTCTTTGACCAGTTAACAGTGATGCTGATGTCAGTTTTTCAGTGTTGTTGAATCTGATGCCTTTTGCTTTGGATTATGGCTGCTATGGGCAACAATGATGGATTGAGACATATGCCCTGCAGCTCAAGCATCCTTCGTCCATTGAAAACTCTCACTGGACCTGTCAGTGGACAGAAAAGAAAAAAGGATGTGGATGAACTAGCTACAGATTTCACTTTGCATCACAATTGAGTTCAAAGGGCAAGAGTGGGCTGTAAGTCATCACTTTTGACTATATTCTCAGTTTGCCTTGCAAATAGCTGGAGGTCACTAAACTGTGAAGATAGCCAGCACTTCTTGGTATCTTTCTCATCAGGATAACAAACACTTCTATTCAGACATTCAGTCTTCTGCAGTTGGAGAATAGAGAAGACATGCTAAAACTTATCTCATTGTTTTCTGCCCATCTAGGGACCTGTAGATTAAAGACCTGAGGGATTGGGCCATACATATAAAGTCTTAAATGGGTGAGCAACACCTTTGTGTTTGGTGCTATGTGGTTTTTACGAAACTGGAGTAATAGACCCTATTTCTTATATGACAAAGATCCTAAAATCATAGAATCAAAGATTGGCTTGGGTTGGAAGGGACCCTAAAGTCCAGTCAGTTCCAAACCCCCTCCCATGGGCAGGGTTACCACCCTTTACGTCAGACTGTCCAGTGTCTCATCCAGCTTGGCCTTGAACACCTTAAGGGATGGGACATAGGCAGATTCTTTGGGCAGACCATTCCAGTGCCTCACCACCCTGATAGTAAATAATTTCTTCCTAGGAAAGTCTAGGTTGTTATTCTGCCAATAGCTCTCACCTGGGATCAGTAATCAGTCAAAGATTGGGTCTTCATCTCTTAACATCTGAAGACAGAGAAGAGTAATTGAGGCTGACCCAATAGATCATTGTCCTGATAAAGAGCTGGATAAACGTGGAATCCCAAACAGAGCAACCCTTCCTTCCCATTAGGAATGAACAGAAACATCTCCCTCCCAGGCTAGAACAAAAATTGTCAGGAACAGTTTGAGTTCCAGTCCCAGCCAACAACTAGCATAGTCTAGCTTCCCTATTAATAAAATAATGTATCCATAACATCCAGTTATGCAAACAGAAACATAGCTCTGAGCATTCACCCTACCTGGTACTCCTGCTGACTGGAGAGTATGTGCATCCCACAGGGCAACTTCTGCACCGGGTCACAGAGATCTTCATTGAACTTCACAGTGAATTTCGTAGGGAACAATATTTAAGGTAAAAATAGAAAACAGTGTGAAAACAAATTCAGTCTCTAGATCAATTCATCAAACTGAGTGGAAATATCTGTTTGCTATGTAAAAGATAATGAGAGAAATTTGGCTTTTGCTCTATTAGCTCAGTCCACTCAGGTAGTCATGTGTGAAATTACCCAAGGGGAAAAGACAAAAGCCAGTGCAGGAACCATTATTTGCTTTGTTTGGCTATGCAATATACATTACAAACTGAATTAGTTTGGAAGACAGAGATATTCATCAGACTGCACAGACCCACTGACTAGAATGAAGCATTGGTGGGAACTGCCTGACTGGAGAGCATGGAGAGTGTTGACAAGAATATGGGGCATTCATCAGTGCAATTTTTAGGAGATTGTTTCTCTAGTGGGTTTAAAAGTTGAATTAATAGGCCTTGATTTCTTTATTCATTTTGGTCAAAATGCGGAGAATTTCTAGACATGATAAGGGAAATGGTAGTTTTTCCATTTTGTAGTTCATCAGTGAATATTAGTCATATAAGAAAAAAATATATATCCTTTTTCAGATTCAGAAAGCACAGCGAGGTTGCCATGAGCTAAGAGTTGCATTACCTACCAAAATATTCAGTCTTTACTACTGCTGTGAAATACAAATGGAATTGGAGTGCCACAGCTGAAAAATCTGCTCTCTCTGACTATTTCCAGTTCAGTGGATCAAGTGAAAGGGAATTTGCATTTTCATAACCAGTTACAATAGTGGTCATGATCATTATGATAGCTTAGTGAAAAACCAAAATTAGCAAATCATTGTGTTCTTTGTCAGCATGAACTTTTCTACAGACTCACATCTGTCAGGTTTTGTCGGTGTGGATGTTGTTTTGCCCTTGTGCAATGGTAACATGGATGTGGACATCTGTGACAGTCAGAAATACTTGTTTGAAATTCCCTGTGCAGAAGGCAGTCAGCCAGTGCAGTGTTCCCTAGCTGTGATACAGGGATTCTTTTATACCCATTCTTCCTGTTTTCCCTCATAAAGTCAATGATTTATGTGCTGAAGAATGACTTGCTCTCTCCCAAACCAGTCTTGAATTTACTGCCTTCTGAACAGTTTTTCTTCCTTTGTATTTTCTTCTGCCATCATTGTCTTATCACAATTGAAGATGATGAAATCAGGAGCACTGTTTGCTCCTCATCAAGAAATTTCTTTTGCACCTGTTTTTTCAACAAGATTACTTTAAAGCACAAGAAACTCAAGCAGAAATACTAGTAATGTTTCAGCCATAATGGTTTGCAAATATGTGAAAGAAATATATGTACGTTTTGCACATAGACATAATAAGAAGTAGGGAATAAGAAGTAGTGAATTGGGTGGATGTGAATTCTGAAAGACTTAATGTTTCTTTCTGAATTTAAAAAAAAAAAAAAAAAAAAAGTAGTTTTCAGTTGCTTGCGATGCTTAACTTATTCCCAAAATGCACAATTTTGAATCACATGAAATGAAAATACTGTGTATGAGCTAAATTTCAAATAAGCTTTTTAAACTTCACCCACAATCATATGAGTGCTGTTGTGATACACACACACACGCACAATTACTGCAGTAATATTTGAGTTCATTCTTTCTTAGTGTAAACGAATTTGTGCACGGATAACAGAAAGTAGGACTGGTTTGCCATGTGTTTTCTGTGGTCAGCTTGGCCCTAGTGCTGCACTGTTTTTCTGGCAGAGTTGTACATTAGCATGTCTCAACGTGAGAAGCTAGGTCCCTGCTCCTGCAGCTAATCCATCAGCTGACATTAGCTTTTCTGCTAAGCCTGGCTGGGTGAATGCATTCAAGTACTGTTTCCCTAAGGAGCATCTCATAGAAAAATACCAGAAACATCCACTCACCCAGAATCAATGTAGTTTTTGATAGACTGAGCAAATCTTGTTATACATGTTATCATGTTGAATTTGTCTAGTTTTTTCTTTATATGTGCTTTTCTTCAAATTGATAGACACTAAAATTAGGTTCTCGTATGCTGAAAACTGATAGTAATTTAAGGCAAGCTATTTTCACTGCAGGTAGTCAGTAATGTCTAGAGACAACATACTATTTGTCTTTCTAGTATTTAATTATTGTAAGTATCTTTGTGTGTTCCGTGTTCAATTCTGGTGACTGGGAAAGCATTTAGAGACACCTGCTTGTATGAGAGCAGAGCAGCCTTGTTGAGATGTGAAGGGCTGTTCTATTTGCTCTAATATGTTTTCAGAGATGTCACTGATGTGACCTGAAATGTTACTGTAACCAAAGGCTTTTTTTTCCACTGAAAAAATGAGATCTCTGTCTTCCCCAAATAGGATGATATTGTGATTTTCCTTCTTTATTCTGTAGCAACTTATTCTGCCTTCTTCTTCCCTGTTCTTTATGTACGTATTGCTAAGCAAAGTTGGGCAGTAAACAACAATACAGTGAATCCCTAGATCTCATATTGCAGTGACCTCTATTTGAGTCCAGACTGAATGCAAAATACAGTGTTTCAGTGTGTTTAAGGAATGTGTTATTCAAGGAATTTACCAAATAAAATGTCAGTTGCTAAATATCATCTACTTTTAAACTAAATTCTTGCTCCCAGAGAACTTATGCATTGTCATCACAGCCCATGTTTGTTTTACATGACAGAGAATTGCATCTAGCAGAATAATATGCAGCAGGTATAAGCAGTCTAATATAGAAGTTTTTAGATTAAAGAATTGGATTGATCTTGTGAAATGCTGAATTAATTGCCTAACTCTGCCTTATGCCCCTGTATGATCTGGGGTGAATAATTGTCTCTTTGTGTCTCAGTTACTCAGCTGGAAAATAAGGATGTCTTCTTTTGTCTACTATGTTTATTAAGATCCTAACTGACTCAGAACAGGAATTGTTCTGATTGTTTTTTTTTTTGTTGTTGCTGTGTACCTGTATACAGCAAACAGCACAATAGGTGGGAATGCAATCATTAATGTTGCCTCTATGTTTTTACTTCCATCCATGATATCATCAATGACGTGCTCCATCTATTTTATCACTAAGAAAGAGAGAGGATCCTCTACTCTATTTCCAAATTATATCTGTATAGTGTTTCTAGCAAACATAAACAGCTCGACTCTTCCAGCTTGACTTAGTTTTGGTACGTTGTTGCTTCAGTTTGTTTTGACTGTTGTTGTTCTCTTTCTTTTACTGCAATGAGATTTTTATCTGTCTCACTGAGGTCCACCCAACCACAAATTTAGATGCAACATCAACACGGGAATCCACAAAAGTGCATGGACTTCTCTGGCTGTAGAGGGAAGGCAAAGCACTCATCATTATTTCTGCCTGGTTAGGCAGTAGCTGAGATCAGAATCCTACTCTATTAGGAATTATTGGCTGGACACATTATGTAGATTAGTTTGCTTCTCTACTTTGTAAACAGGTAAAGAAAGAAATCAAGTGCTACTTTCTCTTTTAAATGATAAGAAACTGAGGGCCATCTAAAATCATTTTCATTCACAAAATAAATTCATATTAGGCTGAAAAATCAATGCAGGACTCAAGAGGTTGAACAACTTGCTATTGTCCCATATAGCAAGGAAGGATATGGGATCTGGAGAGGCATGCAAACATGGATATTTTTAAAATATCTTTTCTTCGAGTAAGTATCTGCCTATACAAAGTGGGAAATAAATTAGAAAATTGAAGCATAATGTCATTGTCAATTGGTATTTCAGCAAAAAAGAGGAATTGCACACTACTTGAGAGCTTGTGCCTTGGTAGTGCAGTTGTGCATAGGATGGAAGTGTGAAATGATTTTCTCTCACTACATTTCTTTGGAACAGCTTCCTCTGCTGTTTTTGAAGCCATCTCTTTTGCTGTCTAATAGTGGTGAGTCTCAACAGATGAAGTTTGCAGGTCAAGATAGAAAGAAAGAAAGAAAAAAAATCTACGCGTAGACAGAGCAGTTGAGTATGCTTGGATGTATCATCTTCAATAAAACACAGAGATTTCAGATGGAGAGTCTTAGCAACACAGTACAGTGAATAACATTACACATTTGGTGAACTGTTTCCATCACACTGCTGGATTCACAGTCACTTAAAGAGGGAAAATATCTATTGATTTCAGAGGACTTTGGGTCAGTCTAGCAGAACAGTGAATAAACACAGATTTATCAGGTCCTTACAGTATATATTCCTATATTAACCTTATTAATAAACCTTCTGGGGTGGTAAGGAGCTACTGCAGAAAACAGTTCAGGCTGAGTTTGTTTCTAATCAAGAGAGAAAGGTAAAGACTGTTATTGCTGTAAGGTTGTCAGGATCCTAGTCTCTTTGGAAGAGCTGTGAATAGATGCAAAAAGACAAATGATTTACAGGCCTTTGTTTAGACTTCCTCTGTAATTTTCAAAGCCTTTCTCCCAGGCTGGAGAACTGCCACAGTGAGAATATTATTGGGCAAAAGAACCCACTGGCAGAGAGAGGAATGAGAGGTATGGCCAAGAGGAGTGGAAATGGTAGAGTTGAAGCCACAGAATAAAGAGAAAGTGAAATGGTTCTGTCTGGACAGCTCCCAGAGCAAGAATAAGGGCATATTTAGCTGCTGGAAGCCTCATGGAGTCCTCACAGCAGGACACAAGGCAATCACAGGTCTGCCTGGCACTGTTATACAGCAAAGCAAGCCAGCTGGCTGCCCTGGGTGAGAAATTCAGTCATAAGATAGAAAGGAGGGACAGTAGGAAACTAGGGAACTAGATCCCTATTTGGGAAACTGGGACACGTTCTACTCTTCAGTTTTTCTTCTGCTTAATTTAAGCCACTGCTGCCAAATGCTACACAAGTTCATGAAATGAGGAGAAAGTGTAGGAACAAAGTAAACTGAAAAGAAAAAAAAAAAAAAGGCCACCAGAAATGATAGACTTGGATTTCATTGCCACATGAGGGAGATCTAAGCCTAAGCCAGCCTTTTAGAGCTGTGTCATGCAGGAGGAATCCATCAGCAGACTTAATGTGATGCTCATAACTGAGTTCATTCTTGATGTTCTGGAGGATGGCTCCCATCAAATCATGCTACCAGGTGACAGGTGAAGATGGCTTCCCTGGAAAAGTGCAATTAACAAGTGATGAAAGCAGCCTTCTTTCTACATAGCAGTCCTTCTAACTTCTTCTAGACTTTCCCTGTTGGGATGTTCCTCCTCTAAAACATATACACCAGCTGTAGGAAACAAAAACAGGTGCAGATATGTCACTTCATGATATATGCCCAAAGCTTTTGAAGGTAATTCAGATTCTGTACAAAGAATAAATGAAGTCAAATGCTTCCTCGGGTGGGAAGCTGTACACAGGTTCTTTAATCTATTACATGAGACAAAATTAGCATTTCTACAAAGTTATCTTAAATAAAATTTGCTTTTGCTACTGTGATTATTTCTTTGAATATTAAAATAGAAAGCTTCTGCCAAGGTAATACAGTCTGATCTACCTATTTTGTTCATGCTGAAATGATCTGATGTACCATAGAAGTTAGGATTGAATAACAGATTTTCAGACACTTCCATGTAAAATAATAAAGTACCTCATGAAGCAGTCAGTTACAGGCTAGTTACTCGTTGGTGTTGAAGTATGAACCCCCAATAGCTGCAGGTACAAGCACTTTCAAAAGTCCCACTTAATAAGAATCTGTTGCGAGTCCACAAACAGGTTTGTTGGACAGTATACTCATCATGTATTCTCACACAAAGTGTGCAAAAACAGTAACTTGTTGTCTAGGATCAAGAGACAAGTTATATGGGCTTAAAGCCATTTTTGCATCCCTCATAGCAGGAAACACAACATCTAAGGCTAATATTCAGTTATGCTTTTAGATCCCTGGTTTTACCTCTACCTACATGAAGAATTATATTGTCAAGTTATTTCCATTTATTCTTAGTCCATCACACATGTCAAGAAATTCAAGCTCTGATCTAGTGGACTCCCATGCCAAAATATGCATATGCTTAATTTTTCACCTAACTGCCTTCCACAAGCAGTGTCAAATCCCTTGAGGTCAAACCAGGGCATGTTTCACAGCAGACGCTTGTCCTGTTCTTACTCACACTTCTATCATCTGCCTTCTTTCTTTTAAAAGCAAAAGAAGCTGCTGGTGGGCTGCTTAAGCACCTTTATTGAAGTAAAATGTTAATGGTATTTTGAATGTTATTTAAATTATTTATTTGCTTATTTAATTATATTTTTATAATTTTATATTACCCACAGAATGTTATACTTCACTAGAGGGTTTGGCTGTAATTAGCTTCGTATTTGTCCTCTACCAGAAACATGTGAAGACGGTGGAGCCCCACATTGGAGCTAGAAACACTTGCACTCAGAGAGGTAGTTCACTTGGTTAAAAGCACAACAAAATCAGTTGCTGATCATTGACCACAGCTCAGCTTTCCGAAGCCCCATCTGACTAATACTTTATACATATGAGCCTTGGAAAAGCACCAGATAGCAGTTGGTTGTGAAAGATAGGGGAATAAATGGGAACAAAGCAACTTTCAAATAGATATTCCCCCAAAAGTTTGCCATCCTGTTGACAGGTTTGTATTGTGATGTGCATGCCACAACATGTGCCTGTGCCTACCTCTGTCCACGTGTCTTCATGATCTTGGGATAAGCAGTGCTGTGTCTAATGTCTGTACTCTTCTTTTTGCTCAGTTTTCAGGACTTTACTTGCTATCGTTCTTCACCATCCTCGTTGGGCTAGTGCTTTACTCCTCCACATCCACTTACGTAGCCCAAGATCCTCGGGTGTACAAGCAGTTTCGAAACCCTTCGGGACCTGTTGTAGACCTGCCAACCACTGGCCAGCTGGAGCCGTCGGTAACATACACCAGCCTGGGGCAGGAGACAGAAGAGGAGCCTCACGTCAGAGTTGCTTAAGCCCAGGGTCATTGGTCACCTGCTGATGATTCAGTGGAGCTCGTATATTCATTATCTCTGTATTGTACATAGAGAAAGGTATTTACCAGGTGCAGTTACACTGGTGAGCTGCAAGGTAGCAAATAAGGAAAGCTCATAAAAGTGCAAATTAGTTGTTCCAGGGTGTTCATTGCAAGGAGATTCCATGTCCCTTGTTTATGATGTGAACAGCATGTTTGCCATACAAACTGCTGTATCTGAATCAGTCTTTCAAACTACCTATGAAAGATATTCAATATAGAAGCTGAAATTACAAGAAGAAATTCATGGAAGCGGGTATTTGCATCCACTGAGAGATATTATGCCTAAGCCACACCAGTTGTGGAAAAGATATCTTTTTACAGCAAATACACTTGTGTAGTCACTGTTGATTTCTCTCTAAGATTTGTTTGTTTGCACAAAATAGATGGGTTACTCGTGGTAACAACACCCTGACACATTTTTACTAGCACCTTGAATTTGGTGAGGGAAATACAATAAATTCATCTGTGCTATCTAGTTGCCCTTTCTAGGTAATCTATTCCATGAATCCAGAGGAGGGACAACTTACAATATCCGTCTCTATTCTAGGAATAGGTATAAAGTGAGCATTTTAGCCTTTCTATATTTGCAAGAAGTGAAGTACTCTAGCATTGACCTCTCTATGATCCATGGCAGATTTCCTAGCAGCTGAGGTTCTGCATCAGGTGATAGGGAGTTAATTTCTCTGTAGTTGTGACTAACACAGATTTCTTACTTTTAAAATTTTAATCTGTTAAAGAAAAATGCATTTTCTAGTTTCCTATGTATTGTACCTCTCTATGGTAAGATGACATATCATGTGGATCAGGGCACTTATTTTAGATACTCGGTGCATCGAGGGCGCCTTCTCTTGTTCCAGTGTGCTTAGTCTCCTGTGGTTCATTGTTCTAACAATAGCTGTGTAGAAATTCGTCAGTTTTTCACCAAAACCCACAAATTGTAAAAATTGGGAAGATTATGCGAGGAATTCATGAATAGGAACACTGGACCATCTGCTGGTGTAGCACAAAAGCATCCATACCAGCAGGGTGAAGCCAATTATCTTTCGTTAACTACAAAACTAGCAGAAGAATTCAGCAGTTTTCTTACATTCCTGGGAATATATGAAAGCAGTTAAGGGTGTGCTCTGCAACTGCAATTCTGCTCCATGAGCCTTATCAGAAGGGGGAAAATCTTAGCTGCAGTCATGAGAATCCACTGTGTGTGCTCTTTTGAGAGCACAATGAGAAGTAATCACAATTTCAATATCCATCATCTATTTTTAATTTAAAAATAAGGAAAAGGAAATGGTATAATGCCAAACAGATAGGAAAGAAATCCAGGAGAGCTTGGTTTTATTCGCAGATTTGCCACATCTCTGCATCATCTTGGGCATGACTTACCTTCTGTGTGGCTGCATTTCCCAATCTCTATGTAAGGGAATAGTTATATTTTACCTACCTCACAGGGGTGCTATGGGACCAAGTAAAAGTGTATTTATTCATCGTATTTGAACATGGGGTTTACAGCTGGGCTGATGAATATTTTGCTTGTGGGCATAAAAGGTGAATTTGATTTGAATGGCATTCTGCTGAGGAAGTCTATCTAAAGTGCAAATGTAGGTCTTCATACTTGAAAAATACAGCTTTCCTATTTCTATTCTAAAAAAGAATAAAAGAGAACAGAAAGCCTGTACTCTGGAGATTAGAAAGGCCACAGGTCAACCAAAGAGGATGAATTTCTGCTGAGGTAACTTCCATCTTTTATAGTCCCGTTCTGCTTTAGGATTGAAAAGACTTCCCTGAAGCAGACTGGGAGAAATATCTATCCAAATATACGTGAAGTGACAAATGCCAAAATGCTGCTGAACAGCAGACATATGTTTTCTCTTACTTGTGTTGTGGCTGAGGAGAAGAGGCGATTTCTGTCCCATCGTGTTTAGGCTGTCTGCCAGTCTCCCGCTGCAGCTGAGGGAAGGGTCTGCAGTATTGTCAAACCGTACTCAAAGCCATTCTAAAACCTTCAGTTAAGATTCTCTGATTTTTTTAAATCAAAAAGAATGAGATTTTTTTTTCCTGCCTTCTGTTTTTAAATCATCTTTAGCATTCATCTTTCCAAGCTTTTTCTCCTAAGCCTTTGAAGAAAAAAAAAAGAAAAGAAGATTCCACAGAGAAATAGAGTCCTTTTTCTGGGAATGTGGAGGAAAGCTCAAATGCTACAGGATTCGAGGTTAAAATGAACAAAAAAATCGACCTCCCACACTCAAGAATGATCGCCTGGTGCTTCAGGTTAGCAGGGTGGAAGTCCAGGTGGAAAGCACGTGGTTCACTTGGCTGGAGCCCTTGTTTAGAGTGGGCCAGTGAGCATCCTGGGTCCAACCCTGTCAGGTTTCATACCTTCACAGGAGCAGTGGCTTTGGCCACAAACACCACAACACTGTCAAATGCTCAGAGGCAACTGACAGGCACCTGTCATCTCAGTCTTTTTGCTACCTTTTATACCAATTAAATACCTTTCTCTGAATGTTAGTCCCCATGTTGATCTTGAGATCTTTGAGGATGGTGTGTGTGTTTGTTCTATGTTTACAATTCCTTTGTTTTGCATAACTGTTTTGGTTTATTTCATTATTAGTATTTATTTTCAAGCCAAATGTTTGTAGTCCTTCCACCTGTTTCTCTTCAATTTTTCTGACACTAACTTGTAGATGTTTGTTGGAGTCTTCTCAGAAAGAGCTGGGCAGAAGGCATGTCCTGGGCACTTTGCTGGATTGGGAGATTTACACACAAGAGTTTACAAACCATGGATGTCTACGATATGCCATCTATAGTGATTTTTAGAGGCTATTTTTAAAAGCTCTGTCCTCTGGAAATAAAGTGTGAATGTCTGGGTATACACTCGATGCCCAGCCACCATCCTCTGTGTTGTTTGCACAGGAGGAGTCCCATGTGCAAAGTGGGTCTGCTTCACATTCTGCATCTCCCATTAAAAAAGGTGGGAACTTCAATTAGCACCAGTGTGCTAGTGCTGGATGGACCTCTAAGGAAGACAGTAGTATAGCTTTACAAGTATTGACTGTGAAGCTGGGGTCTAGTAAAGGAAAACATTACTTCTGCCTGCTTGTTTCCTGCAGTTCAAGACCTCAGAACACACCAGCAGAGGTTCAGCTATCTAGCTGGCAGCTACTCTTCGTAGATCCTTGCCTGAACAAACTGAAGCCCTGTTACACTGTTGGCGCTGAGCAGCCCTTAGCAAGACTGATGTAATTTTCTGCTACTGGATGAAAACCTTTACTGGGAGACAAACCTTGTCCTTGTTCCAGCTATAAACTTTCAAAACAACACAATGAAAGACCAAGCAATTGAAAATTTTGCACCATTGTGTCATATGAAAAAGTTTCAATGTATAGTGTAGAGATTGCTAACTTGTGCTATTAACATTTTGACAAGCGTGTAGTATTGTTTTCTTTTTTAAAAAACCATTTAGTATTCCTGAGCTAGCTATGAATATAAATTTTACCCCATGGGTAGGATTTTACTGTTGAACGCCGTAATAAAGCACACTAATCTTGACACTGCAGATGGAAATGTGAACCAAAACCAAAACCAAGCAAACAGAATCCCAACCCCAAATCCTGCATAAAAAAAGCTGAACAAACCTTTCTTCATTTTGATATTTGCATGCTCCTATATGGACTGGCTGTGGCAATGTAATGCCTGTATAATGTTTTCAAATAAAAATAATGCTTTATGAAATTATGGTTATTAGTTTCCTTGTCTTCTTCCTTACTAGTTTCTTAGAATCAAATCCTTTTTCTAAAGTGTAAATCTTGACCAAGGACATATTTTTTGTGTGTGTCTGCTGCAGACTTCTTCCCCCTGAGAAATGGTTAAGCTACAGCTCCTCTGAGGCAGCAATTGACGTGCCTACAAACAAATACCATCAGGGTCACTATCCTACCTGGCTGGCCCCCATTTGCTGCTCCAGGATGTTACAGGGTCTCCTGTACACCCTCTGTCTCACCTGCTGCATTGAAAATCCAGTGTTGCTGCAGCAATTTGCTGCTTTATGTCTGATTTTCCAGTGTGAATGTTTGCTGAGTTATGAAGAGCTCCAGAAGTTTAGTTACTGAGCACAGTTTTATCATGCTAACAGTTGATTTGTACTTTCCTCCAACTGTGCTCAAGTGTCTCTCCAGCATTACAGAAATCTCTTTTTGTTGCCCAGCTAGAATTCAGCCTGAGTTTTTGAGTCATACCAAGAGTAATTGCTTGGAATTACTCTATAAATTGATTATAAATACCTATAAACAGATGTTTCTTTGTTTAACAGCAAACATGTTTCCACCCTGCAAGCACATTCAAGCTACCAGTCCCCCTTTGGTTTTTCTTTGTTTAGCGTTAGCTCTCCAAAATACTAGAAATCCAGAAGCTGCCTGCTTAACAGCAATATGCCATAGCATATGATTCAGGAAGCATTATTTTTTACATGTATAAATGTTATTGTATTAAATCTGCTCCACAAATCAAGATAAAAGATTTGCAAAAGTTTTGGAAATTGTTTGCACACCCACAGACTTCTTGCCATAGTAACTGCCAGATGGTCACCAAATGTGAACAGCACAGCAATGGTGGTGACATCAGTGTGAGAGCGTTGGAGACATCATCCTCCCTCTCCATTTTGAACTGGGGGGTCATGCACTGCTGTACTGTATTCTGCTGTATTGAGAAAGCTCATTCCATAGGGCTGGGGTCACTAATTAGACACAGACTGGCTGTGAGCCATCAGTGTGAGACAAGAAACAAGAAAACCATCAGCCAAATTGATTACAAAAGTCTAATTGTATCCCTCAGATTTTGCAACTGCGTTGTAGCTGGGGTTTCAGTTTCAGTGCATGGCTCACAGTGTTTCTTCAGACCACTTTGTGGCTGGATGGCATGGAGCAGCATCTACATCCATGGCCCCCTGAGAACTCTCCCTGGAGTGCAGGAAGGCTGTTGCTATCTGCTCTTCACCAGTTTCCCTTGGATAAGGAAGATTCTTCCCTGCTCTAAAGCAGCCATGAGGAAGAATCAAAGTTTGGCTCAAAGCAAATGATAAGGCTCCATGTGGAAAGTCAGCACACTCTGCAGCCATTTCTCTTGTGAAAGAATAAACTTGACATTGTTTGGCAGCATTTTTCTTTTTTAATTCAAAACTATGCACTGAGGTCCCCTGGTATTTACAAGATCAGAATCTGCCCTTCTGTATATATTCAATAGTTGTAGAATCTTTTTAAAGATTACAGGTATTGCCAATGCCAGTATACTTGACATATATTTGTGAATTGAAATGAGGTAAAGCTGATTTTATTGGATTGAAAGATTTTATTCTACTTTAAATTGTCATTTATAACCCTGAATGATAGTAGACTTTTCTATGACTCTTGATTATGTACAATGCTCTCAGGCAATTTCGTAGTGCTAGCCTTATCTTAATGCATCATTAATTTCTTACTGTCAAATGCATTATTTATACTAACTATTGCATTTTAATCACCATTTGTTGATAACAATGGACTTATCCAATTTTCATATAATAAAATCATCAGCATGAAATCTTCCCACCCTCATTATGTGAAATCAGTATACATTCTTGTCAAGAGCTAACTATTGGATTTGCCATGGATAAACGCGTGGCTTTTTAATTCAAGACCTTACTAAAGAAGAGAGAGGTAATGAATATGTGCTGAGTTTACATGATCATTGAGCACTGAAATGCTAAGAAACTCCATTATGTTGGATTTTGAGACACTTTGCATACAGACTAGTAACTGATAGTCGATAGGCTTGAATCTTTACAGGTGCAGGGTGCCTGCAATCCTATGGACTGACATCAGGCAAGGTCATGCATATTTAACTTCATGCTGCCTGCAGTAGCCAGTTTCATAGAAGCCTGGCTTTCTGCCAGGTTCATAGCTAAACTGGCAATCACAATTTGCATATTCTTAAAATGACTGCTTGCCTAAATGAAATTCCTGAGTGAGAAGGGGAAAGGGACTGGAGTAATCACAACAGTAATCTGAACGCTCTCATTATGTGACTCCCTTTGAGCTTTTGCGTGAATTATCTAATGTAGTTCTTGGCATTAAACAGATTTGCAGATGCTAAATAGGTCACACAGGTATGCAACCATCAGTCTGGATTTTGTAAGACTTTATGTCCCCAGTCTTCTTCTGTGAGTCTACACTCTAATTAAGAAAAGCAAGCCCGCAAAGCAGGATAACAACTTTGTTCATGTTAAAATGCTGCAGTTCAGATTTGCCACACTCAGCCTTCCTTCAGCAGGATGCAGTTAACAACCATGTTGACAAGGAGTGTTGGAGTTGCAGGATGTACTCTGTGGTGCAGCCTTGAAGCACACTGCTTCCTGCAGTGCAAGAGGCACATGGCCAGCAGGCAGGTGGGAAAAGCACAGAATAATAACCTTTATTTCAGCCTTGAGTCTCAATACAACATATTACAGAATGAAACAGAGTTTTTAAGTGAACAGGTGTAGGCTGAAAGGAGAAGATATTTCCCTAAATCAAAATACCCCTTGAATACAATCCTGCTCTATGCTATTCCTGTTCAGCCAGTGGTATAGCAATTATATGCATGTCATTCGTGATTTGAAAAAACAGGTCTGAGAAAATATGCTTTTGCCTGTCATTTGACTAACAGAGAAGGTGAAAACTCTTACTTGCTGACACCGTCTCTGGTGTTGAAATTAAGAGGGGTGGATGGTGGAGGATGAGCCACAGGTAGCCCAGAAGTCATTGAATATAGCCAGTCACTAATAAAAAAGCTATATTATTTCAGGTCATGAAAGTGACATTTAGACTGAATGAGTAACCTACATCAGCAGAAAAAAAGAAACAAGCATATAAAGCAAAAATGTCTTTCCTATTTGTAATGACTTAAATTAATTACAGGGTTAGCACTGGCAATCCATTCACATAAATAGAGACCAGCTTCCTCTTCCCAGCTCTTCTCTCCTGTCAACCATGTTTCCTCTCTGCAGGTGAATGCACCAAGGAAAGACTTACAGGTTCTTTTTTGTATGTTTGTTTGTTTTGTTAGTTTATTTTTAAGAAAAAAGAAAAAAAGTTTACCCAAGGTAAAGCCATGATAACTTGCAGTTTCTCCTTCTCCTTGAATGAATGTGTAGTTTGAGCTGTGTTTGGTGCAAATATGAGATGAGGCTGAACTGGTTGGCATTTGACATCACAGGCTGTGAAGAGGGTTCTGAATGCTTATCCCCCAAATCTAAAATTTCACTTATCCTGCAGACCTCACTCCATGAGAGAGAGTAGATATACTGACCCAGGTGAGATTTTTCTCTTATTTTCTTCATTTACGTGATCACATTCATCATGTAAACTCAGCACACGTTATTTCCTAGGTACTGGTGGGGAGGAATGTGTGTCCAAGATTTCTTGTGCTGATACAACTTTAAATTTTGTGGATACTTGTAGGGCTGTGCTCTGCAGAGCCAGCAGTCTGGCACATTCCACAGGCTTACTTTAATGAGAATTACTGTTGTAAACTGCTGAGCTAAGGAAAGTAATTGCAGCAGCTGCACTAGCAATGGCTTCTATCACTATCGTGGAAAGAAAAATATCTCTGCCAGCTACAGCACAGGTATTTTATTATGACAGGGGAATATAGGTAGATTTTACTATGAATACTCATTGTAAAATATTGGGGGGGGGGAGGGGGGTAATGTCTATTAAAAAGATACCCCAGCCCTCCCATTTTAATTTGTATGCTTTCCTTGTGCTTCTACTGTTCTTTCTGCCCACATGTGACATGAAGAGAACTTTTCCACCTCAGCATTTGAGTCTTGGAGCAAAATACCAACACAAGGTTGAAAAAAAGCATTGGCAGCCCCAGCCACATGAAGATCAGTTCTGTGCCTATATCACATGGAGTGTTGAAGGCAAGATGGTATCTGCAGGCCTGATGATGGTGGGCTGGGTGCTGCCACATGCACATCTCCACAACTTGCCTCAGCATTGCAGCAGGCTGCTGCCAGCCTGGCCCATCAGTTAACATTATAAGACTTTCTGGAGATAGCTCTTGAGAAAACAAGCTGTACATAACTTGATCATGTGGCAATTTGTGCTGGTGGGCTTCTTGCTTTTTCACTTCAGACTACAAGGCCTAGCTGTCCAGCTGGGCTGTAACACTGATTGTTCTCCAGGGCTTCCATATCTTTCTGAAGTTATGATGAAAATATAAATTAGTTGCAACTGTAGCTGGCTCCTCCCTACAAGGTGTATTGTGAGGTGTCTGCGTTGGATGCATGGAAATCTAGAGCAGAAATGGACAAAGCCCCTGAGAACCATCTCCCAGACATTGAAGACAGAAGAAAAATTCGTCAAACAAGAACGCTACCATGGTACTTGATTCTTAGCAGAGGTATTAACGTTGCCTTTCTTGTTTGGTTTTCTCCTAACACTCATAAATGATATTTTAGAAATGTATATTAATATGTAAGGGAAAATTTTTGGTGAGTTGGTTGCTTGTATTGTGGAGAGATAAAATCTCTGTGAACATGAGAGATGATCTGTATGCTGGAGCAGAGGGAGAATAACTATCCTTGTTTGGTTTTATTGGTTTTATTCATTTTATTCTGTTGATATTGGCTGTCTGCTGGCTTTTCTTTGCAAAAGCTGAATGGAAATTAGGAAGTATTTGTATCTGAGGCTCCATAAAAGAAGCATCCAGAGTTTGCATTGACAGTTTAATCTAATGACAAATGCCAGGCACTTTTTTTTTTTGTTATTTCAAAAAAAAATTTTTTTTTGAAAAATTGTAAGATTTTTAAATTACCTCAATCTAATTATATCAACATTTCTGGACTAAAGCAGCTTCCAGATCTTATGTTCAACATTTCCCCTACTGTTAGCTTCATACTTGGCTTGCAACAGGCCTAGGAGGGGGGAAGAAAAAAAAAAAAAAAAAGTCACCTCTTTCAGTTTTCCCTCTGCAAGGAGAAAAGATGAGGAAAGAAAAATAAAAGGAGAAAAACTACTGGGGCTCTGGACTCCTGTGTGACAGTGTCTTTACCAGCAGAGCCTAAGGGATCCACTATTTTGATCTGTAATTGTCACTAATTCATTTGGAAGAGGAGGGGGCAGAAAGGAAAACAAAACAAAACACCCCAAACAAACTACTGCTAAGATACTTGAATATGCTGATTTCCATGAAATTTAAGGTGTGGTCACACCACTCACTGACAACTAGAGAAAGTATGATACCCAAAAGGAAGATGGCAATGAATTACAAACACTGTAAAGATTTGATATCCAAATTTTCTATGTGTTTACAACTGTGCTAGACTCTAAAAACTTTTAAAAGACAAAATTAAAAATGATCAATAGAATAAATGTTTGAAATACACCTATTCTTTCCTGGTTCTATGTGGTAGAGCTCTTAAAATTTGAATGCATTTCTGTATTTAAAACTAACACTATAAGTGCTGAATTGCTCTTACTAAGGTTTCTTGTTTCTCCAGTGAGATAAAGAAATGTTTTCTGCGTTGCATTTAAACATAGCAGCTGCTTAATAGATCTTGCATTTAAGCAGAAAAGAGAACTCCTGGAAAAAAAAAAAAAAAAAAAAAAATCAAAGTAAAATGCACAGATAATTCTTGAAATATATTGTTCTCTTCAGCTTTTAACTGATATTTCTAATTCAATGGGCTTTCTCATTTTGAATACCAGCCCCTTGTCCCACCCACATGGCACCTTCAAGGCACCCATACACATGGAAAAGATTCTACATAAGGCTACTTAATGGCAGACAGCTGCAAGCACTGACTTTTTCTGGAGTTGTGTTTTGTAAACGCTAAGCTAATGCCCTTGCCTTCTGCCCAGCTACCAGATGTTGCTAATGCTTTAGAATGGCTCCTGTCCAGTCTTTAGAGAGATGTACCTATGTGAACACATCTCTGACCCTTACTGTCTTTCCCTGCTTGACTGGAAAGCATATTAACATCATCCAGCAAGCCTCTTTTATCTTTTTTTTTATTTATCTTTTTGTTTTGTTTTCTTCTCAGCATTCCAACTTATCCGCCGAGTGCTCTTAACTATACCCCTTTCAGCTCTTCTCTATTCATCCAAATCTTTGAGAACTTAATTCTTTGGTTGGCTCTTCTCTTTTTTCTCCATTTTAGCCATGGGCAAACTTGTTCACTTTTCCAGGTGAATGTTAATGACTCTCATATTTTCCTCTCCAATTCAGGTCAGCATTCTCTATCCAGACTGAGCTGTCTTCTAACCTAACATTCCTATACGGATGACTGCACAGCTAAAGCCTTGCTCAGTCTTTTCCCACTGGAGCATCTCACTTCTTTTCTTAATTACTATAAACCCCCAGTCCTGCACCCATCACTCCTTTGGATGGATGTGTGTTTTGTCCTGAGGAGATGCTGCTGCTCATCCTGGTTTAATTAGTTTCTCCTTAAAGGCTGTTCTTTGGGCACAGCACTTCAGAGGTCAATTCCGCTTCTTTTCTGCTTCTGTTGCAAATAATTAGGGGGAGAAATAATTAGCACAAGTGGTTCCAGCAATAGAGGTTCCTCAGTCTTAGCACTGAAGTGTTTTGTATTCAACTGATGTTAGGCTAGTTGGGGATATTTGGGGGAATCTTTTTTTTTTTCTTAGTACCTAGTAGCTAGTAACCTTTGATCATTTCCAATAGGACAATACTCTATTATCTGAAATCTTGTAGCAAATTGATGTAACAGTCACTGAGAGACCAGATACTTTAAACAGGCATCAGTTTATTACACTCTTTTCTCTCTGTAAAGATATTTCTGAGCTCAGAAGGGATTTCCCTTGACGAGGCAGAGATGCGAGAGAGGAGTCACTATAAATAACTAATTATCAAAAAAATATTTTTAATTGTGTTTGTGGATGTGTATACTGCCTTGCAAGGAACACCTCATGCTTATGTGACTCTCAAACACCGAAGTTGAAGAGATGAGTCGCTCACACCCAGCTCTGCCAGGTGCTCGGGATGAGAGGTGAGAACACCTGTAAGGCAGCACTGCCCTGAGGGGACGGGCAGCAACTTGTGATGGGGAGTCTATACAGCAGCCTTCCATCTCCAGTGCTTTCCCACAGTGCAACAGGCTCCATCAAAGAACAAGGCATGTTGTAATTTTCTAGCAGTTTATTATATAGTGGAGCTTCTTTAACACGTATCACTATCTCCTCTTCTGATTTTCTTAAATCTTTGCCTTTGGGCCAATCCATAATCACTTCAAAGATTCTCAGATGAGTGAGATTCCGTATTTGAGCCAGCTGTTTGATCAGTGCAATCAACTTACTCCGTTTAGCATCAGTATTCTTCCTTTGACTGCTGGCTGAAAATTCAAGGTGCCAAAAGGAGTTGTGCTTCGGTACCAACTTCTTGTGAAGCAGCTTGTGACCTCAACAGAAGGGTCCTCTGAGAGACCAGATCTGGTAGACAGCTGCTTTATGCTCTTTGTCTCTTAGGCAGCTATACAGAAAGTCCACCTGTACCCTTTTGAATCCTTGGAGTACCATCTTAGATAACCATACTGAGGATGCATGGAGCCTCTGGGCCAGTTGCAATTGAGTGCTTTTGCCACTAATTTCTAGTTAGTCTCACATTGACCTCCAATATACTTTGCTCTTGGGATCACTTTATCGCTGCAGAAAAACAAATGGGTTTGGTCCTTTTATAATGTGATAGCATTAGAGTATGCTGTGCACTGGTATCCACTAGAGCATTACGTTTCTGTGCCAGGCCATCCAGTCCACTCAGACCAATAAACCTGACTGTCCACCTGGCTGGACGCAGAGTCTCTCTAGTGTTGGTTATTGTATTCATCGTTCATCTCATTTATAAGCACCAGAAGGCTCAATGTCAACCTCAGAGATAAGGTTGGACCATCTTCTCAATCTGGAGAACTGCCTGCTGGAAGCCAGAACTGCGGTCTTCCTGGAAGCACCCTCTCTTGTGATTGTTTTCCATTGCAACTCCAGTACCTGTGCCCAGAATACTGAGGTGGGTTTTCCATCCCACCTTCTCATATCCTCTCCATGGTCACATACATAAAACCCCAGGATGGTGTATGGCGTGTACCTGCTATATCCTCTCTCTGGAGCAGAGGAAAGCTTGCTTCTAATAGGTGAGATATTAATTTATACTGGTGGAATACAGAGCATATTGTCTTTGAATTGCTGGAGCTCCTGTGAGTTTCCAAAGCCAAGATACAGGCCCATAGGGGAGGGTGCAAGACTATCTTCATATCGTCAAAGGAGGCTGCCCACTTCATCTACTGTTGGTTTTTTTTTGTTATCTTTCATGTTCATTCCAACCAGGGTGCTGGCATGAGGTGATGGTGCACTCCATACCACGGTCTCTGGTTTGTAAATAAAAAAAATAAACTTAGAATGATGTTTGTTTATTTTGGAGTCCTTGTGTGCAAGAGTTGTACTGTTATCCATAAGCAATAAAGCATCTTCATTTTAGCATCTAATACTTCAAAATGAATGTCAATACAGCCAGGTCATTTCTCCTTATTTACCTCTCTATGCAGAACTGCTTGTATCTGATCTATCTGACAAGGGAAAAAATAAATGTAAAAATAAAAATAAAAAATTGACACAATGTGTTCAGCTGCCATAGTTCAGTCATTGTTTTGTTTCTCTATTTTCTGCAACAGCAGTTGAAGTTTTAAATTTCTTTCTATGTCTGCATCCAAAACGTTGTTCCTGCTCTTTCTACGGAAAGGAATTAGCAATTGGTTTCATTTCCCTTACTTCAGTCTTTTCATCTTTTTAACCCACACTGGAAATGTGTGCAGTTTGAAGATTAATGCGTTAACGTTGTGCACTAATGAAAAAATTCAGTAGGCTTCTGTATTATTAACTGTTCGCTCTGAATCATTTTCAAATCATCTGTGGATTAAAGGCAGGCAAGTAAGGTTAAATTTGAGTTAATCTGTATTTACCTCTAATTGTTTACTGCAGTGGCTGTGATGGGTCCACTCTTTTCACTTTGGGATCAAGTGGTTTATTTCATCTTTTTTCTTCTTGAAAACAATTCACTCTGTCAAAAGAAAGTTAACACAGAGTTACAATGGGAATTAAAAATCCAAACAAGATGAGTTCAATTGTAAGAAATGACTGCTGCATAGGTTTACTTTCTCCATGGAAATTACATCGCTGTGCCAATCCTTCAGTTTTTCTTTTGTCATTTACAACATCTTGTCCCACAGTGAAAACTTCTTACACTACAACTGAATTTCAGGATTTATCTTTTCATTTGTAGTTATTCAAACAGAGCATTTATCCCTTAAGAAGTTTATGAGTGAGTGCATTTGTACCCGATTGATAGAACTGTTTTTAATAGAAGTGCAATGGAAAACTTCAATACTTAGAAAATCTTTTCCTAGTGAAATAAGTAGATAAGCTTGTTCTGACAATTGACATTTAGATTTGTGAGTTGACACATACGATTTTTCTAATTGACTTCAAGTGTTAAACATGAAAGAAAACTTCAGACGTGCACTGCAGCTCTGGTCAATATGGTCTCCTTCATTTATATGCAAAGCAACTCTATATTGTCTGAGTTTTATCTTGGTTCTCTTGGGGTAAAAGGCAATTCTTTATATGTAGGTATGAATATATAACATGTATTTCCCTTCTTTCTCTTCAGTCATTCGAGGACATGTGGTAGCTCACTATGTGGATGCTCTATGTGTACAGCGCAGTCACCACATAATTGTTTATGAAGGGGCAGAGGCAACAATAGGATGTGAGAAATGAGAATAAAAATGCATGTTATGAACAAATCTGACTGGATGAAGGTGGAAGGAGGCTGTGTCTGACCTGGGTGTTGTGTTCTGCTCACGGATGTGCCTTACACGCACTGATACAAGGTTTGGAATGCAGCAGTTCTCTCTGACTGTGGCTTCCAGCAGGTCCCCAGTGAGAAGGAATGAGGTCCCCAAGACACAGCACAATGTGACCCCACAAGGCAGAGAGAAAACTGAACACAAATGCAGGGTAGAAGTAGTGGCAGTGTGTGCATACTGCTATTAGCAAGAGGGCACTGACATGCAACCTGGGAATGGCAGCAGGAGCTAGGACATTAGGACATCACATCTACTGCCTGAAACACTGTGGTTGTACTCTTTCTTTTAATTAACTATGCTTATGATTTGCTGAAAAACTTAGTAAGTGACGTATAGGAATAAGGTGATACTTGAACTGTCTGCTTGGCTGCACAGTGTCTTTGTTTAATAAAGATTAATTTATCCTACATGCATCGAGTACATTGCAGGATAATGTAAGTCTTTGGTTCTCAGTTAAAGTTGTTTACAATTTTCTTGAATAACAATTCATCACTGCCATCAGTGACACCTTTTTACACTGCATGTTGAGGACAATTAATAAACTGACTCTTGCTGCTAATCGTGGGATCTTTTAAGTCTACATTCAAAATGCTACCTGAAATCTGATACCCTTATTTAATGAATAATGTAGCATATTCTCTTGGGTAAGTGATAGGACGAGGAGAAATGTCCTCAGGTTGCACCAGAGGAAGATCAGGTTGGACATTAGGAAAAACTTCATCTCTGAAAGAGTGATCAGGCAGTGGAACAGGCTTGACCAGGGAGATGGTGGAATCATCACCCCTGGAGGTGTTCAAGAAATGTGTAGATGTGGTGCTTAGCAGCATGGTTTAGTGGGCAATATTGGTGGTAGGTGGACAGATGGACTAAATGATCTTTGAGATCTTTTCCAACCTTATTATTCTATGATTCTATATAGGACTACTGAAAACCTTTCATACATTCCTTGTATTTGCCTTTTATCTTCTTTTTCAGTACACGCCAGTTTTGAGGCTCCACGACAGCAACTATGAACCTAAGAGAGCAAAAATTAAAAGTTCAATTTCAGAATTGAGAAAAAATGGGAAGAGAGAAAAAGTCTCCTATGTGGGAAGAATTTACCTTTTTTGAACAAATATCTCTAGTAAAGATTTTTAGCTTCCTCAGACACATGCTGCATGCTATGTTCAAGCAGAGTTCATTCAGAGCTATATGTGAAATAAAACAAATAATGGGTACCAGCAAATTGGAGTAATTGCAGAAAGGATAAGAAGTCTTGAGGGACTATTAGAAATATCTGAAATGTGGAAAAATTGCATTGGGAAGAAAAAAGGCACCATAACTAACAGTAGGCAAAATCACACTCTCTGTCCATAGCTGTGAGCTTTCCTGACTACGTGTGACACTTCAATCCCAAATATCTGAGGTACTGTTTATTCTTCATGATTCTTGTCAATATGGTATCAATGTATCATAAGGAAGATTTAGGAAGAAGAATGATGAAAAAGAAAGGTAGAGATGACCCCATTTGAGGCAAATAGATAATTTTCCAATGATTTCTTCTACCGTAGATGAAATGCAACGTCCCCAAACTCTCTGTCTTCAGTTGTAGACCTAGTCTTTCACCCAGTATGTGATATTTCAGAGGACTGGCATAAAATCCACCTAACCAAAATGTCAAAATAAACAAATGAAAGGTGAGCGGTCAGTCAATGCAAAAAGAACCATCTGCATTACTCAGACGAAGTTAGATTTTGCTTAACTTGTCATATTGTGTGCATGTTAGAGAAGTTGATGCATAAACCTGTCTGAGGAAAATCACTGTTTCTAATCTTCAGAATTCAAGTGTTGTTTGTTTAATTGTTTTCTAATCTATGAGCACGTAGATAGAGAGATTGATCAATCGATAGATAGACATTTGTGAGAACACTGTTCACACCATGAGTTCTGGCTTTGGTTTAGAGAAAATCGTTGGTTTTATTTAAGATTACTAGGGACTGAGAAATCAAAGAATCCCCTAAAATTCAAGTAATCTAGTAATTCAAGTAATATCTAGTAAGATTTCTAACGGAGAGCTGGTATTTTCAATTATTTCTGCTATGAAGGATGCTTCAAAAGTAATGTTCCTATTTTATTAAGCTGGTCCACAGTATCAGAGGTGAATGTTGGTGGCATGGCTGTAGAGGTTGAACTCTCCTACCAGTACTCCTTTACATTTTGTTGCCATGTGACAGATGGCAGCAGAGGGGCAATCTGACAGAATGGAGTCTGATATGGCAGTGCATATGAAGCACAGGTGTGCCACTGAATTCCTCCATATGGAAACAATTGCAGCCATTGACATTCCTCAGTGCTCACTGAACATTTAAGGAGACAAAAGAGTGGATGTAAGCACAGAGAGGCAGTGGGTGGTGTGTTTCAGCAGTGATGACAGCAATAGTGGATCACCTCTGCTGGTGCAGGTTTTAACAAGTACAGAATGCAGGCTCTTGTTCATCACTGGCAAAAACGTGCAGCTAGTGGTTGTGACTATGTTGAGAAACACTGTTTTGTAGCTGAGAATTTGCTCTATCAAGTAATTTTATTGTGTTCTGTCTGTTGTAAATAAAATGGAAATAAATAGGAAGCATTACTTTCAGAGCAACCCACATGTATTTTCAGTGTTTTGTAATTGTCACAGAACTGTAAGAAGAGTGGAGAACTAATATTAAAGACTTTTTTTTTTTTTCCTTCATTATCTATTCTATTATATAGTGCTGGGAAGAAAATTATCTCCCTCATTTCCTGAACCACTATGTGACTAGCAAAAAGATATTGTAACTTTTAAAATCTATGGAGGCTTCAAAAAGATGCATTCCCTTCAATAACAAACCCGTAATTGTACGCACTGCCAGCACTGGCATTTTGGATTCCTAATGCTGTTCCCTTACTATTTGTTTAATCTTTCATAATCACATACTGGGCATCTGCAGACAACTTACCCTAGATAGATAATGGTCAGCAAGCAGGGGGTTTTCTGCAAAGAAACGAAAACGTAATATTCAATACTTATCACTGGAATAAAAGATGAAGTTAGTTGCTAACATGGACCAAAAAGAAAAACATCAGGATCTTAGCAAGAGAGTAAAGTTGGAACACAATGGCAAGTTTGTGACCAGCTACAAAGCAGAGGGTTTTGTGTTTGATGACCTGTGTATGTTGTTGCTAGATGCAGGCATCTCTGTTCTTTTCCCTGGGCACCAAGTGCCTTGATAGTGCATGATGATACATAGACCCTCTGCTGTGAGTTGGGACATAAGGTGACTTCAGGTTCAGATGGGTAAAAGACAAAAAGTTGTAACCTGAACAGCAAGGAAAGCAGAAGTTTCAGCACTAGAGAACGTTCATCTGTATCCTGAGGAGCTAGTACAACGTGCTTTCTGTCTCCATTTAGAAGTACAAGCTCAAAAGGCTGACAAACACATAAAGGGCTCTTTTCCTTAAGGAAATAAGCCCTCTAAATGCCACCATCTCTTGCCAGAACTGAAGCTAAGAGCAAGAGGGTGTTTGCCCACCTTGCATTGTAGCTGGACAAAAAGAAAAAAACACTATTTAAAACAATAGATTTATCATAAGGTAGTGGTAACCATAGTGTTGCCATGTAGTATTGCCCAGAGGGATGTGTAAGAAAGACATAAAACTACGAAGACAGTGAAGTCTAGAGGGCAGGATGTACGAGGAGCAGCTGAAGTCCTTTGGTTTGCTCAACTCAGATCAGAACCAGCTGAGGGGCATCGTGGTGGCTGCAGCTCCTCACAGGGAGCAGAGAGGCAATGCTGAGCTCTGCTCTGTGTGCAGCAGGGCCCGAGGGAACAGCATGGAGATGTGTCAGGGGAGGACAGCTGGGGGTTAGGGAAGGCGTCTGCAACAGAGGGCGGTGGGGCACGCTGTGGTTTCCATGTGCAAGAGAGAAGTATGAGTGCCACAGACTAAAATCAGGCTTTCTGGCACACTTCCTCTTCCAACCAAGGCAAACACTGATTTAATTGCTCTTAGTCTCCAGTGTGTCTTCTCAGAAAAGTGTCATTGTGTTCCTTTCTTCTCTGGGTGACTTGTTTGCAAACAAAATGCGCTGTTCATGTGCCAAGGGCATTTGGGGCTAGCCTAACGGAGGGGCTGTTCTGAACAGACCCTTAGCATAGATCTCAGAAGGGAATGAATTGCTTCTGGGGCTTTTTTGAGGTCTTTACCACAGGGGACTTTGTCAGCTGTGTGGTGTTATATTTTACCACTTGTATTAAATAGAAACACAAACCACCTGCTGTTCTGCAGCCTGAAGTGTGAAGATTGCTCTGGCTTTTGTCATCTGGTGTTCAAAGCCAGAGCGGGTGTCAGCGAGAGTTCTGAAGGACTCACAGCCAGACGTGGTGACAGTGGCACTCTCTGAGTCATTCCTTTATTTGCAAGAAGCTGTGCTGTGGCTTATTTTGGAAAGACATGGAGTTGGCTGTCCTCAGGGAGTGTGGCTCACCTCTCTCAGATAGGAAAGTTCTCTGTGTATGAATTTATTTAATGCTGAATTTCTTCTGCTCATCTCTATTTTTTTATAGCGTAACTTTTAGAGACTGGCATCTCTGAAAATTGTAGTCTGTCAGCTGAATACCTACTAATGAGCAATATGAGTTTGGATGCTTTTGGTTTTGTTTTGTTTTGTTTTTTTTGCCTAGGTCATGTAAGTTGAGTAAGGGATCATTCATTATTGACTAGCGGTTGAAATACAGGCTCTCACTATTAATGCTGATAAAAGCCAGGTGCAGTTTTATTTAGAGCTCTTTTATATTACCAGCTCTCATGCAAGGGAATCTCTGCTGGGCTGAAGAGCTGAAGAACCCTCAAGAGCTTCCTTTTCTGCAGTCACAGATGAGCTGATGCCCACATAGTAGAGATAGTTACCCAGTGTGTAACAGAGCCATAGCATCAAGATCACAGGTCTGCAGATGAAGGCATGTACAGGGAGCTTATCACTCAAAGCTGTGCATGTCAAAATAGTTGTTATTTGGTGAGAAAAGCCATGTTTTGCTTTTATCTATTAGTCTCCCAAGACAGCTATCCGATAGCAGAGCTGAGTTCAGAAGAGCTTACAGCTGTGCTCTTCTTACAGATGACCATTAGAACTAGCGGAAGATATTTCACAAGCGAATACTCTTCCCAGATCCTGCGAATTAAAAGAATGATTTTCTTCCAGCCATTGATAAGTTGTTATTATTATTCTAAGAGCATTTCAGCAGTCTTCCACCAGCTATATCTCTGAGAGTCTTGTGACTTGTTCATTGGAAAACTCTACCACGTGTGCAGCTGTTCTGCTTTTACAAGATAACGAGACATCAAAAGATGCCAGGCATCATGCCAGATAACTGAGCCTTTAGAACAGGACTACCACAGCACTTCTGCCTAAATGTCTCTGCTTGTTCCAGAATTGACAAATGGCCACTGCAGTGAGCAGATCTGTTTACGGGGAGGGTTGCCTCTGCCAAAAGTATGAACTTGAACCGCGCTGAGGTTTGTAACCCCAGAGTTAGGGGGAGCCATTCACTACCTCTCGTGGTGAACTAAAAATGTTGAAGAATTGCTGGTTGTGCGCAAATTGTCTAATATGGGGGGAAAAAGCACATATTCATAGGATAGTTTCTACTACTTCAGTGGTACATTACAAATGGATTATTCACATTTTGCTAGCTTTTAGAATAAATGTAGATACCACAGCCTGCTGTCAGCAGAGCACTAACTGCTGGCTTCTATTCGAAGTGTTTGAGAACACTTTTTCTTCTTTTTTTCTCTTCCCTTCCAATTTCAAGAAACTATTTGTTTGATGAATTCATATGCTGTGATGCAGTACTGGAAATAATTAGATCTGTTAATTCAGAGGACTATGTAGTTCATCTGTAGTATTTCTTTTACTGGGAATCTACAAAGGCTCTTCCAAGTCCAGCCTATTTTGGGACACTTGAAAGACCTTGATATGGGAGAAGAACTGGGAATACAAATACCAGCTTGCTTACATTGGTTACAGGAGTGAGAAAATGAAGACTGTAGTCAACCCCCTTGAGAGAACAGTGATGAAAATATTCAAAACAATCCCTCAGTAAGATAACAAAGTGCATGGAAGAGAAACATGGCTCCTTTTTCAGAAGGAGACAATAAAGATTTCCATGTCTTTGCTTTCCTCCTGCTTTGCATCACATTACTTCTGTCCTGCTCTTGTTACAGCTGCACAGGGGAGAAGTACTGTACATCTACAAAAAGTAAATTTAATAAGTCAGTGGTTTCATCTTAATTATCTCTGTAAAACGTGTGTACAGCTGTCCCTCTACACAGCGATAGTTTCATAGAGTACAAGAATAAATTTACACTTGAGAGAAAAATTTGATTCCAAGTTTGGTAGTTGATGCTGATGTTTGGCCTCCCACCTGAGAGGGTTTGTGGCTGTGCTTGCAGGGCATTAGTGTAGGTGATATTACTGACACAGAGCTGGGCTATGCTGATCATCTCAGTGTGAAAATTTTAAATTGGGATAGCTGAGAAACATAATGCAGGAGATGATGGCTTTCGCATTTATTTTAAAGCTTTAATTTTAGGTTTATGAGCTCCTCACAGAGTTGAGTGTTTTTTTTAAGATCAATTTTCTGGGTCTGCAGTTTTAAACTCTGCTTTAAATTCCACTCCAGAGTGGAATGAGTTGCATGGTCTCTGCTCAAACAAACTAGATCTACTGGGCCACTTAAAAAGTAGGTAAATATTGCCTTGATTGCTGAAGATGGGATGCAATATCACGCTGCAGGCATTATAACTTCTAATTAAAGAAAGAATGTTCCATAGCCTGGTCCATTCCCTAGCTTTCAAAAGCAACAGTTGTTTGAAAAAGTCTTCCCAGATGTTGAGCTCCAATTTGCTTATTTGGATAGAGAGGAGGAATCACTGTCTCTTGTAGTATGTACAGATGAAGCTTGCAGTCATTACAGACCAAAGAAATCCAAATAATGACTTCTGGTGACTGTAGACAAACAAATGCAGCAGACTTCAAGGAGCAAAAGGCAACAGTATGCAAGACTAAAGGGAGTACTGCTGTAGCAGAAATGCTAGATCATAGCCTGAAACTGATTGAGCACCTGATGAGAAAGCAGAGGCAATGCACCTGAGTAATTGGAAGGGGTGGAGCCAGGATGCACTCCTTCCCAGACCTCATTTAAGGGTTGGCAGTGGAAGCAAGGGTGTTTCTTGTTGGGGATCCCTGGCTTTTAGGAGCCTTCCAAAGGTAGGCAGCTGTTTTTCTTTATTTCAGTAGCTGCTGTATTTGGACTTATTCTCAATTGCTGTAGCCAAAGGCTTTGCTTTCCTGCTATTACTGTGGTACTTTCTGTCCTACTGTAGCATTACAACCATGAAACTCTTCTTTCATGATGTAATTCGCTACCCATCTTCTGTAGTAAGCAACCTTCCCTACAGCAAAAGCCTTGTGCTTGACCTCCTTTAAGAACCAGTGTGTTCCAATGGGGGTGGAAAGGACTTTAGTGTAAAGCTTACTAATGAGATGACTGCAGTAGGTTATGTTAACCCGTGTATCCCAGCTTCAAGTGTGAGGTAGCTGAAGACTCAAACTGATGAACATTTTTCTTGCATGTGCTTTATGTGCTAGTTTTTGAGATGACTTCAGGGTGGTTTCAAGGGATCTCTACTCTGCCAGTGCTCCAGAAAGAAGTCACCAGCCCACATTTGTGGGCAATGCGTCCATGAGAGTGAACCACACCAGCATGAAAGTTTCCTACTGGAATATGAAGAGGATCACAATAGCTTGCTAACTTTCCTCTCTGCTGGAAATTCTAGAATAAAAAGAAACAAATAATCAGGAAACAGTTCCAACAACTGTTGGCTTTCTGAATCAAGGCTTTCTGAATGGAGAAGTTGAGACTGATGCTACAGAGAGACTCGTAATAAAGCGGATGAATGGTGAAGAGCTGGTGTTCTGTTAAAGGTTATTAATGCATCTGAGCAGCCTCTTTATGGCACGCTGACCATCCTAAAATCTGTGTTTGTGTGTGTTTAAAAATAAGTACATTAAAAATAAATGTAGAAGAATATAAATTCAAGAAGAAACATTAGAGCATTTAAAAAATCTTAAATATAGCCAGGGACTGATGAGAAAAATGACAGACTGCCACTGTCTGTTCACAGCAACTTTTCCCTGAAACATCACTGAGGAAAAATAATCAACCCAAGCTTGTTTTCATTCAAGCAACTGTGTTGTGTACGGAAAATAATGGAATGGCAGCTCTGTGTTTTGAAGCTGAACATATCTTAAAATAGTTTTATCCAATTTAATTTCTCTTTCCTTGCGAACAATATAGATTTCACTAGCAAGCAGTGAACTTGCCAGTCACTTTGGAAGAGGAGAATATGGCATGGCAATAACTGTTGCTGTTCCCAAGGCGTGTGAGATTACAATTCACTTTTAATTAAGGTGTGGGAGGATCAAAGATTAGACTGAGCACAGAAGCTTGTGCTTAACCTCTTTCACAGGGAGATGCAAACACTGGGCTCAGAGCATCACTTCGGAACTAGAGTGAATAGCTGACCCTGGATGGGGTGAGGGAGGGAGCTAACTGCATTCCTCATGTGCACAAAGACGGACATGATTTCTTGTTCTTGCTTTGCTGAGCAGTATCTCGTAACATCATGTCTGCATTGGGAAGCTAATGCATAAAGGAAGGATACATATATGCTACTGCAGCTTGACAGTTTTTATAATATTGCTTAAATGCCAGTACTTGCTGTGCTTTCTAAACGTTGATCCAATTTATGAGAGTTTTAAAGAAAATGTATGGGTGGCTGATCAGTATGATTTCTTTTTTATTGTTTTATATGAAGTGGTGCTGCCGTTTACCAGGAGAAAGGAATGATCAGGCATATTTCTACTTCATTTGTTTTTTCTTTTTTTTAAAACAATAATAATAAGCATGTAAGGTGAGATGGTGAAGGATATAGGTGTTTAATCTATTGCTGCTTACTGTGATTTACTTAGAACTCTCCTACATTGATGCAATCAGAAAATTGCTAATATCTAGGTTTCTTCATTGACTTCCTTATACAATAAGCTCATGGTGCAGGTTACTTTTTAGTATCACAAACCATTACAAATACCAGGATGCAGTGAGTGACTGAGAGGGCTGAAGATACAGGCATTCATGCAGACATGTATTTATCTATATACTCTAGGTTAAGCCTGAGAATTATCCAGCCTCCAATTAGCAAGTCCTGAAGCATGTCAGGGGTCACAGAAATAACTTTCTTTTCCATTGCCCCTAATAATAACTTTTAATTAGGTACTGTACTGTTCGTAAAGCTTTTTGCTCTCTGAACTCTAAGAGGAGATACTTGCTCCAGAGGAATTCCTCACTTAAAGGCAGAAGGTTGGAGTTGGAGGTTCCTGTACCAGATGGTGGCTGTCAGAGCCACATCTGCTCAGAAGCTTGGCCATGGCTCCCTCTCATCAGAGGAATGCAGAGCTTTTGCATCTTACTCTCAAGTCTGTTTTTTCCAATCTCCTATACAGTATCTCAAAGAAGGAAGCGATTAGCACAACCAGTACTCATCCAGGCTTGTGCACAATCTACTGTGGTAGGAACCATCTCTGCTTTCTCCAAGAGCTCTAACAACCAACTCAAATGAAGGCAGTGCATTTGAAAAAGGAACACTGAGGAACTAAACTGGAAGAGAAAACACCACAGCCTCCTTTAGCAGCTATTTGTCCATTTTGTTTGTGCCACAGGACAGCGATGACAAACCTTTTGGGTGTTTGTTGCCAAATCAATTTAAAAGACTTTGCAACATCATGTTGGTTCAAATCTCTCCAGTGCCAAATTTGGGAGTGAATCATCATGCCACAGTGGCTTTGCTACTGAACTGATGCTTCTGCTCCATTGGCTGCAGCGAGACATACAGAGATGAGGCCCTGAGGTCAGCTTTAACCTAATCCTGATTTCTCCTCTAGGAGAGCTCTGAAGGAAATTGAAGGTATGCTTATACAACCATGCTTTCAATCCTATTTTAAAATAATCTCTACTGTGCGAAAGCCAACTGCAGTAACAACATGATCTTAGCTCTTAGAATGTCAAGAATTTTAGAATTTAAGGAGTTAGTACTAGGAAGTGCTGTGTGATGGAATATGATTAAAGAACAATCAATATGAGATGTTTTATTCTCTACCAATACAGAAAACAACACAGAACAGGGGAAAAAAAAATAGATTTAAAGATCTAGTAATTTTCTCATAATCATGTTTTCTTTTTAATTGCAGTTTGATAATCTCTGAAGGGAGGTTGTGGTGAGGTGGAGGTTGACCTTTCCTCTCATTAAACTAGCAATAGGACTAGAGGGAATGGCCTCAAGTTGCACCAGGGGAGATTCAGGTTGGATGATGGGAAACGCTTCTCCAAGAGAGTGGTCAGGCACTGGAATGGGCTGCCCAGGGAGGTGGTGGAGTCACTGACCCTGAAGGTGTTCAAGAAATGTTTAGATGTTGTACTGAAAGATATAGTTTAGTGGGGAAATATTGGTGATAGGTGAATGGTCAGACTGGGTCATCTTAGAGGTCTTTTCCAACCTTGGTGATTCTATGAAGTCTACTAAGCACTGGATGAAAACATAGGAGAGTGATTGTTCAGCATGTGACGTAAAATCTGTCTTGCCATTGGTATTTAGTTGATAGCAACTCAGGTTGCTGACTGTTGCTTATGGAAGCACTTTTTCCCTCCAATGTATGTTAGGATGATAAGTGCTCTTTGGATCTATAACCTAGCCATGATGTGTACAGAGAGCAGAACGCAGATGCATCAATACCTTTGCTCATAGAATTATATACTGAAAAACTTATTGAATTTGGAAATTGCAAAGATCTCTTCAGTTACCCCGTTGATAGCTACGCCAGTTCTGTTTGACCCAACAGCTTATCTCTTAACCATGCTGTTTGTCCAGGCCTGCATGAAACCTGGAAGGTTTTGCACAAATAGCAGCAAGTTAATAAGAAGTTTAATGTCAAACATTCTCTTTTGGGCCATGACAAAGAGACAAGAAGCTGTTCTATGGAATGGAAGATAATTACTGTCATTAATAAAAGAAAAAAATACGCATTTCCAATGATCTTATACTTGGTAGGTGTGCAAAGAGAAACTTCCCAGAGCCTGAAATTGCCCTTATATCCACCCATTAAGGCTGGATATCTGTTCACATTGCTTATTCTCCTAATTTATATCTAACTGAGCATTAGACTTTGATATGAAATCTACCCATAAGTAAAGTTTTATTGTTCTCTGAACGTGTGACAAATAAGAACCTGTCAGTAACTCAACCAGTTCTCAATCCCTAGCTCACAATAAAATAGCATCCCACCCTACTTCCTCCACTTTTGATTGCTCTCACCAAAAAAGAATAGAAAACAAATCAGAACAGCTTTCTGAAGAGGAGCCTCTGAACCAAGCAGATGCTCATCATTAGCACAGGAGAACAACATCTGTAACTTCTGCAGGGATTGCTTTTTAGCTTCCTGACCTTCTCTCCTTGTTGAGTTTCTTCACTGTAGGCAAACTTGAAACTATATGGTATGTTAGATGCTGATTTTTGCCTGTTAACTCGTGACTTGAGACTCGACATGTTAGTAAAGCAGATTTGCATTTTTATTACTATTTTAAGCATGTGTGCAGCTGAATCTTCTGTTACTGGGTTTTTTAAGGGAACAACTTTATTAGAAGAAAACATTGTTTTAATTGCTCAGACAAGCAACAAGGCAGATTCCATGCGTTGTTTTGGTGTTGTTTTTTTTTTTTTTTTTTCTTAAGGTCTGTGCCTGCTCTGTGAACTTGTTGGACATACTATTCATTTATTTAAATCCAAATAAAAGAAGAATTCTAATTTCACCATGTTATGGTTTAATTTTTTTTTTTAACTTTCAGAAAATGAAAAACTTCTTTGTTCAATAGTTCAGTGGTTGCTCTGCCCATGTTTTGTTAATTTAAGGGAAGAATTTTGGCAAGAATGTGATCTCTGCTCAAAACATCATTCTATATTTTCTGTCAGATTTTCCCCTTGTACAGTGTACCCAGCATTCTTGGCTACGATGATATGAGGATTTAATCTTCTCCTTGAAAAACAGTGATTTTATTTCAAGGTATTCTTTCAGCATCCTTCTTTATTTTTTGTGGTTCATCTACAAATTAGAAGTCCTTCTATTTATGTTCCTTGTTGTAGGAACATTGAATACTACTTGTGTTTTGGTGACATCTTCTGGATAAGGTTGCCACTGGAAGGAGTCATTAAAATACATCACTACTAGTGCCCTTTGTGCTTGTTTCTGGTCTATTTTGGAAGAAAAATGTACACCTAACCTTTACCAGTGACTAGTATCCTACTTGAAGTTTAGTAAAGACTTGGAGACTCCAAAGTGGAAGATGAAAATGGATTGAATTATAAATGCAAACAGACACTGCTTGCATGACGCTTCGTATACAGATGGACTGAGATCTTTTGTCTTATACTTGTATAAACGCAATTAAATAAATCTGTTATCCATTTCTCTTTTTCTTCTTATGGTAGGCCTGTACAGTGCTAATTGTTGGACAGACTACCAGAGGAAAAAAAGGCTTCCCTTGGTTAGAGTAGAGATGCCCATAGCCAGGTTTCCTACCTTCAGCAGCAGGTGCATGGAGGAGAGGACAAAGGGCAAGGTAAGTCAGAACCAACAATTTCCAGAACTTATTTCTTGCCATAGTCAGAAATACTGTGTCCAGACACAGAGTAAGAGGCAGTACCTTGTATTTACTAGGTCATGACTGATCTTTAGTTCTGTCACTTTTTCCAGGAAAGGATAGCAAGTATCTCCCTTTGTTTCTTCTATAATAGCTGCAGCTTTATAGAAGAGAGTTCTCTTTTTCACTTTCTTTCTCTTTCCTTTTTCTGCTATAGTGAAAAGTTCTGGTAACATTAGTTATTCCTCATCTTAAATCTGCTCCATACACCTAAGAGCCATTCTATAAAACATCCAGATTAACTCTACCAGCTGACTTGGAAAAAGTTACTGAAGTCAAGTTTCTAATTTTTCTTGTCACAGAAAGTTAGTTAGGTTGAGCAGAAGTTTAAAAAGGCTGTAAAGGCAAGAGCTTTATAAATTCTTCTTAAAGTTTTGTCACTGTTTTCACTTTCTATTAAAGCAGAACATATCTATGATACAGGGTGACAACTATTAAGTCTCAGTATTTTCCTCTTCCCAGTAATCCTTAATTCACAATGCTAACAAGGTAGTTCCAGTCTGGATTGTGCTAAGCAACCATCTAAAGAAAGCCAGAACTGTGTTTCCTTCCTACCTATGTCACTGATGTACACCAGTGAGGCTCTGTAGCAAAAGCCACCTGATTGAAAGAGGACAGAGGTTGACATGCGGGGAGGAAACATTCAAGCCAGAAGAACTTCTGAACATCACTTGTCACTTTGAGCACTGATCAGCGACTGCCTGCCAGCATCTGCAACCATGTTGTGAATTTGTCAGCCAGATACAGCACTGGAGAGAGGAATTGCAACATTCCCACCAGCAGCAGTCATTAAGGGTATTGTGCAGATTCTACAGCTCAGTGGACACGAGGTCCAACTGTCTTATCCCCACTGTAATGAATTTTGGCAACTTCTGCCATTCTTAAGACAACAAAATGTAATACCTAGAAGGCTGTTCTGTTAAGAATCCTGTAATTTGGTAAGATTCTGGTCGACAAATGTAATGATTTTCTTTCATGACAATGGATGGCTGTTCCCCAAATGACTCAGTACTGGTTCCTTTCCTGAGCTCTTGTTTTTTGAGATCCCACAGTGACTTTTCAAATTTAATCATAATTTAAAGTCCCAGCGGGTACTACTTTCAAATCCAATCTAAATCAAGCCAAGGAAGTAGGCTTGCATCTCAGGTGAACTTGCCATGATCTATTTCATGAATTTCAGGTGTCAAAAAATTTCCACAAGTTTTAAAGTGGACACTGAAATATATACAATACTTCTGCTGTGAGATGTGAACGTCTCAATGGTCAGAGATTGGCAGCAGTCTTCTTTCTCTTGCAACCTACTAACAAACATTCTTTTCTGGGAAGCCTACAGAAGCCTTTCTGTTGATCTTGGAGAAAGGGCTCTTCTGTAGATTTACTATTTCATTAGAATGGAAATGGTTTCAACCACAAGCTTTCTGACAGCAGTAGCTTGTTTTCTGCAGGAATGCTGTTTCTTTCTTGCTCCCTCACTGTCTGCATGAAAGTAGCTGTGAAGTATGAAGTCAATAGATAACCTTTTGGGCATTTATAGTGTTTTCTAATACTTCATGTCTTATTGGAGAACCAATATTCAATTATTGAATGATATAATTCCTATCATTTTTCCTTTGAAGATTTCTCATATTTCTTAGAGGAATTATCATAATTTAACAGTTGTTTTACTTATTCTTCATCTGATTCTATCCTCAGTTTCAAAGCCATCTTCATGGAAACCAGGTATTGTCTGGTGCAGGTTGTGCCTTTTCACTTACTTATCTAATGCCAGCAAAAGCAAATGGTTTCCAATTTGGGAGGTACTCTTCATGAAGTGTCCCGAATGACAATCAGTACAAAATCTTTTTCCATCTAGGCAAGAAACATCTCAGTGGCTAGCACACTACATCTGCTCTAAGTGGCATTCAGATTCAGCTGTCTTTTCCATAACAGCTGTGGAATTCAATCTTTGTGTTTCTTGTATGTAGTAAACACTCATATCTTCTTCTTTCTGCTTGTTTACTATCTTGGTTGTTTGGTTTGCTGACTTCTCAGTTTGGAGGCTGTCTTGGATAAGGCTGAGTTGAGCAGTGTGGTTCAGCCTTTAAAGATAAGGTGCAAAGAATTTGCCTTTGAGAAATTCAGGAATATTTCAGGTCCTGACTTTAATACAAGAAAAAGAATATTAAGTATAACCATATAAATAACGCAGAGCAATCCAGCAGCCAAATCTACTTTTGCTTTTTTATAGGAACTCAAACATCTTTACTGTTTTTTTTTTCTTTTTTTCATTAAACAATGCTCTTCGCACTCAGTAATCATTACATGTATGTGTATGTGTGTATTTACGTTATGTATTTATATATAATGCATCTGTAAATGCATTCGGTTTATAGGTACACAATATATTTTTTCAGATATTGGAGGCATGTGCCAGAATATTTCTTTATTTGCAATGAATTCTTTGAAATTATGGTATTTAGAGATTCACATGATTCAACTTTTGATGTCACGAGTTCGAAAGCAGAAATTACTGTTTCTGGTTTTGTTTAACCTGGAAAATTCATCCAAAATTACTCAGCCAATTTTGTGATGTCCCAACCACTGTTTCAGCTATTGTGCTTTTCTTTTTCTGAGCCTGTTGCAAATGTTGTAGGTGTGGAAGGTGTTGCTACCATTTTTTCCCTATGTACAAGTCCATTAGATGAGTTATTCTGAAAGATGTATAATTTAAACTTGTCTTATAAACTTATAATTTACTCTTGTCTGAGTACATCAGACAAGACCTGCTGGAAGGAGCAATTAATTACTTATGTTTTTATATGGCAATTTTATCATTCAGAAACTTGAGTGCTGGTAGATTTTGAGGTCCCTGGAGCCTGTGTGCTTTGTGTCAGATATTGTTCTCTAAGAATGGCATCACTGTGTGATTCAAAGAGGAATTCACTTGTTTAGCTAAAATGTTTCACTGAGATTTGCATTTCAATTATACTGAGGTAAGCAGATTTAATGAATTCTAGTTGACTATTTTGACCTTGGATGTTGGGTCCAGAGGGACTCAAGTTAAATACATTTTAGATTAAAGCTGCTCTCCCTACTATTTTAAAAACATGGATGCTGCTTAGGTAGTGTGTATAGTAATTGGAGAGCTTGTGAGTTCTTGGAGGCCAGTAGGAGTGGTGAAGTTCTTCACATCGGGATGTATTGTCAACATTGGCCACAAACGGAGTGAGTGCTGTGTATTGACCCAATCTGAAGGAGTGACTACATGGAAGCCTTGCACTAAGCTTGTCCTGGGCACGGAATTAGATCTGAATCAGGTTCAATGCCTTGCAAACATACATTTGTGAATTTTAAGCTGTCTTCAGAGTAGCTGTATAACAAGGAGAAAAGGGCTCCATGAGGGAGTGGCAGTGATGTTATGGACTGATAGTAGCCCTCATTCCTTGTTCTCCTGTGCTGCTCAGGTAAGGAGGTGGAAGAGGATGGATGGCAAGGGAGAGGTGTTTTTAGTTTGCTTTTAGTTCTCGCTGGTTTTTTTATGATAGGCAATAAACTCTATGAATGTCCCCACACTGAGACTGTTTTGCCTGTGACAGAAACTGGTTGAGTGATTTCCCTGTCCTTGTCCCAACCCTTGAGACCTCTTCCCTATCTACTCTTCAGAAGGCAGATGAGAGAGCAGGCATTGCGTTTAGCTGCCCACCAGTGTGGAAACCACCGTGCTGCTTGCTTCTTTCTTTTTTTTCCCTTTAGCATCTTTTGGCCTGGCAAGTTTTTTGTGTTTTTTTTTTTTTTTAAAAAAAAAAGACGTAATTCATGAATTTCAGAGCTAACATTAAAACTTTGCAGGAATTACTCTTTATTGTGACGACCATCTTTAGTGTGTGAAATACTTTATTTTGAATGAAATAGGCTGAGTGTCTGTCAGGACATGGACACTTCTGCTGCTCTGAATTTAAGTGATGCGTTAGGGTGGAAAAAAAAATTCAAGCCTTATGCGTGCTTTAAAAGAGAAATTTGGGTCATCCTACACAAAGGTAGAATTTCTTTCTTTTAGTGAGAAAGCAGAGCACGCTTCTCACTCCCTGGGAGGAACACCTTTCTGCACTTTAGCACTCTTTATCCCATGCCCAATTCAGAGAGGTCAAACATTCAGCCAGGAATAGACAAGACCGCTCCCTGTGTGTGCCACGTACTCTTGACAAGCTGTTTTTCTGTTTTTCCTTTCCTCATACTGCAACCTGGGGGTTGACGAGCTGGTGAGGCATCCTGCATCCTTATCTTCAGCCCTTATGCTCCTTAGATGTTTGTTCTGTGCCACCATGAGGAAGATCTTGTGGTGCGATGCCTCAGTGGCAGACACCAGCAGGAGCCAGGCAGGTCAGCTTGGCCTGCTGGCCCAGAGGCAAGCTGTTGTTATGGAGATAAACTAGGGTAAACTAGGGACTAGGTTTAAAATATTTCTTCCTTGTCTTTGTGAGAGGAACAGAACAACTAACAGAGGAGCCAAATTTTTTACCACATTAATAGTGTAGCTGTTATGGCCATTGCTAGGGTATATGTTGTTGGAGAATAAACAGTGACCAGGAATAAATCACTAATACAGATAAAAATTAACCCAAGACAAATGGATTACCGTACAGTCCAAGCATCTGAATGGTTTGCTGAGTGCTCAGGGAAAATTGCAGAACAGAAACAGAGCTTGCAAGCCAGCAGGAAGCTCTGCTGCCTTCCTATTGCCCCAGAGGTTCCTCTGAGAGATTTCCTCAGCAGGAAGAAGCATGCTGGGGAGCACTGCCCTGGGTTCCTCACCCCGTTTCCGGGTGCCTCTGGCAGCTACCCTGAGAGTTTCCACTTTGCTCTGTGGGGACAAGGATGGGAAGTGAGGGGGAATGTGAGGGCTTGGCTGAGCAGAAGCCTGCAACCTGCTTGAGGGAGAGAGAAATGGGCTGAAGTGTGAAATGGGATGAGTGTGACAGGACACTTTGGGAAGGCTTCTTTCCAGTCACCTGGGAGTTCTTTGTAGCCATCTCTTCTGGAAGAATGACAAAGCCAATAGAGAAAGGAAAGATGAATGGGCTGCCATGCTGGGGCAGGTTGGCAAGAGCCAGTGTAGTGGCTGCAGTGGGTTACCACAGCCCAGCTGTGAGAGCGGTGGTGTCTCCCTTGCTGTGATGGTGCCTCACACTCATGGGGCTCCTGCTCTGAAGCTCACTCTCCATCAGCTTTCACTGAGCAGTAGAGATGATATGTTGACAGCATCTCCAATGGCTCGTGGTCACAGCCAGCCTCGTGTTTGGTGCTTTTTGTGCCATATTAGAGGCCTCTGTGCTCACGAAGGCATCGCTTGTGGGAATCCTTGCATTCACACATTCAGCCCCACTGTTGGGTTTCCAAAACACCAGACTCATAATGTCAGTCATTTGGGCTTTAGAACCTTGATGCTTTCCTTGGAGTCAGTCAAGATTTTAGGAGAGTTAGTGTGTATGTGTGCGTATATATATATATTTTTTTTCCTCTGCTTTTCTTTATTTTCCTTACACTCCCATACTGTGCTTGTTTGTAGTCAATGAGTCCATGATGTGGCAATTCAGGAGGTTTCGTTGCATTCTGAAGATCTCTCCGAGTCATTGTGAGGCACGTATGCATGAGCAAGTCGGGCATGTACCTTTTCCTTCTCTCTCATAGGGGAAATGATAGGATCTGCTTGTTAGAGAGACTTTGATGAAGTATCCTGCCTGCACTTTCAATTAGGGAGCTGTTTTGCACTGGATTTTCTTGGCATGAATGGACAGGTTTTATTCCTCAGGTGAATTCCCTTTATTTCCTTTTGAACATAATGTGGTATTTTATTAGCTGTACTGTTAGACAGTTTTCCTCAAATTAATTTTTTCTTGTTCTGCTGGTACAAAGGGTGGTAGCAACAGTATCCTGTTCCTTTGTCCTCTTCATAATCGCCTTGGAAGATAATGATGCTTATGTACCATTAAACCAGTTATTTAAAAGGCGACACAGTCATTTCTCCAGAATTTCTTAGCAATAACTTTCTATTTCACCTGTAAATTTATTTCTTCCTGATCAGTATTCACATGCTGTTACCTTTTAGCCAGCAACGGTACAAGCACAATCAGTGGTGATGACTGACTCCTCTCTGGGCAGCCTAGTGACAGGTGCCAAAGGTGCTCAAATCCAAAAATTTGCATTCAGAAAGTGCTGTCTGTTGGTTGATCAGCCAGGAAGCCTTTCTGCAGCTCTGCTCCTTGACACTTCCCCTCTGTAAAGGAGAACCTTTATGTGAATTGAGTCTGTGCTGCTCCATCCGGAAACACTTGGATGTTTCTGTAACAGTCTGTGACAGAATCACCTTTTACCTTTGCGTGATATAGTGGGGTAGGGCCATGCTGTTGAATCTGGAAAAGGCCAGGCATGTCACTCATTAGCTAGCAAAATGTCAAGTGGGAAGAAGAGCAATCGATGGTACAAGGAGAAGGTGCACAAGAGCAGGATGCACAGGGATTTAAGCTGGAGTTGTCTTCCAACCCATGTTTTCATTTGTCTGTGCAGGAACTGGTGACAGGAGCTCTATTTCTCCCATGATCAAACCAAACGAAACCAAGTGTCTCTGCATCCCTGAGCTTCTGCAGTGCCAGGCAGTAAGTACAGTGAATGATCTGATGTACAGTTCTCTCTCTGCCACCATTTAAGACTGGTTCCTGACATGATGTGAGCATTGCTGAGGTTTTTTTTTTTTTTTGTTTGTTTGTTTTTTTGCTTTAATTAAGCAGAAACCACATTGTGCCTTTGTATTAATGTGCAAATAAATAATGGTAGTTACACTACATTAAATAAAAGTATTTGTAGAAGTATTTTTCAGATAAACAGAAAACGCCACTGTTGCTGTTTCAGACTGCCTCCCATGGAGACCTCTGCTTTCTTTCATTTTGCTGTCAGTGTGAGTATGGCTGACTCAGGGCTCAGTGGTGGAAGACTACACCAGCAGGCTGTTTTCCTCATTCAGTTGACCCCCATAAGCTAAGCACAACTCACAGCCCTTAGAAGAAGTAAAGCGCTCCTTGGAAAAAGGGAAGTCTCCTGGTAAGAACTGTTGCGTGTTGTTTTGGTATCAGACCCACAACGTGGGGACTCCTACAAGTGTATGGAAAGGCTTTGGTCCTGCCACCAGGAGCTCTTGTTTCAGTATGAGAGCACTGAGAGAACTGGATGTGTGGAAAGGGGGGAAGGAGTGAGGCGCAAGCACAGAGGTGACACACTGGCTCACCACGTCTCTTGGAACTTTGCAGACTTTTGCTTCAGTTCTGAGTAACTGTGATTTTGCAGAGGGCTTTACTTCAATTTTTGGCGTTGAGTTGTTGGAAATACGTGTTTAAAGTGTGACAGGAAGAAATCAAACCAGCATTATTACATGCAACGCACATCAGAATATAACTTATTTAAATGAGTGAACTAAATGAGTGCCATCTTCAGAGCTTGGTAAAAAAGACTTGTGGTTGTAATTGAATGGAAGTTGTATGCAAACAAATTCTCAGCAGCACTAAGTACAGTTATAGCTGGCAGAGATGAGCTCATCTTCAAGGTCTGGGAACTGCTCACTGTCACAAGGATCAGTGAGGCCTTCCTGCTGGTGGAGGAGGCTTGCATTAGGTATCCTGATTATCTTTAGATGGTCATGGCAAAGAGGGCTGTAAGATAGTGAGCATTGTCTGCACCTTCAAGAAGGGCAAGACAAAGATACAGGTAACTCAATACATGTCAGCCTCACCTTGATCCTGGGGACAGTGCTGGAGCACACAGTGCTGGAAATGGTTTCAGAACGTAATAAAGTCAGCGTGATTGGGAATTGTCAGCATGGATTTATGAAGGGGAAATCATGTGTAACCAAGTTGATAGACTTCTCCACCAGAATGATTTGCTCAGTGGACAAGTGAAGAGCAATGAATGATCTCATCTTGACTTCAGCAAGGCTTTCACTCCATCTCCTTTAGCAGCCTCATGGACAAACTGATGAATTACAGCTCCTACAGCAATCGCCACTTTATTTGTTTGTGAGCCTGTAGCAATGTGAGTCATTGCTTTTCCGAGGAGGGGGGGGTGGAGAAGAAAAAGGCAAACTGAAAGGATATGGCTTTCTTCTCTCAACTGGATGTTCTTACTTTATCTAATGAAGGCCTTAGAATCATCCTTTTGCTTTGTAAAGTCGCCACTTACACTGTACATTACAAACAACCTGTTTTTGTTTTCTCTGAGGAAATAGCAGAGGGTGTTGTTAGTAATTCTATGGTGTACAAATAAGAGTAGCTGGGCTTTAAAAAATTGTGCACATAAATTGCTACACTCAGAGCTGCTAATTCACAGTCCCAGACAGCTGTGGCTTCGCTCTCCAGCAAGTGGCCCCAGTCATAATTATGTCCACACTGCGTGCACCAGTATAGGAAAGTCCTCCTTCTGACATGGGGATGTGACAGCTTTCCCTCTACAGCATACAAAGCAGAGACAATGTGCCTCGTGGTTGAATATTCCTGTCTCTCAGCTTCAAACATCAAAAAAGCTGAAAATGGAACCTGATGCAGTAGATCAGATTTTTAAGCCCAAAGGTTGGCTTAAGGTCCCCATCCCCCAGTATGGGTCAGTTATCAGCATCTGCAGTGCTTGCTCTATTATTGTCAGAAAACAACAGAAACAGAACAGTTTGGGTTGGATGTTTAAGATCATTTAGTTCCAACCCCCTGCTACAGACAGGGGCACCTCCCTTTAGATGAGGTTGCTCACAGCCCCATCCAGCCTGGCCCTGAAATCTTCCAGGATAAGGGCACTCACAGCCTCCCTGGGCAACCTGTTCCAGTGTCTCACCACCCTCACAGTAAAGAAAAGAATTTCTTTCTAATATCTAGTCTAAATTTACCCTCTTTCAGTTTAAAGCTGTTTCCTCTTGAGCCTCATGCAATGCCATTCCAGTGTGAAATAACGTCAGCTTCTCTTTGCTCCTGGCAATAAAGAAAAGCCCTCCATTGAAATGGCTGATGTCAATTTGGCAGAGGAAGTATTTCTTCTTCAGAGGACAGAGCTGCTGAAACATGTTTAATCCCCAGATGAGGTATCTTAAGGCCCAAATCTGTTTCTACAGGCCAGGATCAGCATTCTGAAGGTCACAGCAAAGTTCAGTGAATGACCTTTTTATTTTTATTTTTTTAAAAGCAAAGGATTCTTACTTTCTCATTGTGAAGCCAAGCTGCGTGCACTGAGTTTGAGTCTGCTTGGGAAGCAAAGCTTCTCTGACAGCCATTGGGGCAGTTCACGTGCTGAACTTCAGAGCACTGCACAAACAGTGAGCTCTGCACACCTGCACAGTTTCGGCTGGGTCCATGCATGCGGCTCCCAGGCAGTGACAAATCCAGCTGTGAAGCTGTCACTGGGCAGCATCAGGGCTAGCCGCTGAATGGCTCGTTATGGTGGTAATTAATTTTTATGACTATGAGAAGGAAGGGATGTTAAAAACAGATTGATCATAATTGGCTTTTAATTAACAATTTCAAGCTCTAATTCGAACTAAAAATATCCCATTAATTATCCCCACAATTTCATGGGTGCTAGGGCAGGGGAGATAGTGTAACCAATGATGTGATTGTGGCAGGCCTGTGTAACGAAGCGTGTCCAGGGCCAACTGCACAATCAAGCAGCACTGCTCTCTGCAGGGGAGATGCAGCCTTCCTTTTCCACTCCCTAAGCAACGAGTGAGGTGGGCAAAAGGAGACTGTGAGGGGCTGAGGTTTGGTGATGGCCCAGCTCCAGCTACAACGCTGAGGGATGAGCAGCCCCTGTGCCCACCACAGCCTCCTCCTGCAGGCAGCTCTTCTGTCTGTGGCTTCCCACCTGCCCCCAGCCCCAAAAACCTCATGGACAGCATTGAGGTTAGAGAGGTAACAACAAATCATGAAACATCTGAGAGTGGTTGCAGTAGGCTGGAAAATGAGTGGAAGTGGATATGATTATAGAGAGTGCAATGAGTCCTTGCTGAAATTATTACCTCAGCTTCAAAATCTCAGCCAAATTGGTTTCCATAATGTGCCTTCTCAGCACAGGCATCATAAAAAGAAAACAGCAATTAATTTGGCCTAAGAGAATCTATAGTGCAGGCAGAGGGAAAAACTGCTTTAAACTGTAGAAATGTAGTGATTAAAGTTATGATTTTCTATTGACAGGAAGTAAAAAGAAAAAAAAAATTACGATCTGTAAGTGTAAGGCAGCCTCATCTCATCAGAGGAGGTGGCAGTGGCAGGAGGCTGGGGCCTGGGCCCTGTGTGCTGTGCTTTCCTCACCTTCACTTCTTCACTTTCCAAAATACTTCAAACTACTTTTCTGCCCTGCCTCCGTGCGACAGACTGGGAGACAGTGAGGAGGTGAATCTGACTTCATAGCTGCTTCCATACACATCAACATCTGTGGAACAAGGCTTACACTCCTTGAGACCAAAGCCATTTGCTGCCATGCTTGTGTCCCAGCCAGAGAAATCCCTTAAAAGAAGGCTGGGCTCTGCCAGAAGGTGCTTTGTGTGGAGACAGTGCTGGCTCTGCAGCTGCACAGGTTCCCTTCATCACACCACAGACAGCTGCAGGGCTGAGCCAACTTTCCAGGCTGGCACCCAAGGTCACCATGAAGCTCAGCATGAGTTTGGACAGGAAAGGTTTGGGGACATCTGGTGGTCAGGAGCTGCTTGTAGTCTCAGCTGTTAATGGAAGAGAGGTAAGTATCTATGATACCAAGTTAGAATCACAGAATCACCAAGGTTGGAAAAGACCTCCAAGATCACTCAGACCAACCATCTGCCTACCACCAGTATTTCCCCACTAAACCATGTCCATCTGTATAACATCTAAATGTTTCTTGAACACCTCCAGAGACAGCGACTCCGACAGCTCCCTGGGCAGCCCATTCCAGCACCCGACCATTCTCTTAGGGAATTATTTCCTAACGTCCAACTTGAATGCCCCCGGTGCAAGTGGAGGCCATTCCCTCTAGTTCTGTCACTAAGTTCTACTCAGTTCTCCCTTCAGGGGAAACTCCAATCAGAAAATCCTCTTACCTCAGCTTCAGCATTACAGTTCACTCCAGTCCAGAATTTGACAACAGTTCCCTTTCTCCTTCTTCCAGGCAAATCCTTTCACAGGTACATAGAACAGTGAATCACTTTTCTGGTCTATTAATACACACGGGCTGCATTCTTCAGGGTAGCTGCCAAGCTGTCCATGAAAGAGCCCAGCAGCATTAGCTGAACCTATCGGGTTCCCCACAAGCCATGCAACGCCACGGCTGGAAGTGAGGCTTCAGCTCCATGCAGATAGAAGCAGCAGCAGCCCCCAGATGGGGAGTAACTCACAGAAAGGAAAATAAATATGCATGAGCTATGTACTATTAACGTATATTCATGTAATTAATACCATAGTTCTTCATTATATGCTTTCCTTCACCACTTGGAATTTCTCCAGGTACACTGAACCCATTCATTTATAAAACAAACGACCCAGCATCATTAGCAACCCCGATGGAATTATTTAATTTACAACATTTAATTTAATATACAACAGACAATCTACTGCAGATTTTGCTGCAGCAAATTTGTCCTCATTCAAGATGCCATAGTGTTACCTGCAGTGTTCTTGTTTGATGTTTTATTTCTAACCACATTTGGACTAGTATTTTGTTTGTGGTGTAAAGGCAAGAGAACATTTTCTACCACTACTATTGTTAGCAGCGCTTTCATCATGATACTCTGAAATCTAAACCTGACTTTGAACAGTTCACAAAAGGTCACCCTCAGAAATCTTATGGAAAGTTGGCACCTGTGCAGCCCTTTCCATACATTTATACAGGGCACAGCATGTTTTAATTGAATTAAAAGCACATCATTCAACGTTCAGTCACAAGGTTTGAGAAAAGCAAGTGATCTGTACCATATATAATGCATTAGCTTATCAAAATAAATTTCCCATCATCTTCCAAAGGTTGAGGAAAAAGATCCTTGACCTCTACGCTCTGCACAGTGAAGATAGCCAGGGGCTGAGGAAGAGCAGTTGTCAAGAGAGACCGCTCAACACTTGATGCTCCAGCTGGGTCCTAAGATTTTTTTAAGGGCAGCAGCCTGAAAAGAAATCATTTCCAGGTAAGCACACTTACTCAGCATTTGGGAAGACTCCTCTTCAGATTTTTCAAACCGTAACTTTTCACTTTCCTCAGACAGCACTAGTTTGACATTGAAAGAAGTCAACACTGCTTGGTTTCATTGGTCTGTGACAAACTGTGGTGTTTCATGCAGGAAGGATTTCTGTTTGCCGTAACTGCTCTCCAGTATGACCGCATCCATTAGTGTTGAAAAATTCATAGCTGAAAAATTACCATTAAAACCATGTGCCCTTTCTCTCAGATGCACTGCTGCTTTTGCTTCACCCTCTCCTTTTATTTTCTGTCCTGCTTGACTGGTGTTGGGGAAACCACTTGTTGATGACGGCTCCAGCAGCTCTGAGCCTAATGATCGTAACAGTTCTCTCTACGAGTTTGTACCAACTCAGTCTTTTTTTTAAGTTCTATCTATAATCTCTCCACGAGCAAGGAAAAACAGCAGCATCCTCTTACAAAAGGAGCAGGGACATTACAAGCAACAATGCTTTAAAATCACTGCATTGCACTGAAGTAGTAGTTTTGCTACCAACGTCTCGGTTTCAGAACAAGAAATAATGCCAGGAAAAAATCAGCAGAGAAGAAATCAATTTTGTAACAAAATTTATTTTTGCTCTGTGGATACAAATCCCAAACATCAACAAACAAATTCCAGTGAAAAAATACCAGTCATTAACAATGAAAACTTTTATTATTATTTAATAAATAGAACTTTGGCATTCAAAATTCTAGCTGTAAACCCTACTTTAAAAAAATTACAAAATGAGGCAAGAACAACAAGCCTAAAGCTGAGCCAGCCAGTGGCTCCTTTACTTTTTACAACAAACACATTTTGATTAAGTCATGACAACTCTATTTACATATGAGGTATTCTGAGCGGTTCAAAAATTGAACCCAATTTACACAACTACCAGTCTTTGGGGACTGATCTAGTACATATGTCAGCTGTGCTTTTAACAGATAGCTCCAGACACTCCTCCCCACTGCACTAATGATATACTGCAATTAACACACACAAAAGAATCACATTATGCTTTGAGTTTCCTGCTCACGCTTCATAGAGAGCTGCATACTACAAGCAGGCTAACATTCCGAGCGCACACCTAGTACCTGTTGTCAGCACTTATGTTTCTAGATATTATGCAGAGTTCTTACTACAAAAGCCCAACAAAATATTGGCAGATAAGAGGAAAACAAGGTGCAGTCGTCAGCATTCTAACAACTCATCTAAAGTTCAAAGGGAATTTCTACTTAACTTCAGGCATAAAAAGGCACAAAGGTATGCAGCTGTGGAATTAATATTGCTAAGGAGCTACTAGAATAAATCATCCCTTTCACTAATAACCACTGACTGGTTTGAGCCAACAGAAGTGGATTAATTCAGGTCTTCTCCTCTCTCCTGACAGAACTCGTTACACCAATGGGAAGAGCCCAATGACATCTGCATCTCCTACGTAACACCAGTGAAAGGAACAAGTGCTAGGGAAGTGGGTCACAGAGGAAGGATTTTCTTTCTTTCCTTGTGCTCTTACCTTGCCAGAAGAACATGTGCTACAAGAAGCAGGCAGTGAGGGCAAAGGAAGGGAAGAAACATCTTGAAGTGAAAAGGACAAAACTTCAGCTCCTGCCATTACCTCAGAGCCACCAGCAGCTTCAAATGTTGAAGTCTGGGTGGGTGGTGGCAGCAGTGTCGGCAATTTCACAGAATTATCGCACCCTACAGTGACAGAACTGGGGCTAGGAACCTAAATCATGTTTACACAGTTGAGCTGCATGACTTCTACATAGCAAATAAACAGCATCATCTATAGCCTGTCCCAAGACTTTCCAAGTCTTTTTTCAAAATACATTCTTGAATACAGTAGTTACTGTAAATACCTTCTAAAAGAATTGTACAAATTCAATCTGAAACTATACAAAAAATTACTGTACAAATTTGCTGACAAACAGAACAGTACAGTATCCATTCATTAGCAGTTCTTTTTCAGCCCTTGAGATTGTCTAACAGCCACAGCAAAAAGTTGTCATGACTAAATCCAAGCAATTCCAATGTTAACATTCATTAATCAACTGTGTATTAAATATGCTGAATGAGATTCACACACACTACATTTTAACCAATTAATCAGTCATGCATATCATAGACAAAGCTTATTCCATTTAGAGGCATCTCTAAAGTGATGCATATATAGTAACTGCTACTACTACAACAGGCCCAATTTCAAGAAACCAAAGCAAAATACAGTATCAGTTTAGATATTCAGTTGGTAGCCTGCATCTTTGGCTCAACCATCCACCATTTACAGCCCTATTTTAATCTGACCGAGGCAGGTAAACTCAATTGATATATATATTTAAAACAAAACAACAACAACAAAACAACAACCAAGTGCCTTAAAGTCAACATAAATATCACGGGTTCCCTAAAAAAAAATATTAAAATGCAAGATTACAGCATTGCAAACAAAGTATTACAAATACAACGGGACCTCCTTCCTGAGGGACTTTCAACTAATACTTACAGAGCATTACAGCTCCTGAAGTGCTTTGCAAATATTAAATTACTGATCTCAACTCTGCAGTACATTCAGCAAGTAAGACAGTGGAGCCACACCAGTCAAGCAACAACACAACAGGACAAACAGACTTCAAACATCTCCTGTTGCTAGCTAATTCTCTATTAAATGCTCTATTTCCACAAAATTTAGAAAAATGTGTTGCTCAGTCATTTCTATAGCTACAGCATTTCCATCTAAGGAAGTAACAGTGTGCTATGTTGGTGCTCACTGTCACATAATGTTTCTAGAAACGCTGTTGCTGAATTTCTGATAGCAGACAGAAGTCATAGACTGGGGACTGTTCCTTCACTGCAGGGCCAAAACCACTGCACTACACCAAAGGAACAAGGTGTGTCCCTAATAAAAAAACCCAATGCTTTTGCATCAAGAGACACAGGAAAATTAGTGCAAAGATCCTTGATTTCAGTTTTGCACTAGTGTAACAGTACACTTTCAAAACTACTGAAAGAACAGCATTCAACAAATTAAAATAAAATGGCCTTCTTTTTTTTTTTTCCTTCAACCTTCGAGCTGAGATACCACGCAATTTCTCTTGAGATTTAATCTGGATGTTTTAGTGCCCACCGGAGCTGGGCCAGTCAGATTAATCTCTATCTGAAAATACTGTGTAGCAACAGTATACACTGCAACATAATTTTTCACAGATTAGTCCATGTGTAGGTTCATGATAGAGAAAACCGTCAAATAAATTAGTCATTATAGCAAAGAAAAAAAACCCAAAACAACAAAAAAAATCAACACTAAATTATAAACACGTTAACAGTAACTGCATAACAATGAACAGAAAACAAAACACCAAGTTAAAATTTGTAAATCCAGCCTACATTGTTATAACCATTTTTTCTTCTGTTAAAATAGATGTCATCAGAAAACTGTTGCTATAAAAATGTCACCCTAGAACTTACACAATTCTAACCTCTATGCTAAGTGATTTCTGCTGTTATCCATGATACAGATCAGCAGACTGACTTGCACACTGGCCACTTGAAACTTTAATTCACATGTATGACCGAAGGTCATATATTTTCGTTTTCGTTACCTGCAGTTAATTACCATCTTACACCACACACAACTGTTCAGATAACTTTCAATACTGATCCAGGAAAGTGGAAGTGTTAATATTTTATCTGCCCACGGGAGTGAAGTAGCACAGCCAAGTGATGCTCATGGAACAAACTATGGAATATGATCTTATTTTTAAGGTAACCTCTTCCTGCAAGAAAGGAGAGATCAAGAATAACCAAACAACGTGGAAAATTTTGCAGTCCTTGCATAACTGAGAATTTAATACTGGTAAGCGGAGACATTCTGTTTTGAGCCCTGACTTTGCCAAATGCCTAACACTCATTTTGTAGCTGCAGTAAAGAATGGTTGAGGTTGTTTACAACCTCATCAGAGGTCTCCAAGGATACAGATACAGAGAAGCCACATTTTGAAATGGAGGTGACATAAACAAAAAATATTATGGTATGAACACTAAAATACAGTCTATTCTTTTTGGACAGCCATATACTACCCTGCAGTTTCATGCCTCCCATTTTCTCTGGGCTTGTCACAGACTTGATGTTACTGAAATTCCTCAAAGCAATATGATAATGCTTAAATCTTATGGGATTCATGTGCATAAAGGAATTGAAAGTTGGTTTTCTTCCATTCTTCAGCAAACAAGCTAACATTCATTCCTAAAAGCAAGATACTTCCTGTAGCAAATTCTTCAGGCAACTTGAAAAGCATTTACTGTTTGCAGCGTTCTGAGACTGTTCCGACTGCAGTTCCTACAGCTAAGTGAAGTTTCAGAAGCCCCCAACTTCACCACATACAGTCAAAGGTCATTTGACTCTCTGCACTGACTTCAGGACACAGGTAATGCCACACAAACCCTTGAAGGAGGAAAGGACTGAGAGTAGTAGCAGCACGGCTGTTCCAAAGCTCCAATTCCAGAAACTAGTTGAAGCAATAAAAGGAAACCCAATGAAGGAAACAGAATCCAACTGAAAAATTCTTCACAGCTTGTTCTTAAGTTCAGTAGTTTGGAGAAAAGAAAGATTTCTTGAAGTTTGTACCACTCTGTTCAAACCATGTCTCTCCCTTCCCCACCCAGTTCCGAAGATTACATATGCATGATCCTCACAGAGAGGCATGTGCAGTGGTTGCTATCTTCTAATATGGCTCCTTAATAGAAATGCAAAGACCTGTGACACAGCAGCATTTAATAAGTCATTTGCTACTGGATGAAATGTTGTCATTGAGTGATGCAATTGTCCCCCATGTCCTGAGCATAACGGTCTGATATTATCGTCCTTAATTCATCAATATCCTTTCGTAACTGACAAACGTCTGAGAGCTTCTTCGAGAGAGTCTCTGTGCTGTGATAATTTTCATTCTCTTCAGCTGAGCAGCTCAGTGCTACAAAAAAAAAACAAAAGCCAAGGTTAAAGCTCTGACAGCTGTGCTCTGAATACATAAACCAGTCAGCCTCTCTTGAAATAAAGGGAAAGTCGCTTTAATTAACTCAAAAAAAAACCATGCTCCAGTGTGACGAAAGGCCAACAAAACATTGTACCACGTGAACTTAAAGCCAGTCCCTGCTCTACTGAAAGACGTCCTTTTCTTTCTGCACCTAGACTCAGAAATGACTAATCACTTTCAACAGTGAAAAACAGTGAAAAAGTTGGGTAGGATAACAATTTTTGAAGCTTCTAGCCACTCAGTGAAGAGGGATAGAAAAGCTTGGGAAATGAGACCATATAAGATTACAAGATAGTACTACAGATATGTTGCACTATTTATCCTGCTGGCTGACAACGATCTCATGGACTTTGAGTCCGGTATACGTGCACTCACAGCATTTCAGAGGTTTCCAGTGGCAGATGAATCTATGTGGTGCCTACAGAACACTGCACTTTTACCTTCCTACTTTGCTGAAGGTAGAGTTCAGCAAACAGTCTGAGTAGTTCTAATTAACATTCAGAAAGCACTAGGATATGATACATTCAAGTGGAAAAAAAAGTTCATTAAGCTTGTTAAAAGGAAAAACCTCACAAAAACTACACTCGATCTCTAAACGGCTGGCATCAAGATGTACTTTCCATCCACTTCGTATGGGAAGTGGAGAAGGATATGGAATTAACATTATCAAAACTAGAGCTGCCAGGTACCCAGGCATACACACACAGACAGCTACTGTCCCCTTGAAATCAGATATATACACGTTCAAACAGCAGACTTACACTACCATCTGATCACAAGGGGTTTAAGAAATGGCCTGCTTATGCCTCACCTTCTTTGTTATTTTAAAGGGCAAAATATGTTTGACAGAAAAAGTCCATTAACCCTTAGGGCTGACTGCTGCGTGCATCACAAGGGAGACACAAGGATACATGCCTTTCCTTTTTAAGGGCATGAATATATCCAGAAGTGAGTCTGTATGAACATCTAGACATCTCCTCCTGACCTGACAAAGACCTGTATAGCCTTAGGCAGTTGGCATCCCAGGTGTGCTAACAGCTCAGCACTTTCCAAGAGCTCCAGGAGTATACTTTGTGCACAACTGCTCTGGTTGCACAGTCATGGGAAGACTATCCTCTCCACCTGGCAAGAGAGCGCCACTTAGCTAAACTGCTATTATTCTGTGTCCAAAACACTAGTAAGCACTGGAATGATAACATCACTTACATCTGATTCCCAGCAGTAGAGAAAGGTTAGGTTCCTTGCCTTGAGCTCTCTGGGTAAGAATACTGCACAAAGCTTTCAACTCAAACAAGCAGTGGGACATCTCCTTGAACAACTGGTCTGCTACAGGCATTTTTTCAGACACTGGTTGTCGGGACTGTTCCACCTGCCGTATCTGCTCTTTCAGAGAAGCATTTTCTTCTGTCAGTCTTTGGTTCTTCATGAGAAATAAAGAAGAAAAAAGTCGTTAGTCTACAGCATGTAGCATCACAGAAAATTTCCTGTCTCAAACCACAAGCAATACTAAATAAAAATAGTTACTTCCATACATAAAAGATGGACCTCTCCAAAGAACAGCAAATAGACAGCTTTTACACAGCTCTTAGTGGCCTTCACACTTAAAACTTTTTCTTCTTGAGGTAAGGATGCCATTATTATATTTCTGCACAACATGTATCACAGCAAAGTATCTACTAAGCTCATAAAGCCCTACCACAAGCGACTATAATCACTTCCTGAGGTTCTTCTTAGCTGGCATGGTCATGGATTGGGTTTTTGGAGTTTTTACTTACTTCAGAGAAGGTTTTATTTAACTCTTCTATATTTTTTTCTTTTTCTTCAAGTTCATTTGTCATCTTCAGAACTGTCCTCTTTTCTTGCAAAAGCTTCTCTTGCACAGACTAAATTGAAAGAAAGCACAGGTAATCATTTTAAATTTTCACACTGCAGGTTAGCGCTGACAAAAAACATATCCTCAGTAAATTCCTAAGTTTGTTATTCATTGCTTTTGAATTACACCTGAATTTCTCCCAAGTTCCACTTCATAGTGTCCAACTGGGCTCCAAGAGCTCTATGGACACTAACTTAGCGGCACCAAATATCTGTGATATTCTTTAAAGTATTAGCATCTGATTTTAAGCAAACAGACCACGTATGCAAAATGTTACTCTAACACAGGATAACAAGGGATGTATGGAAGGCTAAAACAATCACACAATTTTTTTTATTGTATCCAAATTATTTCACTTGAAAAAAGCATACTAACGACAAGTTAACTTCATTTATGCAATTTCAGAGTTATAGCTGAACATATTTTTGCCTCTTTTTTCCATGAAGACTGTGGCAGGGGTTCCTACAAGCTTTCAGAACATAGTATCTACCTACTCAATTTATTATACAGCAGAGAAGAAAGCATCTGGTAGCTGACACAGTGTAACATCCTCTTTAAAAGCATTCACACAACATAAATCAGGATACGGTACTACAATTTTACTTTGCTAAAATAACAACTATAGGCAAAAAAAAAAAAAAAAAAACATAATTTATTTGTAGTTTATATTGTCTTTTTTTAACAGATGCAATAATTACAATCATCATTAATAAAATCAGAAATAAGTTTCTCAGATGCTGCTGTACTTAGGAACTAGAGCTTTCTGAGTTTGACTTCCATGTCAGCGATAATCAGCAATAAACCAACAACTCCTGCAACATGGAAAGAACTGTAAGATTCCCTGTAAGATTTTATTTATTTATTTTTATTTATTTTAATGAATTCAGCATGGCCACAGCTACCTTAGCTGTCAAACGCACACCTTCACTCTACTATATGTTTCCAAAGTCATCTGCTAAAATTCAGAAAGGGGAAGATTCAAATCATCTTACCTGAATACTAGCAACAGTGCAATAGCAGGCATGCCCAACCCACATCTACTGGGCTGCACATGGCCCAGCACAGCCCGCACTGCGGCCCACTCACTGCCCCACACCATCATGGCAGCCGTTCTTCCCACCAAGCGGCCTGGCTCGGGCCCAGGCACGCACCCATCACTCAGCAACAACCAAACATTGGTGTGCTATTAGCACCATCTCAGCTGAAACCAGGACAAGGGGAGGGTGCAGTGCAGTGCTAACTCTACCTCTTCCACTCATCATGCACACAGTCAAACTGAAAACCACACATACTGCATTACATGCGCTTGTGCCGCTTAGCGACTTCAATGCAGTGATTACTGACTGACAATAATATTTCTAGCTACCTAATGTAGTCTCAAAAGAAAAGGGAATCCAAGGAATGAAAAACTGTAGATGAAAGAAGAGTGTTCAATGAAAAAGAGAGAGAATAGTGCCTTCTTGTCAAGGCAAATAATATGACACTATGCTTAATTCATAAGGAAATCGCGTCAGTTTTCAGAGATTATCTTTGAAAAAGACAATATATGCAGAAACATTCTGTCAGATTCGATGAATATCAAGGAATGCTTTTTAAAGACAAAACAGCAGAACTGAAAAAAAGTCCATTACCTCAACCAATCCTTAAAAAAAAAGTTACAACTCAAACAGACTCTGTTACAAAAGCTACTTTATGTGGTACCAAATCTGATTGCAGTAAAATCAAAACCATTTACTGATGGTGAATTCATTATGCAATCCCTAGAAAGCGTGGCAGATACAATTTTTCCTGATAAAAAACAGATTTTTCTAAAGTCAGTTTGTCTCACCAGACCGTAGCCAGGCAAACTGAAGAAATGGGAAAATCTAGCAGAAGAAATTTGGACAGTAAAGGTGCTATTTCAAATTTTATGCTAACACCAACTACTAAATGTGGAAATAAATGCTACTTCTGAGAGGCAGCAGATTAACCTATTGATGCCATAGATAAGGCTCAACTTGTCTTTTTCGTTAGAGTAATTGATAATGAATGTCACTGAAGAAATGGCTTCTTTGGATCCACTAGAAGACAACAACAGCTCTTGATTTGTATGAAGCAGTAGAAATTTCATTACAGCAATGCTACTGATGGCACTCCGATGACAGTTGGTAAAGAAGAGGGACTTAAAGAGTCAACATTAGATTATGCACTTGCCATCACGTTTGATGAAATATCACTGCACCTTACATCAAGAAAATTTATGCACAAAGGCTTTAAAAATTGGTAACATCATGCAAATCAAAAGCTGTGAATTTCATAAAGTCCAAGGAATTTAATCATCACCAATTCCAGAAGTTTCATAAAACCATGCATGCTATTTATGAGAACATCATTTAGTTTTCTGAAGTAAGGTGCCTTCTGTTTTGATAAAGGAATTTGAGAATACGTTTCTGAATAATATACTGAAGGAAAATACTGAAATCTGATGAAAATACTGAAAAAAATTATCCCCTTGTTTGTTTATTTGTGACTCCATTTCAAGTCGATATAATGTATGTTATCTGTGAATTTTTAAATGGAATACATAGAGTTGTAATCAGGTATTTAACTCAAAAATATAACCATGTTTCTCCACCAGACTTTTCTAAGACCTATCTTTCCAAAGAAAAGTACCCCTCAGTTCACAATCACATCATATTCACGTCATCGCTTTTTGGCAGCATGCACATTTGAGAACAACTGTTTTCAAGAGAAAACTGTTGTTAAAGTTAGGGTACTATGGTTAGGCTGCGGTTGGACTTGATGATCCTTGAGGTAATTCTATGATTCAAGGATGAAGTACGGGAAAAGTAAAATTTCATGAGAAATCTCCAACAAACATCTTGAGAGCTCACTAAGAATTGCGACTACTTCCACTATACCAGACCGATGCATTAGTTTCACAAAAAACAAGGTCAAATATCCCACTATTTTCATGCTTTTGTTGCTCTTTTTCTGTTTTAATAAAAAAATATTAAAAAATAAAATGTTTTGTCACTTCCTTATATTAACTATATTATATTTATTACATGCAGCCCAATATAATCCATTTCTCTTCATTCAGTGCACCCCAAGCAAGCCCCAAACAAGCCAAAAGGTTGAATGCTTGTAAAGTTTACTGCTGATACGTATTCCTGACTTTTTCATCTTTCACAATGAAAAAAATCCTCTTTTGCCATTAATTACTGACAGATTTGATGCTGTGCTACAACATTGCATCTGAAGTGTCTTCTCCACTCCTAGCTCAGCATATTCATGTGTAAAACCTGTGTCAATTACTGGATGCAAATCCAATCTCATCATGCTCAAACTACAGCTGGTGCACTGGTGACAACAGTGTGTGCTCTAGCAATTTTGAATGTAACCTTCCACAAAGTGGAACCAGACACCATTATGGGAGGAGGAGATGGAATGTTTTACAAACTAATGGATCTCAATTTATAGAATGACACTGAGAAGTATGGTTTGTCTTGAATCTCTGTAGTTAAAATCCTAAGTATTCCTCTTCCAAAAGAAAGAACTCAGTCATAGGGAATTCTATGTCATAGCTCAAACAAAATGTTACAGAAAGATCAAAAGTCAATCTTGAGTAAAATATGTGTTTTAATTGTTGCAATATGATGGTGTGCTCAAGAGGGATATAAAACTATTAAAGAACATCAGAAAATGAGCTACAAAGATGGTGAAACACCTAGTTGTCCTCACGCAAGGTGCATGATGTGCAGCTGAGGTCCTTCGGTATGCTCAGCCCAGTGCAGAACCAGCTGAGGGGAGGCCTGATGGCAGCTGCAGCTCCTTGAAGGGAGCAAAGGGGCAGCGCTGAGCTCTGCTCAATGTGACAGCAACAGGGCCCAAGGGAACAGCATGGAGCTGTGTCGGGGCAAGGTCAGGTGGGGGTTAGGAAAAGGTTCTTTACCAGAGGGTGGTCAGACACTGGCACAGACTCCCCAGGAAAGCAGTCACAGCCTCAAGCTGATGTAGTTTGAGAAACATTTGGACAGCATTTTCAGACACTGGGTTTCAACTCTGGGTGGTCTTGTGTAGAGCCAGGACTTGGACTTGATGATCCTTGTAGGTCCCTCCAACTTAGGATACTTTATTCTACGATTCAATTGCAGTTTGGGAAGAAAGCCAAGCTTACTCTTATGTGAAAGCTATTCCTAAACGGTATGAAGAATGGAACTTTCAAGGTACTGATACTGTGGACTGTAACACATAGGAAACTATGTTTATGCGTTGAGGCCGGCCTTACACCACATTTGTGGCTTTCATAAGGAGAAGCCTTGTAACTGACCAGCCAGCTGTAGGAACACTGCTGACAAGGTGGGAAATAGTGAGAAGCAGGGCAGGGCCAACAGAAAATGGAGAAAATGGTGTGCAGCTTTGAGAAAATTTCCCAATAATGAGATTCAGCTCAATGGTGCACAAGAAACAAAACACTTTCCTCAAAGCCAGAAAACAATGGTGTTAAAATTTACACATTCAATCTAGATGAAAATACTTTTCTTTTTTCATCATAAGTAACAGGAATCATAAGGCAGAACCCAGAAATGCTACTTGTTTTTAGAACATTTCCACATGCTTGATGTGCCTCTCAGTTCACCCACACCATGCCCCTAGCAAGGAAGTGCTGAAATAGTGTGCATCCTATAGATAAGCAGTGGCTAGAAAGCACAGCTTCATGCTACAAAGGAAGGGGAGGAAGAAAAAGGATCATGGCTCCATGTCAAAGGAAACACTGCAGGCCAAGAGAGGGCAGGAAGTAGCTCTGCTAGATGCTTTTCCTTTGTTGTGCTCAAAGATGAGTGTAACATGCAGAGGTTTTGAACAATCACCTTCATTTTATTTTAAAAACAGTCTACTGAGAAAAATGGCCATACTGAGTCAGACTGAAGGATTTTTTGTGCGGTTAGCAGCCATGCAGAAGTTGCTTAGAGACAAGGAGAACAGTGCAACAAGATAAGGACAGGTACCCAACACTGATTTTCCATTTTCTGAGTATCTTCACTTTTTAACAGTCTTTATTGCATTTCTCTTGCATGAGCAAATTCAGGGACACCACAAGCTCCAATATGACACATGCACTAGATTATTTACATGTTTCAAGTCCATGCCAGCGACAGACATTAAATATTCTATTGTGTAGCCTTCCTTAGGGTGGGCAGATGGTGGTAGAACAAGTTCAGAAATATTACATTTCCCAGTATATTTTGAGAATTACATCTGTCATTGAACTTGCAATGCAAGCTGCTCTAAAATCACCTTTCAATAATATTCAAAATAACGTGCACATGGTCAGCTTACCAACTGTGCAACCTAGCAGCATCTACTAAATGGAAATAAGTGTTACTTCTGAGAGGCATACCTAACATCTATCACTCTATGCTATCCTTACCTTAAAGCTCAGGAAAAGCACAAATGCTGACCAGCTTGCTAGATCCCATAGTGCTATGACTTCCCAATACTCACAGTTCTGAGAGTCCTCTATAACCCATCCTTACTTTTCCCTTTTGCTTTCTGAAGTTACAACTTGGCGTTATTTCCAGCCCTGGCATAGATTGGGTTTATTATGACTTACAAGATTGACAGATGTAGTTTGGGTAACACAGGCACCATATAAGTTGATTCCTAGCTGTTTTGTACAAAAAAATGCTAATTTTGTAATATCTAAATTAATCATGTAAACAAGGAATATTTTATTTAAAAAGCAAACAAGACTCTCAGTTGTCATTTTTGTCCTTTGGAAGATGTGCAATATATACAGCATGACATCTTGTCAAGATCAACCAGAAGTTTAATCACTCACAGTCAGGAGAAAATAAATAAATAAACAAAAATCAAGCAAGCAAAACCATATAAGGAAGAGATCAAAATCACTCCATCATGACTATGAGCAAACAGAAGCTAGTACTGCTCGATTCACTGTTGTCTGAAGCAGAATATTTTCTTTCAGCTTGAAAAACTGAAAGACATTCTCAAGCATAGCTTGACAGTGTGGCAGAAGATGGGAAATAAAATAAGATTTCAACTGAAGATGAATTACATCTCTCTGCCAATAAGGGATTTCTATTTCTTACAAACTAATTTTCAAAGCTTCCCATGGAACAAATGTGAAAAGGATTGAGGATCAAAGATACAAAGAAACTGCTGTAGTCTGCAAGTAATTTGAGGGCTAACACCACTTCCAAATCTTATTTTCTGGCCTTATACAAATAATCTCAAAATGGGAAAGTTAAGAGAAAGTCCCAGAGAATAGAATACTCCTCTGTTCACAGTCTGCTGCAGCTACTCAGCATTTCCCAGTCACAGATCCCTAAAGTCACTTCAGAATACGCAGATAAAAACATCTGTATAAACGGCTACTGAAATCACTAAGCCTCAAGATAAAGGTGATGGTGAGAAAAAGATTAGAGAATTTAGGAAATACAAAAGGATTTAGGATGGTGAAAAATAACGTGTGTATTTCAACAAAACAATCTAAACTGAATTATGGAGAGGGACGGAGAATTTGAGAAGGTTATGGAGTTCAATTTGTGACCTTGTTTCTTGAATAATGAGAGTACATCTGCCTGCGCCATAATTTCCACATACGGCAGGCTGCTCTGTGCAAACGTAACCATTTGATAGATTTTGCTGTCCTCAAACCAAGGAGAGCTTAGATGCCTGATTCTGCCTCTCAGCTAACAGACATACTTTATGTTGCAACTCCACACTGCTTTTTTCCAGATATATTTAATATATTGTAGTTCACTTATCAAAAATGTTGTTGTCAACAGACACCAAACCTGCTGTTTACTTGCACAACTTACTTTCTGCAGATACAAATAAGAAAACTCTGCTCCAGTGTGCGAAGTGAAAGAAAGAAAGCACATTTTCCTATCAAGTGCTATGCAAGCAGTTTTGTATCTCTTTGTTACTTGGATTCTATCTCCATAGTGAATTCCCTTCCACTTCAGAAGGAGAAGGCATTCAGCTACCATTTTGTTCTTCTCCCAAACCTAAGGCACACTGAGCCCGAGTAGAGATACCCTCTTCACCCTCAGGGGTCAAGCCTGTAACTTAATTTTTGCTGCAGAGTATGGGAAGAAAAAATCTAGAGACAAATACCAATCTGGAAGATCACAGAAACTGGAATTTATTGAATTTGGCTTCAATATTTAACGAAAACAGATGTTTACTTATTGTTTTTAATGTTCAGCTTCTTCTAGAGCTAGTCGTACTTTCTTCCTTATATCCTGTATAATGTTTCCTTTTCTCCATAACAAACACTGGTCACCAAGCACCTTTCAAGGATCAAGAACTTGATGTGTTAATCTGATCCACAGAGCTGCAACTGACTTCTAGTAACCTCTAATGTCTTGAAAAATCCTTCTCTATCCTGGGTGTCCAAGATCCACCACGAGAACACTTAAGTGAGCAATATATCAGAAGACAAATCCATTTTAACTCTGTGAAATTGCATGGTATAAAAAGGCACTCATTTTGCTAGGGATCTCAGCAGTGAAGCTCAATGTCACTTTTTGTACTTCGGATTATCGAGTCCCAACATTTGATGAGATGCTTCACAAAATGCAGTTCTCAAACTTGAAATACATAGTTCTGATATGACATCTACTAGACCAGCTGAATAAAAACGCTATATAGCAACAGCTTACCACTTTGCAAGTATCTGAAGAGTGTTAAACCCTAAAACTTCAGTAACAAATACATTATAAAGCTTGCAAGAGAACATGGGCCGACCACAGTCTGTAAGATTAAATTCTAGTATTTCTGTCTTTACATCCTATTTGGATGTCATCTTTATGAAGTGAACATGGGCAGAGTAAACAGAATAAACTCTCTTTCTTACCTGGATATCTAAAATGAGTCCCTCTATCTGTTTTTGTTGATTGTCTATGACCTAGAATATAAAATTGAGTAATTTAATAGGCTTGAAACTCTAAAGCCTGTGGCTTTTTTTTTTCTTTAAATCAACTTAGAGGTGTGTAGCCACAGATTTTACATGTTATCTTTGAAAAACCAAATGACAAGACAGAGTTTAACTCTCATACAACTGCAAATAAATACAAAATAATTCAACTGAACAGAAGCAGGTATTGAAGAAAAAACTGATTTAGCAATAAATGTATAATTTGTTACAGAGACAAAATAACAAACAAAAAGCAAATACAGGATTCAAGGTCAAAAATACCACATGCAGTTTGCAGACTAACCTTACTGGCTTTCTCGTTCTTTTCTTTGAGACATTCATTCTCATTCTGAAGCTGCTTTGTGTCCAACATTGGAAGGCGAATACCATCTTCCAGGCACTTTTCTACTTTCTGCTGCAAGCTGCCATTCAATATAAAAAAAAAGAATTGACTGTACTGAGAAAATGCAGAAAAGCTTTATGTTCTGGCAAAAAAAGAGGAAGTTTCACCATTTTCCAAAAAGAACTGCAAAATCATAACACTAGCAGAATCCAGCCTAATGAATGAGCAAACCAACAGTGGATAAATGATACAGAAACCCTAAATGACTGAAGTACCTGTGGTACTGACTACAGTCAACTTATGTAAAAATGATTTTATGGACCAGACACAGTATATCTCCAGAAGGGCACAGATCCAGCAGTATGGCATAAGGAGAAGGCAGATAAGACCAAGGAAAACTTTGTGTAAGTTCACAGCTGCTCTGTGCTGCTGACCAGCACTGGTCAGAGCAGTCTTTGAGCTTCTCCAAGTTACAGGAGCCTTAAAAATCCAACTTTGTCACAGGAGCGTGTGTGACCCAAAGCAGAATCCAGAATCTGAGGCAGCACTGAGTACTGGCAGCCCACCTTGCACACCCTCTTTATCTGGCTTGCCAGGGAGTCATGAGGCCATTTCTGCCAGCTGCTTCCACACCAAGGCATAACATTCAGGCCTTCCGCAGCTAAAATCAAGCTCCCAGAATCATACAGCTTTTGCCTGCTCACCTTCACTCAGAAAGAACACAGATTTTATTAGTATTAATCTTGCTGCCTAATTTAGAAACGAAGGGTCACTTCAGCTATTTGTAGGCTTTCAGAAAAGACAAAATGATCCCCCTCTAGATTATGAGGGCACAAAGAAAAAAGGCCTTTCGTTGGTAAGATGGAAACAATGTGTCAACAATTTGGCTGGCAAGACATCCTCACTAGCTTGCCTTTCATCATGGAAACACTTTCAGACTGCTATGGCATGCATGTTTACGCAAGGGTGGGACGCTGAACTGCAGTGACATCCACATAAAATATTGAAAGTGATTCTCCCTACCTTTTTTATTTGTTTGTTATTAAACAAAATGTTGTATCTCTGCTGATCTAAAATGTACCACTGCATCTCCAAGTTTCATCTGGAATCTTCACAGGGCAACCCATCCTACTGTAGTTGGCTTTGTTGCTTTTTTCAAACACAGTTCTACAAGTTCAATGATAGCAGACAAGCAACAGCTACATTTCTCTGTAAGTATCCCTCAGATTCAGTGAAAAGATAAGAGACAGCTACAGTTTATTTAAATCTTTGACCCTTAACTGATAAACCCTTCAGCTAATATCCAGGGGAGCTTTTCTGCAGTTTGTGACAAGATTAGTTACAAAGAAGGAATGCTGACAGTTTCTATACAGTGCTCCTTTGCTGAACATGTTTACTCTATCCTCTGCCTGGCAGCAGCCTGTGATGCCACTGCGCTGGTGTCCTACATCTTCAGAAATGGTAGTAAGGAATTTCTAAACAGACTTCTCTATGGTATTCCTTGCAACTTGATACAAACCAACTCTTGTTGGATTTTCTAGTGCATTACACAGCCATTCTGCAGAGTAAAAAAATTATGCCACAAAGTCCTTAATATTGCAATAGAGCGTAAGTGGAAAACAAAACAAAACATTATATATTGATATTAGTTGGTAAAGCACATCTCCAGGGCTCAGTTCAGGCAGCTGTTCATACCTCTGCACTGTCGTAACCAGCTCTTTTTCTTTTTTCTTCTGACACACCAGTTGCATTTCTCTCTCTCTACACTGAGATCGAGCCTCTCCAAGTTTCTTCTCCAACTCAGTCATAGTTTCTTGAAGTTGCTTGTTCTTCTCCTCTAGAATTTGCAGCTAACACAGGTTACATTAGTCAGACACAAGGCCATATTAGAAGAGCTCACAGCAGGCCACAGCTTGGCACTTATTCTATGCATAGTGTTAGCCCCATCACAGTTATGTAAGTATGACAATACCTTATAGCTACTAGCTTTAGTCTCCTAAAACGCTGAAACACTTCTCTTCCTCAACAGATAGGGGGAAATGTATTGGAAAACAGTAAAACATTTGACAACAGATATTACAGAGCTTATATTTGCTTTTAAAAAGTAAAACCAACTCCTTTCATCTTACCCGTTTAGTCTGACCTTCTATATCATCCAGTGTTGGTAGGTCAGCCAGGTATTTTTCTAAGGTTTCAATCCGTCTCTGCTTTTCTTTGTTTTGCTCTGACTCCTTCTGGCATTTCTTTTTCAGGCTGTTAATATAGCGGTCTCTAGTTTTAAGCTAGAAAATAAGAATAAATGTTTTAAGATTACAGTGGAAAATAAACCTGCTTTGGGACCAGAGGCTCTTCAGGAATTATATTCTCAACTGCAAAAAAGCATTAATTACTGAAAGAAAAAAATAAAAATAAAAATCCCAGCAGCACAAACTTCCAGACACTCCAACCACAGCTGTTCCACCTATGCCTAAAAAGCAAACTGTACAATTTAAAAGATAAAACAGATGTATTTTTTTCCACAAATGAGCACGTTCATATTAAAATTAAAATAGCTAAGTTGGAAGCGACGTACAAAGATCAAGTTAAACTGCCTGAACACTTCAAGACAAACCAAAAGTTAAAGCACACTATTGAGAGCATTGTCCAAATGCCTCCTGAACACTGACAGGCACAGGACATCAACCACTTTGGTAGGAAGTATGTTGCAGTGCAAAAAATGATGAGGAGATACTTTAGTCTCTTCCCTTCTTCTGACCTAGGAAAATGACTTGAAACACCGAGATCTAAGAACTTAACCCAAGAAGAACTGCAGCCAATAACTGGTCTGTGAAGCCATCTGTCAATTACATCAGGTGACATCAGAACAGAACAGCTGCTTTCTTAAAGCGCCTTGTACTAAGTTTGCTTATACTGCTGGTACTTTTTTTTGGGGAGAAAAAAAAAAAAAAAAAAAAAGAGAGAAAGGAAGCAAAAAAAGCAACAGATTTTCCAGTCAGAGTCCAATTTAATGGAAAACAGTATCGCTATTACTCAAAACTGTGTAGTAACTCAAAGACAACAAGCACTTAATATGACAGTAAATGCAAAATGTACTTTTATTTGGTACTAAGGACATCCACCTCAATGAGAAATGACAATGTCAGAGCTCAGAGTTGTGGGCAACAGAAAAGTTTAAATTGATAGTATCTAGAAAGGTTTTTCTAGAAAGAGCCTTCTAAAATAGACCAGAAAACTGAGGATTGCAATAAAGGCTAAGTCCTTTTTTTTTTTTTTTTTTCCCCATTATGACCTCAAAACTGAGCTAAGCTTTCCAAATAATTTAAAATCCCTCAGATTAGACAAAAATCAAACTACACTGCATACTCAAGCGAGGCAAAGTTGCAATTCAGCCATCACTTTCTGCCACAGCATGCCCTGTAGAAACACATACTCTCCCCACAATCCAAGTCCCAGGACAGCAACTAAAATACATTCAAGTAAGACAAATGGCCAGGAGCATGCGACTGTCCAATATGCAAATCCCTTTTCTTTGTTTCTCACACACCAATAAGGATGAGAAGTTGAACAGTCTGAATACTGCAGTACTTCTGACAAAGATTACATGATTTCTGAATCTTTTTGTTTTCCTGCATATGTACACTAAGAAATTTTCTCACCTACAACCTCTACCTTTCTCATAGCTACAGTGTTTGCCTTCGGATTCCTTCTGTCCTCTTTACATTCTCAGCATCAGCCCAACAGCTCTTTTTCTACCTTCTCCTGAGATGAAAAAAAGCATTTTATCTTTACCCCCTCCACTCACTCCTGCCATTCTACTGAGAAGACAAGAAAGCTTTGTTGGTTTGGTGTTTTGTTTTTTTTTTATTATTATTATTTCATCCCTCATGCATGCATATATGACTTAGTTGGGACAGGCTCTCACTACCTGGCAATTAAATACTAAAGCATGCCATAGAAACCAAAGGGCTGACCATTAGTACCAACTACCAGAGGTGCCTTGGAGTCTTCACAACTAATCCCAGAAGAGGGAGAAGGAGGAAATAGCAGGGTGCATGTACCTGAACTCAATGTTTTTCGGTTCAGCAGCGCAGCTTACAGATGAAATGCTTCAAAACTATAGCGAGAGCTGCAAAATCTACAGATGCCACAAGGCACACTTGTGCTTGGCAGAAAAAAAAGGAAGAAGCTAAGCACTTGTGATAAGAACACTTGTGAAGAGTGATCTAGTATCTACCTTAACAGACTCCTTCATCTTGGAAGCCACAAGCTGCCAAGCTATCTGGCCAGCCACAAAAGAGAAGCCTTTTCAGGCTGCTGAAATTTCAGCACCCACTGAAGCACTTCCAGTTACCTCAATTACACACTGAGCACATGTGGAGCCTGAAGAAAACAAACCTCCTCTTCAGGTACCAGTACTATTTGCAAGGCGGTAAAAACACTGCCTTGCTTGGTATGTCAGCATGTGGAAGAGAGGTATGAAGCCAGTAACGAGTAATGGGCACCTCTTCCCTCTGCAGACCCTGCTGTTTCTCAACAGTGTGTCCACTATATTAGACACAGCACTTCAGACCAAGAAGTTCTGTAGCTCAGTGCGTAATTTCCAACAGGGCCCATATGCAGATATCTACCAGTAAGGAAAGAACGTGGATAACACATTTTTCCAGTCTCCAGTTGCTTTTGTCCACTTTTCTCCTGAGGCAGTTATGTTTTCTATATTCTTCCGTTGGATATTGGCCTTGTTGCCCTCCTCTGAACCTCTTCCAGTTCCACTGCATCCTGTTTTTGTGATGAGGGAGACTCTTCTAGACCTTTCATCAGTGACAATTGATGGACAAGGAAATGGCAGAGTTCCTTATGTTTTTTTCCCTCCCATCTGCACTAGAACAATCACAGCCTGTCTCTTAGTGTCAAAAACATATAATCTGCGCACTGTATTTGTTTTGTATTTGTTGTATGTTTAAAATGTCAACATAAGAAAAAATATTTGCAACAGTAGGTAGCTAGAGAATTAGATACATATAGCACGTGTCCTTTCAAACATGCACTTACAAAGCTTATCTAATAGCTAATTTGCTTCAGGCTTCTATCATTTCCCCAGTCGCTGGCCGAGTCTGACTGAGGATTGAAAAGCCTCTTCAAAAACATAAGCATTCCCTCAAAAATAACCCTAGAACAGCTACCAGCCATAATCCTTGTTCAGTACATAAATTCTATTTTTTTGTCCCTTAATGTCTGGTACCACCAACAGGGACACCGAGATTTCTGGGCTTTGGGGTTCTCTGTGCAGGCACAGTTGAGGAACTGCAGAGAGGGCTGTCCCCAGGCTTGGCACCCAGCCTACTGCAGGATCACCACACATTGCCTTCCTCCCTCTGCAGTCTTCCCTCAAACAGGAGGGCATTCAATGTATTACTACAACACATGCTCCTTTCCTGTCCTTTTTCTTGTTGAGAGCCTTTTGTTCAGCACACAGAATGGGTGGGTGCTGTGAGGTGGATCAGATCTGTACAGTGAATCAGGTTCTTGGTAACCAACTATCCAGCTGACACAGACTTTGGGGCACAGCTGCTCAGAACTGCCACCATTCACAGCAGCAGTTCCTACACAGGAACACAGGCACCAAAAACACTAAAAGAAACAAGACGAAGCAGAAGAATTCAGTTTCTGCTCTTCCTGAATGTTACTGTCAATGAAAGGCATACAACAGGATTTATCTGTTCCTTTACTGTACCACATTGCTCCTGCCCCTTGAATCTGCATGAATATAAATCTAAGTACAACAGTAAGATTTACTGATTAAAGAGAAGGTAACCGCCAACATCTCACTGAACATTACAAATCACTGATCAATGGCACATTCCAGCCTGTAATAACGTCGAGACATTCAGAACCACCTTAGGTACTGCTTTGGTTTCCAAAGAAACTTCTTATCAAGAGAGTTCCAAGAACACAGTTAGCTAAGCCTCTTTCTTGTCTCAGATTGAAGGCTGCTTCATGCTTCCTAAGGAAGTTGTAAGAGAATTGCTTTTCGTTGAGTAGACACCTTTAGCACATCTCAGAGTGTGAGGCCTGCATCTATGCATCATGTTAAAAAGGAGCTTTCATTTCCATGCTTCTCCTGTGTTTTTAGGAAATACTTCAGTTGTTGTAATAAACATACAAGTTAAATGAATTCTTAGGCTCAGAGCAGAGCAGACTTTCTTCAAAATAAATTTAACTGATATATGGTTAAAATTGCCATTACCAGGTCTGAAATATGCAGAATGATTGATATTTCTTCACTACAGGTTCAGATTTATCCACTTCCAATGCCTACTTTCACAGATAAAGTTTATCTTCATTTTGAAAATAGCTCTGTAATCTCCACACAAAGTTGCTTCCTAACAAGCTCAATATATGCCATTTTAACAAGGTCAAAAGGAAATTTGGAACATGAGAGACACTTACTTTTTCTTCCATCTTCTTTTTCTCCTCGCTAGATTTGTTTGAAATCTGCTTTAGAAATTCACTGAGTTGTAACTCCTTATTCTCAGCCACTGCAATCTTTCTCTCAAGCTCCTCAAGGTGGGGTGCTGATCTTTCTGAAACGTGAGGTTGCAGTGATGCACTCTCATACTGTGGTTGCTTTCAAAAAGAAAGAGAACAATCATATAAATGAACACACACATACCACTGCATACTTTAACAGCACAGCAGAAAACAGTCTTGCTGGTTTTTTTTTTTTTTTCCCCCTCACTTTCAGGAAGGGTGGAGTTTGATTTTCAAACATTAAAATGTGTGGGAACGGTATGTATCTCAGGAATCTTCTGCAGAGAAAAAAAGAAATGAAAAAATGGAAGCCGGACACTTACATTCACAACATATGAAAATGAACACTGTGTGACATTTCCCCCTCAGATAAACCGAAGAGGTACAACTTTTCTTCCAAAACAAACAAAAACCTCCTTAAAATTCAAAGGGAATGCGTTTTCAAAAAAAAAAAAAAAAAAAAAAAAGTCCACTACACAACCCTATTAGCTCTTACAGAGAAAAAACAGTGTCATATATTCACAGACATTTTATAAAGTAAGATATGCTCCAACCTCACAGGCTCCGTTAAAGTAGAACATTAGACAGCAGTGAAACGTCAGAGCTATCACAAGTGAGATGAGGGGTGCAGGGACGGTCTGAGATAATCGCTACAACCAGATGGCAGGCTTGCTGCCTTCTGTCGTGTCCACCAAAACCCTCCTCCCTATCTCATGCAGTTCAACATTGTTCTCCCACTTCCACTGCCCACGGAGAGAAAGCACAAAATGGAAATCAACTGCCCGTGGGATGAAAAAGGAGATGCATCCCATTAGGCTTTCAGTTTCACATTCTTTTAATAATATAAACTGGAACCTTTAAAGAAATTATACAGAGAGCTTTTAAAATAACATTCCTTGTGCAAAGCATTATAAGAGATTAAAATCTCCATTAGAGCAGATTTTCATTTGCCAGTTAATCTTATGAAAAGCAAACAAATCAAGCAGAAATCCTAAGATCTATTATAAATTGCTTGTATATTTTAAAGTATGAAAGATGAAAGCATCTGCTGCTTTATTTGAAGTGTATTTGCTATACTAAGGTTACGTACATTCACATTTCAGTTTCCATGATTTTTTTTTCCCTTCATATTCTTAATCTAGACAGAGTTTTAGGGTATTTTATTAAGAAACTTCTGAAAGCACTGAAATTCACATTCAGAGATCATTTCTATCCACCTTCATACTGAGTTTCTACCTGAAGTTTCCTCCCATCTTACACAAAACACACACCACCACCTTACACAAAGCTGTGCTATTCCAAGAACATAATTAACATCAGGCTGAAGTATATTAGCTGAGATCCTGGTGCAGCCTGTGACAAAAATGATCAAGTAATAAAAGAGGATGGCAAAGCTATTTCTCTGCATTTCTGCCTTTAACATTTTCCTCCAGCACAACCATTTCGACACGTGGAGGTGTTGAGATGGATTGTATCGATACCATCTCTGTAATTACTGCTTTGGGTAGCACCTCCTTGGCCAACTCCACAAATCTTTCATCAGTGTTTTCAAATATTTTATCTTCTAATATCTCCTTATATAGCTGTGTTACACATGTGCTGTTAAAAAACCACCATTTTTGCACAGTGCTGCAATATGAATGAGGATTCTTACCCCACTTTCCTCAGATTTCAAAATAAGCATGTACACATTATTAATACAACTTAAATTTCTACAAATCTGAAGAAAATAACAACATTTTCAGGATTTTCCACTCTGTGCAATTTACAGTTATCCAAAGACACAACCTTTAATAACTATAAAAACTCATCATTTTATCCTACAGTGAACTGTGAACACCATTTCAAGTGGCAGTTACTGCGTAATTGAAAGATTCTCTAAAACAAAAATATCCACCCTACCTGCAAATTAGTCATGTATGGTTCTTCGCAGTTCACAAGGTGGCTCAGTCTTGCATGTTGAGCTCGTAATTCATTCTCTCTGATTTTCTGATGTAAATTGTTAATCTGCTGCTTTTGCCTGTAATAAATACATTTTATTTGAAGATAAATGGAATTGAACAGAGATCATAATAAAAAAATGATTTTGAGACTAGTACTGGAGAACACTACAGTGATGTACGCAACTTAGTTTCTCTCTTCCACATTGTCAAATGAAACAGTAACAAATAGACAACAGAATCAGATTAAGTATTTCATAATCCTGGATCTACTTTAGCTGTGGGTTGTTTTTGTGTTTTGTTTTTTTTCTCCACTGCAGCTAGACTGCAACAAGCCTAGTTCAACACCAGAACTGGAATCTCATCAGGAGTTATTAAACTAGAGCTGCCATGCATCCTTCACCTAAGCATCCCCCAACTGGCCTGCACTCAACTGGGAATCATAAATTAATCTTTCAGAAATATGTACTTGAATACCATTTTTATAGGGGCTGCAGAGCAGCTTCTGTTGTAATTTTTTCTTACACCCAGAAATGTAAAAGTAGCAAGAATTACACAGAAATTAGAATCCAAACAAACGAAATTCACATCTTTAGTTTACTTGACTGTGCTCTGGCTCCTCTCTCTTTCTGAGGGCTGACTTTTGACATAGCTTAAAGAGATTTACAAAGCAAGGAGCAGAAAAATTAAAAAGATGTCATTACAAAAGTTAGTCTGCAGGGCTTTCCTGTGATGTCTGTCTTTCCATGCTGCTCCAGGCCTTTTAAGTTAGTTGCTTCATATATGTTTCCCACCACTACAGTAAAATCCTGCACTACATACTAAAGAATTAAACCTCTTACACCAATCATTTGGCTAGCGTACAACAGAAATAGCACCACTCTTCCATCACTGTTTAATTCTATCATACACTGTATCACTGTATTTAAATTATTACTTTGTTTGAACTAATGTGACTAGATAGCAAATACAAGAGACATCTCAACCCCAGCCCAAGTTACACGAGAGACAGACTGCCAGCTCTGCTGTTCTCTCTGGGAAGAGCTGGGTACCTCATGAAGTGACTGGAGTGGAGTCATCAGTACCTACCAGAAACACACAGAGCAACTTGCCTGATCAATCTACAAACAGCTTTCATTCATGCCCAGCAAAGCTGTGGAGTTTGCCTCTCTGGAGATCTTCAGAAGCTGTCTGGACATGACCCAGTGAAGCACCTCTGGTTGTCCCTACTTGAACACTATTTGGACCAGATGGACTCAGAGGTCCTTTCTGACCTCAGCTCTTCTTTGATTCTATGTATTTTCCATGTACTCCTTTAATTCTACTTTCTTTTCTTTTCTTTTCTTTTCTTTTCTTTTCTTTTCTTTTCTTT